>NC_036448.1:1416000-1770000 GCF_002775205.1 Xiphophorus maculatus
TACTGCCGTTGCATTGAGAAGTAGCTCACAATGAGCTCAGCAGATTCACAGTTCCACCAATTGTTTGCTAATTGCTACTGGCTAGTCTGAAGGAGCTGAGTAGGGCTGCATCTTGAAGGTGGCACTAGGTCCACCCAGGCGTTTTGCACCGCTGAATGGTTGCCATGGGAGATTAAAAGAATTCTCAAAACATACATGAAAGAATCAGGGCAACACTCCAGATATGTTTTTGATAACATGATGTAAAGCTCAAAAAAGTAGATTTAATATAACACTGTCCCTTTAAATACCTATATTAATTCTTCATATATCTAAACATCTTGTTTTTGGAAAATATGGATATGCATCTTGTTTTTCACATATAAATGTTAGGAAAATTCATAGAGGCTTTAAATAACATATTGTTTCATTTTGCCTCAAAGAGCACTGTGAGCTGAAAATTGAAAAGGCAGATTCTACAGTGGAGAACTGTACCTGTACAGTCAAGGCCACCGTTGATGACAAACCACTTGCAGATTCTGCCGTCTGCTCCCACAGAGTACAGAGATTCAACCTTCTCCTCTCCAGTGAAGCTCAGTTCTTGTTGGTTCCACCTGAGCTGCCACACTGGCCCAAGGTGTCTTTTGGCACATTCACTGCATACCGGAAGAAACAGAACAGCAACCTAGGAAAGTAACTCAGGGATGTACCATATGTTGCCATTTACGTTGACATTGGTGTTAATTATCAAAGTTTATTTCAATCTTGTTGCTATGTGTGTATTAAGAGAGGGCGTGTCATAGTGACTGTGGGTTGTCAAACTGAAGCAGAGAAGGAATCTCAACAGTGTGGTCATTTCTTCACAGTGTGGAATAGCTATGACAGCAATATTGATATTGGGTGTCACTACTGGCCCAAACCTTCATTTCGGTGCATCTCTAATTGAACTTCTCTATAAATAATGATAAGAGAGCCACACCATCCACCAACACTCATTCCTCACCGGCTGCTGATGAAAGGTGATTTATTATCTGCACTCTGCACATTGTGGATAGCAATGCTGCCGTCACTCATCCCCACAGCCAGCTGCCCAGGGCTGTTAGATGAAAAATCCACAGTTGTTACAGCGCTGTCACAGTTAATGATTCGCTCAGGCCACTGCAAGAAGAGAAGAATGAAAACAGCTGAAGCTTCTACATACCTAACCAGCCCATCACCTATCTTGAAGGACAACTAGAGACTGTAACAATGACAAGACAGAACAAATGTAGTAGAAATCAGGAGTCCAAAGGCTGCTGAACATTCTAAACACTGATATGTAGAGCTACTTGTTGTCAGTGAAGCGGTAAATGGCCTGTACATGTACAGTGCTTTATCAAGTCCAGAGGACCCCAAAGCACTTCACATTACATTCAGTCATTCACCCATTCATGCACGAACACACCCTCACACACCCTCACATGAAGCAGACAACTGCAATATTTTTTATTTTGTAACCAGGTTGCTATGTATTGCAGACTTCTGCCCAGGTCTCTCTTGACAATGAGAACTAGATCTCAACGGAGTTTACCTTGTTAAATAAAGGAAATAAAAAATAAATTAATTAATCTAGTTGGGTAAGAAATGTTGTCAATGGCCAACATAAAAGAAAACATGGTGAAGGTCTAAGGGACTTTTAACCCCACACTAGACCAGATGATGGCAACTTCCTTGCATGTCAATGCCTTGCATGCTGCCACTGCTCCATTGTTTTAGCATGAAGTAATATGATCAAACATGTACATAGTGTAGAGGTGAACTGTTTGTGCCACTATCTCTGCTGTTACTCCTGTGAATAAATGAGAGATTTTGCATTTTGCATGCACTCTGATGTTTGACAAAGTCGGCCATCTATCACCTGAAGAACATCTCCAGGATTAAAGGACTAATGTCTCAGCCAGATCTAGAGAAACTCATCCATGCGTTCATCTTCAGTCGTATTGATTACTGCAACAGCGTCTTCACAGGTCTGTCCAACAAATCAATCCTCCAGCAGCAGCTGATCCAGAATGCTGCTGCTGGTGTTCTCACTAAAACCAGGAAGATGGAGCACATAACACTAGTTTTAAAGTCCCTCCACTGGCTCCCTGTAGCTCAAAGAACACACTTTAAAATCCTGTTGTTAGTTTACAAATCACTGAACAGCTTAGCACCACAATACATTAAAGATCTGCTGCTGTTGTATCAACCTTCCAGACCTCTCAGGTTCTGGTTCTGGTCTGCTCTGCATCCCCAGAACCAGAACCAAACAAGGAGAAGCAGCTTTCAGCATCTATGCACCACAAATTTGGAACAAACTTCCAGAAAACTGTAAAACAGCTGAAACACTGATTTATTTTAAATCTCGAATGAAAACCCACCTGTTTAGGATTGTATTTGAAATGTAATCAATTACAAATTTATTGATGGAATTTTACTTAATGCTGTGTTTTGATTGTTGATTCTATATTGCATTGTGTTTCTGTGTTTGATATGATGTAAAGCACTTTGAAATGCCTTGCTGCTGAAATGTGCTATACAAATAAAATTTGATTGATTGATTGATTGATTTCTGCCTCTGCAAAGGTCTTTTATAAACAACCAAATACTGTAAGGCATCTAATTTTCTGATTAGCAATCTGATTTTGGAATCAGATGTTATGGGCTACTTCCTTGGGAATGAAAGTGTCCGGATTAAGACCAGCTTTTATTTTTAATATTACAATAATAGTACAGTCAGAACATCTCGTTTGATTTGACAGCAGTGTCTGATTATTGCCCTAACCTATATATCCTCCAGATTTATTACTGAAACTACACAAACATCTGATTACTGAGGAGACATGAACTGAAGTCAGTCATACCGTCGGGTTTTTAATAGACCAGCAGCACACCAGACCTTGTTCATGGTTTCTGTAGTCAGTCTCACCATAACCTACAGCAAGGAGGTCCTAGCACAAAAACACCACAGTCAATGTTATGATGAGGTGAAAATATCAGTGGCAATAACTGTGCAATTATATAACAGAGACACATCAAAATTTTTGTTGTGAGGTCTTGGCTTAGAAGTTAACAACCAGCTAATTATAATCCAGAAGCTGAAGGAAATGGCTTAATGGCAATAAGGAAAGTATAACATCAACGGTTGGTGGAAATGCAATTTATGATTCTGCTCTATGATACTGATAATTATTCACAAAGGAAATGAGAATGGAAGGCAATGCCTCATCAGTGGTATTTTGTGTGAAAAATGTAACATGACAATAGAAAAAGAAAAGCATTTTTAGTAAAACTTGGGCCCAAAAAATCTGGATTCTAGATTCCTACTTAATAAAGTCATGATTAGTGGGAAATTATTATTTCAATGTATGTCCTGTTACAGAGTTTTTCTGACCTCACAATTTTCCTGTATATGTATCAGCTGGGTAGTGTGTGTCTTACCGGGTTTTTTTTGTTCCAGGCCATGCTACTGACCCTACAGCCTCTGCTGAGCTCACAGCGGAAAACCCAGAGACACTGTAGGGCTGGAGAGCAGGAAGTCTCTGCTTCACTCTGTTCCCCTTCCTTAGGTTTTACTAGTCTGTCAGGGTCTGAGAAAATCATTGTAATCACTTTCTTGACTTTCTTTATATATACAGGGGTTGGACAATGAAACTGAAACACCTAGCTTTAGACCACAATAACTTATTAGTATGGTGTAGGGCCTCCTTTTGCGGCCAATACAGCGTCAATTCGTCTTGGGAATGACATATACAAGTCCTGCACAGTGGTCAGAGGGATTTTAAGCCATTCTTCTTGCAGGATAGTGGCCAGGTCACGACGTGATGCTGGTGGAGGAAATGTTTCCTGACTCGCTCCTCCAAAACACCCCAAAGTGGCTGAATAATATTTAGATCTGGTGACTGTGCAGGCCATGGGAGATGTTCAACTTCACTTTCATGTTCATCAAACCAATCTTTCACCAGTCTTGCTGTGTGTATTGGTGCATTGTCATCCTGATACACGGCACCGCCTTCAGGATACAATGTTTGAACCATTGGATGCACATGGTCCTCCAGAATGGTTCGGTAGTCCTTGGCAGTGACGCGCCTATCTAGCACAAGTATGGGGCCAAGGGAATGCCATGATATGGCAGCCCAAACCATCACTGATCCACCCCCATGCTTCACTCTGTAAATGCAACAGTCTGGGTGGTACGCCTCTTTGGGGCTTCTCCACACCGTAACTCTCCCGGATGTGGGGAAAACAGTAAAGGTGGACTCATCAGAGAACAATACATGTTTCATATTGTCCACAGCCCAAGATTTGTGCTCCTTGCACCATTGAAACCGACGTTTGGCATTGGCACGAGTGACCAAAGGTTTGGCTACAGCAGCCCGGCCGTGTATATTGACCCTGTGGAGCTCCCGACGGACAGTTTCGGTGGAAACAGGAGAGTTGAGGTGCACATTTAATTCTGCCATGATTTGGGTAGTCGTGGTTTTATGTTTTTTGGATACAATCCAGGTTAGCACCCGAACATCCCTTTCAGACAGCTTCCTCTTGCGCCCACAGTTAATCCTGTTGGATGTGGTTCGTCCTTCTTGGTGGTATGCTGACATTACCCTGGATACTGTGGCTCTTGATACATCACAAAGACTTGCTGTCTTGGTCACAGATGCACCAGCAAGATGTGCACCAACAATTTGTCCTCTTCTGAACTCTGGTATGTCACCCATAATGTTGTGTGCATTGCAATATTTTGAGCAAAACTGGGCTCTTACCCTGCTAATTGGACCTTCACACTCTGCTCTTATTAGTTCAATGTGCAATTAATGAAGATTGGCCACTAGGCTGGTCCAATTTAGCCATGAAACCTCCCACACTAAAATGAGAGGTGTTATACAGTTATACAGGTATATACAGGTGTCCAACCCCTGTATATATATATATATACAGTGTATATATATATATATATATATATATATATATATATATATATATATATATCTTTGTACAAAAAGTCTGAAATTACCTTCCAGCAAAGGCAGCTTTCTGTAAGCAGCCAGCTGGCTTTGGAAGTTGTTCCGCAGTACAGTCCTCTCCATTAGAAGTAAGGAGTACTGGAATTTATCTGACGTCATGATGAGCTCAAAGTCTACCTGTGTGTTTAAACTGCTCCCAACTGTTTCTACATCTTTCAGCGAACAGGAGGAAATAACTGTAAAGGAATATGTTTGAGTTACATTTGTTTTAAAACAACCAAACTGAAGCAGGACAACTCTTTTACGTGACGTCATCTCTGTTACCTATACCAGGTTACCTGTACTAGCTGAGCTGGTCAGGGACAGACTCCTCTCTGGACTTCTCCTGGAGTCCACAACAGTCTCTGTATCATTGGTCTGTTTCATTTCAGGGCTGTAAACCATCACTTCCTGCTCTGGAGGTGCATACATGTCGAAGGCGGACACAATCGTGGCTATAGATAGGGATGAAATTCTTTTAAAAACACTTCCACTGTATGAAAGATTATGTTTGTGATTAAAAAGGTTTTAGTTTTTGTCAAAGAAATTCAAACAGAAAAACTTCAAACACTGACAGTGAATCGTTCAGCCCAGGTCAAAACTCTGTTCAGTCCTAGTCCAATGCAGAGGATTCAGTTCAGTCTTTTATAACATGCAAGACAGATTGCTGCGCTAACAAAAAGCTACTTCAGATCTCAGGTGATGAGGACCAGAAAGCAAACTCACATTACACTGATTTTAAAGTTTCGGAACTGACTGCCTGTCCATATTAAAATTGATTTCAATGCTTTTACTGGCATTTTAAACTCTAAATGGTCTTATGTTTGCATATGTCTTGGTAATGTAATGTTTATAGAAAACATTTGTCGAGCTGCAAATAGAAGATTAGCTTGTTAGCGACCTTGAACGATCCAGTCAAACATTTATGCTAGAATGTTTGTGTTTGTGTGAAACTGAGTTTTATCTTTAAATGAGTTGATTCTCATGGTTGGCCCTGTATCTTTCTAAGGTTTGTTTAGCTTCAAAACGGCGTGTTTGATAATGTTTAATAACAACAATTAAAACGTATCAATGTTTGACATTGTCAAGCAAAATGTTTTTACATCAGGCAACAAAAAACCCCTATGAAAAACCCTATTTAAAATAAACAAACAACATGTAGCCTGGTGGCAGGGCAAGTAAAGCCTGGTGGCCCGCCAGGCTGATAATACACTGGGGGAAACCCTGTTGAGCAATATATACGTTTTATGTCAATAATTCTTGAATGCTGATTAAAAAACATACCAGTCCAATTGTCAGATTTTCTTCACTTATATAATGGGAAAAACATTTGAATTTTTTTGAGCTTGGTATATTTTGCAGTGTGCTATACTTTTTTATAGTGAACGTATTGTCTTGAATCAAACCTGTGTCCACCATGAGCATGAGGTTGTTCTGTATCTGTTTGTTCTTAGTCGCTCCATTCAGTGTCTGCATGGCTCGCTCCACATACTTCTCATTGTTTCCTCTGTTTCTACAAACTTCAGAATACTGTTTATTTCTCTCTCTGCAATACAAAACAAGGTTGAGTTAACAATAGCTTGTTCCAATCAGAGATAAAAACAATTTAAATATTGGTTAAAAAGAAAAATCAAAAACAATTTCCCTTACATTATGACATCTGCATCATCAGCATTCACTGACACTAAGGTGGGGGGAATGTCCAGCAGAGAAATAGTGTCTGTCTCTGTGATTAAAATGTCTTTAATCCCTTTCAACAGAACTTGTGTCATTTGTTCTTTCACTGAGCCTTTTTTCCTCTTCTCATCTGGTAACAAAGATTCTACAAAACAGAACAATGTCTAAAAGGTGTCTTTTTCAGCAAAGAACAGAAATGCGCATAATGAATGGAGTAGAACAAAATATCTGATTTATTCTTTGAGCTCTCAACTTTTGCCAGTCAAGAAACACGCTGCATTTGGAGACGTCGGCTGTCTTTCGAAAACCTGAGGCTTTTGGTAATGATCTACACTCTCAAAACATAGAGGCAGCATTGAAGCTTTACAAAAACTAGTGCAAGGAAACTGGTTGAAAAGTTACAGTCGGTGTGTACATCTCTAAATACAGTGGCTTGAAAAAGTATTCATACCCCTTGAACTTTTCCATAGTAATTTAAATATATTTCCTTTGAGTTTTATGTGAAAGACCAAAACCAAGCGGTATGGAAATGTGAAATATAAAAAAAAATTATACTTGACTCAAAAAAATTTTTTCAAATAAAAAATTTATAAAAAGATTTCCCAAGCTTTGAACGTCTCACAGAGCTCTGTTCAGTCCATCATCTGGAAATAGAAAGAGTGTGGAACAACGGCAACAAGACAAGGCCGTCCACCTAAACTTCCAGCTGAGCACTGATCAGAGATGCAGCCAATAGGCCCATGGTGACTCTGGACCAAAGGCAGAGATCCACAGCTCAGAGGAGGAATCTGTCCACAGGACAACTATTAGTCACCACTGCACAAATGTGATCTTTCTGGAAGAGCGGCAAGAAGAAAACCATAAGAAGTCCTATTTGCAGTTTTCTAGGAGTCATGTTGGACACAACAAACGTGGAAGAATAAACTTTGGTCAGGACAGAACAAAATTCAACTTTTAGGCCACTTTTAGGAGAACTAACACTGCGCATCACTCTGAACACACCATGCCCACTGTCAAACATGGTGGCGGCAGCATCATGCTCTGAGGTTGCTTCTCTTCAGCAGGGACGGTGAAGATGCTCAGAGTTGATATGAAGATGGATGGAGTCAAATACAGGACAATGGAGTCTGCAACAGACATGAGACTGGGGCAGAGCTTCACCTCCCAGCAGGACAACCACCCTAAACATAAAGACAGGCTACAATGGAATGGTTTCAAGCAAAACATATTCATGTGTTAGAATGGCCCAGTCAAAGTCCAGACCTCAACCCAATCAAGATCTGAAACCTGCTGTTCACAAATGTTCTCCATCTAATCTGACTTAACTTCAGCTGTTTTGCAAAGAAGAATGGGCAAAACTATGTCAATACGGTGCAGAGAGCTGAATACTTTTACACACCACACTTTTCAGTTTTTTATATGCAAAAAATTTTTGAATCATGTATAATGTTTTTTCTAATTCACAATTGTTTACCATTTTGTGTTGGTCTGACACGTTAAATTCCAAAGAAATATATTTATATTTATGGTTGTAATAAGATAATTTACGGAAGAGTTCAAGGGATATGAACGCTTTTGCAAGTTACTGTATATATTGTGGTGATGAACCTGGTAAGCTGAAGGAAAAGTCACGTCTGCAAAATGTTTCCTCCATTTCCTCGTTCACAGACTCTATGGTTGACTGGCTGGATAACTTGCTGCTACCCAAAACTGACCTGAAAAACAATGTCAGAGCAGATGTTTACTACAAAGTCATCATGAAAAAAGCAGCTTCCTCACTAACACACTAACACTGATTGACAGGAAGGTTGTTGAATTGTGCTTTGTTTGAATTCTGAAGAGCCCTACCCTCAATACTCTATGTGAATGGGTTTAAGAGCTTTCTCACATTTTTCTAATGACACATGGTGGTATCAACATGG
The DNA here is from genome assembly GCF_002775205.1 of Xiphophorus maculatus. Classification (NCBI taxonomy): domain Eukaryota; kingdom Metazoa; phylum Chordata; class Actinopteri; order Cyprinodontiformes; family Poeciliidae; genus Xiphophorus; species Xiphophorus maculatus. The sequence continues at coordinate 1,424,600 of NC_036448.1, forward strand.
TTGAATTTGGTGCCTTAGCATTACCTGCCGCTAACTCCTAGGTTGTTATAGTGTTTTAGTAGAACTAATGTTTACATAAACATTACTTTATGTTAAACATAAACTAATGTTTATGCTAGCTAAAAAGTTAAGTCAATGCAGTTAACTTTTTAGCTAGCCGTGCCCACCGCTGCTATTTGATGATTTAACAATGTTAGTTTTTGAAAATAGTGCTTTATAGTGCAGACCTGAAGGAAAAGATATACACAATTTTTGTCAACAATGTGTGTTCTCTATAGAGAACACACACCACAGCTCAAGTGGAATTATTCCCGATCCTCTACAAGTCCTGGATGTGGAGAAGGTCAGCCCTGACAATGGTCTCTGCAAATCTAATTGTTCATTGCAGTTTAAACCAATCCTACTTTGAGGCTGAGTCAAACCACAAAGTGATACATAAACACAGGCCAAACTGCATAATGGCTGCATAGGAGATGACCAGCAGCTCCTGTGAAAAGTTGCCCCTCACAAAAGACAAATACAGACTAATTTTGTCAAAAAGAATGAGACTTTCAGCTGCTTCCACTTGGGGAAATTTCTGCTACAAAGAACCGTAGCTGAAACAACAGCGTCTACAGAAAGGCAGTCAGAATTTTAGTGTCTAGTTTCACCATGGGGTGCTTTTAAATCACCAGGTGGGGTGCTGGTCTGATAAGTCTTCGAGGAATTGATTTCCTGACTTCCTCCTTATGACTGAATAGATAACCATTTAAATCTTAAATTTTGGAGCTCTTCATTCAGCTGAAGGTTTTGCTATCACTACTTGCATTCTGGGGGACCAGGGTACTAAACATTGATGTCTGGATTTGATGCTACATGTGTTGCATCTTTACTTTTTGGCCACTTTCATCTGGAACTTGGCTGGCATGTGCTCACAATATTTCCTTCACGCCATTACATCATTGTCAATTTCGGACATGGAACTGAAGAGAACTATTATGAGCAACAAGGTAGAATACAACTGAAAAAAATGTCTGTACAAATTATGATAATACTCTGTAAACAGAAGTGCTGCTGTATAGTACAGCTTGAACCCCTCCTGAACAGGTCAACTCCCCACCTCCTGCTGGTGCACAGCACTGAGCTCTCTTACCTTGAAAAAGGCATAGTGAAGCTCCCAGTGAACGTTGTCTGGTCTGATGTTGATCCAGCAGAGAGTTCATCCACCAAGAACCTGCTGCCTGGCTCTGCTCCGACATCTGCCCGGTAAAATGGCTGAGGAGTCACATCATTGTTTTCCTCATCAAACACCTGAACACAGGAGAACAGTCAGCTATATCTGTTGCATTAAACACCTCTGAACATTTAAAAGCAGCAAAATACCAAACACGTTTCTTTAAATGCATAATATTTCCTTATTCAGTAAGTATTACACATCTGAACTTAGTTAATATGACATAATTTAGTAAATATTAGGCTACAAAGCCCCTTTGATTTTTTTAGGTTTTGTTAGGCACTTAATTTAATAGTAAATAGGGGGAAGAAGGGGAAGACTAGCAGCAAATGGTCAGAACTATACCATCTGTCCATGGTGCGCCACCCAGCGCCTTTGTTCAGGTATTCATGTGGTTAACAAGAATTTGTAATTATTTGTCGAATTCATGGTGTAAGTTACCCGAGCAGCTTGTCTCGGAGTAGGACCCGCCATTCTGTCCAGAATTTTGCTGCCGCTGAAAGTAAAACTCCGTCTGCTGGACAAGGCGAGCAAGCTGCTGCCGCGTTTAGAGCTACGAAACACCATAACGGTAAATTAGCACAGCTACCAATGCTTTTATTTAACAATATATTAACTAACTTAATGTTTATGAACCGAGCTGTCAACTTACGGCCTCAGCATCACTGTATATCTCATCTTTTTCCCTTCTTTTGCTACAGAAGTAGACATGATGGAACGGCCTCTGTTGTGGCTTGTTGTCGGGGCAACACAGCCACTGCGGTGAAGAGGCCAAACACTGACCCCTATTGACGATTGAAAGTTACAGGTTTCGTTGCTCGATCAAGGCACAAAATGTGGACTTGTTTACACAAATACGCCGTTCTCTAAAGAAAGAGGATTAAGACCACTGGGGGAAAAAATCCGAACTTTGACTTTAATCTCAGATTACTGGCTTTTATGCAAATGGGTTGCTGGAAGCAACGCACTTCAACGATAGACCCGTGAGTCATGCTGCTGGAGAAGAGCTAACTTTATGGAGGAATGTAACCCGGATGTAAATTTTAACTTCCATTCCCCCATTCTCCGCTTTTTCCCATTTATCTCTCAAATCTCATGATAGTTGTAATATATCGACGAGTCTCGCGAGACTACTGATCAGCCAATCGCTGTTCAGTATCAGGGTCACATGTGGCACCGCAGCCTATCTGCTAGGCATATTAGCTGGAGCGGGGAAGTGTGAAACAGTAGGACGCGGTGAGAGGAGCAGAGCTGCTGAGATGAGATCTAAACTGTAGATCTGGTGAGTGTTTCTGTGTGTAACTTAGCGGTTAGCTCATTGATGTCACTGTTTGTTTGTGTAGCTGCTAGATTACTGACTGCTATGTAAATCCAGACGCCCATACTAGCTTTGAATAACCCATATGTGAACAATAAAGTGCCTTAAATAGTTATTGAGCCCTTCTTTAGATTATCTTTTTTTTTCCTTTTTTGCATTTCATGTTAACTAATTTATATAGTGCATATTTATTGGATTTTTCATGGATGTAATTTCTATTTATTGAATATGCATATTGACTGAAAATGATTGTTGGAATTGTCTATAGTGGAAAGAGTGCCATTTATTGAATTTGTGTGCACACTGGAATGATTGGATTACATTTATTCATAGGCGTAACTTCCTGAAGGACTGGTGTGGGCGTGTCTCCAGCAATATTTCCTGAACCTTTTTTCTTCTTCTTTATGTTCCTGCATCTATATGTAACTCGGCAGCACCTGCACGTTGTATTCAAAGCATTAACAGCCAGGTAATGATTTTTAAAATTCCTTTGTAAAAGGTAAATGGCAAGTCAGTTCAGCGATCTAGTGGACTGGACATCAGGTGACTCACTGAGCGCCACATGAGCTTTTGCTTTACATAGAATCTGAATATCGGTGGTCGGGGAAATGGCACAATAAAGCAAAGAATCTGAGAAGGGGATGCAAAGATTAATTGTCAACACTATGATAACAAGATGGCTTATCACAGGTCAGTAAAAAGCATTATTTAAAAATATATATATAAAGAAAGTGGAGAGTATGTTGGTTATGCTAGCTTAACTTTTATCACCTTAACATGTACTCTTGCTGCGCAGTTCGGAGTATTTCGGTTCAATTTACACAAAAATAAGGAAGTGCAGATGTTTAAGTTAATCAACCACCGCTAATGTTCAGGCGATCCCTTCCTAATGATCGCAAAATGGAAATTCAAAAACATAAATCTGCAACGGACAGAAAATTCTGTTTGGTGTTTTTTTTTTTTTGTGTGTGTGAGTGTAATCTGTGCTCCTCGCTCCCGGGGCTGTTTATTAGTTGCCATGGCAACGAGTCTGCGTGTGACCTTAAGCTGACACGCTGAGAAAAAAATACTACAATCAGCCGTTTTTCTACATTTTTCCCAGGACAAATTGCATCATTTGTTCGTAGAACGTGGCAAAATTCAGAGCAGTCATCAAATAGGATGAAATATTCCATAAAGCATAAAGAGCCAAAGTTTGTTAGATTTTAAATCTTTGCTCCTATTAAGTAAAATTAAATTATGGGCCATTGTAAAGAGAAAGTCGCTTTGTTCTCTCTTGTTTCTAGAACTGACAGAAACCAAACTGTAGATTTATTAGCAGAGAGAAAATATATTTTACATATCCAAACATCATTGCAGCTTTAAGCCACATTTTATAGAATCCAGTAATAACTCTATTCAGGAACTCCAACCAGACCCAAAAAAGGTTTTGCGTCTTTATTATTTGCTATATTAAGGACGCATCATATCTCATCTGCTATGTGTGAGTCAGCAGGACTAAAGGTTTTGCCAGCCAGCTGTGGAGTCAGAATCACGTCATTGAAAAATGCAAAGTTTGTACTGACAAGGATTCATTAGGTTTACACAGAAGTTACTTATTCTGTTTTTGAAATGTTTAATAACATTTTTAATTGCTACAGAATCTCATATATTTTGTTTTTAGCACTTGATAAAATCAAACAATAAAAAACAACTATGTGACAATTCTTCACAAAAAAAAATACTAAATTGTAGGTAAGCATTCAGCAAATGCAGGCTGATTTCATAAATTAGAATATGACTGGAAAGTTCCTTTGTCAGCAAATGAAAGACATTATATAAATTAATTAGATGACTTTTGTTTTAACATGTTTATATTTCGTAGTATGTTTAATACCTGCTAAAAGATTATTTTCGAAAGATACTGGTAATCTGACAAGCCTGATCAGGATGTATGACCTAATTTATTGAATAAGACTGTCTGGCTGACATGTAAGTTTTGGCTTTATTCTTAGCACTAGAAAAAAAAGGCCTTCCAGTAACTGTGGATGCATCATCACACTAGCTTTACCCCCCACTCATCTTCATCCCCACCAACTTGCAACACAAAGTTACAGCCTTTCATTTGTTTATTGAAAAAATGGTCCTGTTTTATTATTCAGGCCAGGTTTGGCGAGCTGAAGGTCCAGGCCTAGAGCGTAAAAAAAATTGCACTTTCACACTGGTGTGTGATGGAAGACTTCTGCTTCCCCTGGCAGGCTGGTAGGTGGCTCCTTGCAGCCAATGAACGATTTTGTCCTCACTCTGATCTGACTTTTGTCAGCCCATGACCTGCACCAAGCACATTATAATTAACTTGCTTGGGACCTCTAACCCACCCCAGCTTGGGGGCAATGAACTGAAGGATGTGGTTCATTAATTATGGAACTGTGGGAAAATTGACTAATTTTTGTTGTTTTTCTCTTTTGTGCATTTTTATATGGTCATTTGGATGTTTCCACTGACGCTGTAAATATGTTCCGTATTTTTCGGACTATAAGCCGCTACTTTTTTCCTACGCTTTGTACCATGCTGCTTATAGCCCAGTGCGGCTTTTCTGTGGCTTTCTCTACAACCACCAGGGGGCTCTTCAGCAGGAAGTGAATCATTGGAAATCAAAGAAAGTTCTGATTTTTCATTTTAGAACAAGCACATGCTAGCAGCAGGCACAACGGAGACATTTCTTCAAACTCGTAGGATGCAGCTTTTCAGTTGAAGGCTATGGCTCTGGTAGTACAGGAGGGAAATAGAGCCGCTGAATGTAAACTCAGCGTGAACGAATCCATGGTTCGGTATTGGAAATGGAGGACTGCGTCCTTAACAGCAGATTTATTAAGAACGCTGCCCTCCGCTGCGTCCTTGTGGAAAACCGAGAGCGGCAGAGATACCAGCGGCTTTTAGCTCAGTGCGGCTTATATATGTATGCTCCCAGCTTTTTTTTTTTTTTTTTTTTTTTTTTTGGTGCTCTCTATATTCCAGAAAATACGGTACATAATTTTCCTCACTATAAATACAAGCCACTCGCAACTGCAAACTTCCAGTCTGTCTGAGTCGTATCTTATCTTCTGAGGAATTAGCCCATTTGATATTTTTATTCATCAACCGTTTACATTGATGTATATTATCTTTACAAATATGCTACAGGAATATAAGCAATTTATTTTTCTTATTTGTTTTGTGTTACTTTTATTACATAACCGATCAAGTCAGAATTCTGAGATTAAAGACAGAATTATTATCTAATCATTCTCTGTGGTTCTCACATTGTAATATGAATTGTCTTCTTCTACCCAAAAATAAAGTAATTAATTAAATTAATGTGACGCAAAGCTGCTTTGTGTAACTGAGCATTCTATTTTTTAAAAATTAACAAGTGATATTGCTGTACTTGACATTTTTTTAAATAAACTGATTTACAACACAATAAACTGTTTTTGAGTACATTACCTGTCAATTCTATTGTCACTTAAGGGAAGTGTTGTGTTCTACTGCCCTCTGCTGGCCTCCTATGGACTTACCGGTAGTAATTCAGACAGGCACAGAAAGACTGCTCCGATCAGTCTTTCTCTCCCAGCAACAGCAACTCCAGATCATGATTTGTTTTTGCGTTATTTTCTGCTGGTTCTTACACATTTTCTTCACCCATGCACTGCCGACTCGACTGACAGATTTAAAAGATAAATCCATAAATTATTTACAATGAAATAGATTTTTTTGTAGGTGATTTCCACTCTGCCACTGGCCATAAGCAAGTCTGTGAAATGGAGACCTCGAAAGATGGTATGCGTGGGGAACTGAACACATGTACAGCATATTTTTCAGATTTTTTGTTTTGTTAAAAGGTATTTCATTACTTTATACATAAATTATTCATAAATTTCACAAAGGTTATTAGTTATGAGGTGTGAAAAGTGAAAACGTTTAAAGTATGTTTGCCCATCAGATCTTTCATCAACCTCTTGGAGAGAGTCTATACATAAATTCAGCCATTTCTTTGAAGAATCATTCTGTTTACAGGTATCATTTTAATTTAAATTAAACTTCTAATATGATGTCTCATAAGTTTTAGAGACATCATATTAGATGTATGATGTCTGGTGACCAGATAAATCCATAAACATGAGGTTCATAACTTAATATTTATTTGCCAACAGGCTGTGAGGTCAAGGAATACACGTGCAGCTGCTTTCTGTCTAGATGTGAGGAGAGCAGAAATTGCCCATGGACCTTATCTGCTTAATGATTGTGGACTCTGCTATTTAGATAAGATGCATATAAATAGGAGGCATATTCCTAAGCTCTCTCAAACACTGCATGTCAGAATCTTATTCATGAAGTTGGCTAAAAGCTGCAAGAAAACAAAGTAGGAGACTTGAGAGGAACCAGAACAAAGAAGACTAGCTGTCAAAGCAGGTTGGTGTTGACATGATGTGCTAACATTAGTATTTTATGTTACATATGTTATCTAAGAAGGTACAGCTGCAGGAGAATTAAGGGTTTCATTTTAAAGCATGAATTGAAAGCAGACCATTCAGGTATTTCACATTTTGTTTCCCTCAAGGATGAAGCCTGATCATAAGGATGGAGGCCAAAATCAGAAGCGAGAACAAGACTTTTATCTGGGCTGCCTAACCAAGAAATGGTTGATAATGTTATCAACTACTGTTGGACTTCTTATCCTGGCCATCATTATTGTCCCTGTTGTGATTCTCACCAGACCAGGAACCAAAGGTACAAACTTTGTTGTTGTGGTTCACTTTTTGTTCTTATAAATTAAAATCCAGCTATGTCCTGAGATGATGCTAAATTTCACATACAAAATATATGAATTCAGTGCGGTTCTGGTTATCACTAAATTTAATGAGTTTTCTTGATAAAAGTAGCAATCCACATTATGTGTTCCAAGGGGAACACCCAGAGCAGGAAGTAAGATCAAGTTAAAGGTAAAGCACAACCACTTCTAGAACAGATGGTTCTAACAGTTCCATCTCCTGCTACTGGATTAGTTATTTAGTTATCGAGTTAATGTAACACTGTCAGAACTGATCCACTGTTGTAAAATGATAAAACGAGGTAAAACCAATTATTGCTCAGGTTTTTCTTGAACCTATAAATAGAAAACAATAATCATTTCTGTCATCGGAGACGCACTTTGAGGTCACATCTTTAGTTTTGATCCTTTATGATTAAATAGGAAGCCTTGTATTTTCATAGTTTTTACAAACTCAAAGGAAAGCTCTCCAAAGGGTTGTGAATACAGCCCAAAAAATCATTGGCTGCCCTCTCCCCTCACTGGAGGACCTGCACAGCGACCGCTGTCTAAGAAAAGCACAACACATCACAAAGGACACTTCTCACCCCGGACCTTATCTGTTCACACTGCTGCCTTCAGGCAGAAGATACAGAGCAACCAGAACAAGAACCAACCGTCTCAGAGACAGTTTCTACCCGATAGCAATAACAAAACTAAATGCAATCAAAAACAACCATTAATCATCATGAATGATGTATGTGAGAATGTGGCTGTTCTTACTTTTTTTTTCTTTTTTTTTGCCAGTTTGTTGATTTGTGCGTTGTGTGTGAATTGTGAGACAGTTATTTTTTGTTTTTGGGCATGTGCACTGACTGATGGCACCTTTTGAATTTCGTTGTCCTTGTGACAATGACAATAAAGATTTATCTTATCTTATCTAAACAAGTTGGTAGCCTTCTGTTAATGACTAATAATCCAACAATGGTAATTGAAATAACTTCAAGCCAAGAAGTCAGTGTGCTGTTTGGTGACATGGTGCGTAATACACTGAGCATGGATCACAGGAAGTGAAGGAGAGCGTTGTCCCAGGAGATTAACATGTGAATGATGGAGCAGCATGTTTAAAGGTAAAGTCTATAAGATCATCTCCAAGCAGCTTGGTGCCCCTGTGACAACAGCTGCACTGATTATTCAGAAGTTTAAGGTCCACAGGACTGCAGTCAACCTTCCTGGCCACTGCTGCACTGATGACAAATGGAAGAGAAGGATTATATGACTGGTAACCAAAGAGTCCAGAACAACCTACACAGAAATTGAAGGTGAACTCCAAGGTCAAGGTACATCAGTGGCAGATCACACCATCTGTCATCAGTTGAGCCAAAGTGGGCCTCATGGAAGATGACCAAGAAAGAAATCCGAAAGTGGCAGTATTATGTGTTTCCCAGGCACATGGATTCAAACCAGATCCTATGTATTTGTGTGTTTCTGGTGCACCAAGAAATATAATTTTTGCTTTAAAAAAGAAGGTCTGATGGGACAGTGGAGAAACTTATTGTTCTAAAAGGAGTTGGCCTACCAGCTATTCAAGCCTGTGATGGCAGTTCAATGTAAGTTGCAGAACTCTGACCTTTGAGGACTGCAGTTTGAGAACTGATTTCTATAGAAAAGGCATGGCCACAAAATACACTAGTGTTTATCACAAGTATGCACACCTGTTGAAGTTTTTGTTGCACTACAACCATCACTATTTATTAGTCTGATCTGCTAAGATGATTGGTGCAGTCATTTGGCTTTTTAATCATTCATTTTAAGTCACTGAAATCAAATCTGTCATTTGGTAGACTCATTTGACAGATCTCATGGCTTGTATTTGACTCTTTGTTTTACCCAGCTCCTGTTCCGCTGTTTCCTACTGATGGAGACATGCTGGACTTCCTGGTTCAGTCAGGTGAAATCAGTGAACAAGATGGTCTCTTGGCAACCTGGTTCCACCGAGCCAACAGCAAGGAGCAAATGAACATGGCTCTTGCATGTAAGAGCACATAGATGCAGTCATATTAGTATTTTGTCCTTGGTTTACATTCTGAACAATTGTAACAACATGCTCATCACAAAGTATGATTCTTAGAAAACACAGCTGGTTTTTTTGTTTTGTTTTTTTCTCCCTCCTTCAAGCTGATGTTATGATCCTAGAGGCAGACGTTACTCTGGAGGGTTATGGAACTCCTGATCAGAATCCAGTACCGATTATGGCTCACCCTCCTGATGTTTATAGTGACAACACCCTGGACCAGTGGTTGGATGCTGTGTTGGACTCTAGAAAAGGTGCAGATTACACCCAAAGAAACAGTATTTGTGTGGCAGATATGATTGAAATTTTATCGGTTTGTATCAACTTTCAGGCATAAAACTTGACTTCAAGGCTCTGGACTCTGTGGGTTTCTCTCTGGACCTGCTCAAGCAAAAGAACAGCAGCAGAGGAATAAACAGGCCTGTGTGGCTCAATGCAGACATCCTTCGAGGTCCCAATGTACCAAACTTTGTGTCTCCAGTCAATGGAACCAGGTCAGAATTCTTAGAACTTAAAAGTGAAATTATTTTATTTATTTTAAGTTTATTTGGTAGGGACAGGCACACATCCATATAGACAAACTGAACAAACTGCAGTCCCATGTTTGCGTCATAGTGCAATAGCAGCAGCTAATTAGCAGCACTTGTCCCTAGATGGGCTTTTAAAAAGTACCTCTAAAAAATTGAAGTGATAATCATTTAAAATAGCACAGCATAATGTTGACATCTACAAACAAATGTGAAACATAAAACATCAAAAATGGATTCAGTTCTGTTTTTGACATAACCAGAGTTTTGTTTGTTTTTTGAACATACTAAAACTGGAAACAGACTTTAAATCAACAGGAAGTGAGTTCCAAACTGCAGATCCTCTCATAGACAGAGCACTTTGAGCAAAAGTGGTTCTTCGAAAGGGAACCTTACGGTTTCCATCTGTAGCCGCTCTAGTAGATCTGCTGTTGCCCTGCAGTCTCTGTATGCAATCGCTTAATAGTGTTTTATATATCCACTCAAACACTTAAAAATCAATTTTAAAAGATTATAATTTATAAATTCAGGAAAGTCCAAAATGCCAAATTTAGCCAAAATGTGGCAATGATGGAATCTGATTGGCTTTTGATATAAAGCCTTCAAAGCCCGATTATAGAGACTTGCTAATGATTTGAGTATATTTGAGTAGTCTGAGACCAGACAGCAGCTCCATAAGAAACATGTGAGAGGATCATTGAGTTCAAGAACATCTCTGCACAGTGACGTGTTAAACCTTTTCTAATCATTTTAGAACAGTTTATATTTGATCTAACAGTTTTGCTGATTTTATCAACATGGCTCCTAACATTTAACTGAGCATCCAGAATTATTCTTAAATTTTTCTTGTGATACTTGCTCAATAGGGGCCCCATTGATCTGAATATTCAAGGACTGTAATGATGTTGTCTTGATTGAAAATCAAATGCACTTTGTTTTCTTTGTATTGAGAGTTAAACAGGAATCATTTAGCCATGATGATAATCTCTGCAGGCTGTTCTGAAGTTTTTCACTGACTACAATACTGCTTTTGTCCAATGTGTAAACAATGGTGTCATCAGCAAACATTAGAAGGTTAACTTCAAAACAAATTTCAGAAAGACTGTTAACATACAAACTAAAAAGGACCGGACCTAAGATAGTTCCTTGTGGAATCCCTGTTGCTATTTTACGGAAGACAGATTTACTATTATTAATGACAAAACATTGTTCACGATTTTTTCAAAATGATTGAAACCAAGACAATGACCATTCTGAGAAATTAAATGATGAAAGCCTTGAGATCAGTAAATTGTGATTCACCGTTTCAAAAGCCTTTTTCAAATCAAAGAAAACTGCACCAGTGATTTGTCCTGTCAAGTGATTATTTAACCTTTTCAAGCAGCAAACTTATAGCAGTCTCTGTGGAATGATTATGTCTGAAGCCAAACTGAAGAGGATGCAGAAAATTGTTACTTTCTAAATAAAATAGTAGTTGTTCTAGAATAACTTTCTCCAGCACTTTTGACATGACTGGAATGAGACTTATTGGCCTGTAGTTACTGATTTCATGGGGACTTCCTGATTTAAAAATCGGTTTCACCAAAGCTTTTTTCCATGCATCGGGATATTGCGCTGTTCTGATGGAAATATTAACTATGTGAGTTAAAGATTCTACTAAAATATTGCTGCATTTTTTAAAAACATAGCATCTAATTATACATATCCTTTGTGTAAGAGTTGCTTAAGCTATTGCTAGCTTTTTGAACATCAGAGTAATAAATTTCCTTCATCTCAAACAAATCAGAACACTGTTTGGTTTTGTACTGTGTCTATCCGTTGGAGTTGGTAAGAACTTTGATGCCAAGTCTTTAACTGAAGAGAGGAAAGAATCATTAAACATTGTTACTAGCTGAGCAGGATCAGTTATGAAGCACAGCTGTTAGTGAATTGCTGTTTTTCATCACTTTCCCAGATTTCTTCAGTTGATTCAGAAGACATTTCCAGATGTGACTTTGTCTCCTGGATGGATGGTGTGTATGTTCATGACCTAACAAGAACATCAGTTTGGTGTTCTTGTTTCATGTTTTTAGTCATTATAACTCCAGTGAGTGTTGCAATGACTTCTACAGTTCTGCAGTCAATGTCTTGGTTCCTATCTGGTCCCTAGGATATTTTTCTTTAAATGAAGACAGGTAATCACTGTTCATAAATGTATCCAGTTTGTGTGTGGATCTACTTTTGTTGGTGGTGGCAGAGAAGCCCACTCTCACCACAGAGTTATGATTCAATAACTTGTAGAACAGAAGTCTCAAACTCCCAACCTAACACAAACTTGATAGTCTACATTTTGCCTCTTGAGATGCAGAAGTGAAGACTCTTGTCAAGGACCTCTTGTTTTCTAGGTCATGCAAAGGTCACAGGATACAGGCTGTCTATGTTTTCACAAATTGAGCTCATGATGAACTAATGGCAGAAAATAAGCATCTTAAAACATTTATGTAAATTGAATCTTCTAAGCAATATTGTCAAGACCAAGAAATGTAACAAGACTCAATCTGCCATGAGAGACCTCAGTGGCATGTGAATATTGTGCTGTTGATGATTCAGTGGAATTATTTTACTGTTGACTATGATTTTATCAGTTTCCAGAGTTCAATATTTAATCAATAAATAGATGAGAGCCAGGCCCTGTGTTTACACAAGCCCAATCATCAGCCTCTCCACCATGCTTAACAGGCAGTATGAGGTGCTGATATGGTGTTTTAGTTTTTTGCCAAACTTATCAATATGTAAACTATTGTTAACGGGGCCCGCGGATGGATTGTAAAGGTGCAGGATAATAACCACTCCAGGAGGGAATAATGTTAATCCTTCTTTAATGATGATAACCAAACAGGAGTACAGCTGGGTGGTTTAGGTGCTCTAACGCCGATGCAGACGAACTTTATACATCCACACCAGAGTCAGTGAGCATCCAACAGCAAAACATTCCCCTGGAACACACACCCACTGCATGCAGAGTTCCGTTAACGAGATAAATGCACAGTAACGCACCTAAACGACCTAGCAAGCATGGAAATAGTGCTGGCATAAGCAGAAATATACAAGTACTACAATATTTAAGGACAGATGTCTCTGCTTTAGATTCATCTTCACTAAAGGACATTGTTCTGGAATATTTGTGTTGTATTTTTAGTAGACTGTATTTCCATAAAATGTCACTAATTGGAAAGCAAAGCTGATGCAAAACTGTTGTCAGGGTTTTTAATAAATAAACATGTTCCTCATTATCCTGAGGTTTAGCCTTGGATCCTTTGTCTGTGTAATAGATCATTTTTATAAAGAATGATTGTGTCCTCATTTACAGTTAACATCACTATGTTTCTGACAGGTTCTCTATATTCCTCAAATTGCTATTGGAACTTATTCCAAAGAAATGGTGGAACACATGTATCATCTGATCAAAGATGTCCCTCAGAAGGTGAGAGGAAAGAAACATTTGTGGGTAAAACTGGGTGTAAAGTTCTCTGTCATAGGTCAGCACAGCTGAAACAGCGGATGCATGTTAGTTTAATTTGCTGCTTTAAACTATTCATAATTCCTTCAAAAGCAGAAGGAATGAAATCTGACTTTATCTTATGCAGCATAGTGTGTATTGTGTAGAACAGGTTAGGTCAATAGCTGGAGAGAGGCACCAGCACCTCTCCTGACCTCACTAGGGATAAGGGTGTTAGAAAATGGATGGATGGATGGATGTTGGGTCAATATAACAATGGCAGCCATCTCTGGTTGTTTATCTGGTCTGCCCCATCAAAGAGTAACATATTGTGAATTTCTCCCCTGAAATGGCATTCACTGTTTATGCTATTCTAATGTATTTAAATAAACATTTATTTTTCAAATTTCATAAAAAATATATAGCACAGTTTAATTTTTTAGCAGTTACTGAAGGCTGCAGCTTAAGTGGACTGCGCAGCAGCGTAACAGTAACTTTCTGGTCAGTTGAACACTGAATCTCTGCAGGTGACGTTCCCAGTCCATGCTCTGCTGGTCCACAGAGGATGGCAGCACATCAGCTGGCTCCTCAACCAGTCACCAAGGTACCAAACAGCATCAACCTTACAAGGATCACAACATATCAGTCACACAGACATGTGTGGACAGACCTGAAGCTTGAAGCAGCAAATAAATTCAGCAGATCTTAAAGTTGGTCATTCTGGTAACAAGTTTAAGCTGTACATGTTTTTCTAGGTTCAGCTTGACTCTGTGGCAGGGTTCAGATCATCCAACCGTCAGGGACCTGCTGTTTGTCCGGGACAACACCCAACCTGCACAAGTCTACTACGACATCTATGAACCTACGCTGACAGCGTTTAAAGAGGCCGCAAGTAAAGAATAATGCTCAATGTTCAGGCAGTACTTGTAATGTAGATGGAATAATCCGATAACGGAAAACTTTACAAATTAATTTTACATGTGGAAAATAATTGTTTTTGTTTGAGCATTGTTTTCAGAGATTGTGAGAGTGTGACAACAACAAAAAAAGGAGTAAATGATGAAGCATAACTTAGACTTGGGATTCTTAAAAAACATCTTTTAAAACATAAATATGCCAAGAAATTATGACTTGGTTTGGAAACACTAATGTTACCTGCTGCATTGACATATTGTTTTGTACATTGTGATACCATTCAGAAATTGTAGTTGTTTACATCATATACCAGCTAAATATGAAAAAAGGATTTAGGAAAACTGATGTCTTCATTGAAGTGGTTTTGGAATGTGTCTCCAGGAAACCGCAGTGGTGTTCGGAGGTTTTATCCTGGAGGAAACCTGATGGACTTTCTTTATCCAGTTCACAACTGGAGCAGCAGCTTCCTTACTGATGTCACCCAGCGCAGCAGTCTGGGAGTGCGCTGGTTTTCAGTCGCTGATGAGGCCTTCCTGCTGGCGCGGCTCTCAGGTGAAGGCCCTGCTGAAATAACACTTCCAATAATTTGTTGGAATGCTACGACTTTTCCAGGCAGCACTGTGTCACAATCTTCCTCTTGCATCTCTGACATCCTCTAACGCCAGTGGCGTATCTAGGCCTGTTTAAAAAAAACCTGTATCTCAGCACCCCTGAATCAGGTTGCCACCCATCCCGTAAAATACGGAGTCGTCCCATATTTGTCCGTTAAATGTGCGCCCGTATTGAACCGATACATAACTGTCCGATAGAAACGCCTATCATACATACATCAACACTAAGTTAAACAATAATGACCAAAATAAAACACAGGAAATATTAAGGTCAGCTAAATTGTAGTGGTGGGAGCTAAAGGACCCCAGGACGCTACGGACCGACGCTGAACGTCACAGTTGCCTAGAGACGGACACTGCGCAGCCGCGGTAAGCTGCTATCAACCCGCGTCTTTTTCAAACGTCTTCGACCCGATTCACTGTCCTTAGAAGCAAAAACGCTTTTAAAAATACAGAGTGAGTGGGTGTGCCGTGGTGGCGTAGCGACCCATATTTGGAGGCCTTCAGTCCTCGACGCGGCCGTCGCGGGTTCGACTCCCGGACCCGACGACATTTGCCGCATGTCTTCCCCCCTCTCCGTCCCTGTTTCCTGTCAGCCCACTGTCATATAAGGGACACTGGAGCCCACAAAAGACCCCTGGGGGGGTAAAAAAAGAAAAAATAAATACAGAGTAAGTGAAAAAACGCGCATTATAAGCGGAACGATTTCAGAGAGGATAGAAACTGTGGACATAGAAAGACAAAAAAAAAAGTGTCCGTCGTGACACCGTGTGCTGCTGTATGACAGACAGAATGGATCAGGAGAGGAACTGCAGACCCATCAGAATCTAAAGAACCAGATATCAGCCTCTCTTCATCCTCAATCATCTGATGAGGCTGATATGGTACAGAACATTTAGTTATTGATTCAGTTTCTTATTGTGATTTTAGTTGACTATTGTGGTTTGATTATTTGCTTAGGATGTTGAGTTTGGATGATATTTAATAAATAATAGCAATAGCCAAAATAAGTGGCCATTTAAAGAACAAATCATACTAATAGATTAATAGTAAATACATAAATATTTCCTACATTACATTACTTTCAGTGTGTTTTATTCAAAAATGTTGATATATTTTATGAGTAATTTGTCCAGTGCTCATTTAATGTATTATTTTATTAATGTGGTTTACCAGTTTGGATAATCTGACAATGAAGAAAAAACATGCTAAGCAAAAATACACCAGACCTGCAGGCCAGGGGCGGTTCTAGACGGGGGCTAAGAGGGGCTCTAAAGAAATTATACTAAATAAAATATTCAGTGGTAGATATTTTTTCTTCACAATTTTCTTTTTAAATGATGAAATTTCTGTGTGTTTCTTTAATTCTTTTTTTTAAGTGTCTCCATAAAAACACTGTTCCTTGCGGTAAATTTGGTGTAGAACCAGCCTCTAAAGGAAACAGTAAATACCATTATATATATATATATATATATATATATATATATATATATATATATACGTATATCTCGCAACCGTTAAACGATAAATCAATTAATCGTACGATAAATTAAAACTATCGACGTCATTTTAATTATCGGCATTATCGTCTCTTCCGGCCTTTTTCTCTTTCTGTTGATGACACTGAATGAAAAAAGGCTCAACTCCGGTGCTCTCCACTGACCCTCCTTCCTCATTTCCTCAGTGTAAAGCCCAGCGCACACTACACGATCTTAGATCTGTCTGCCGATTGTCTGCCCAGTTTCAAAACCTGACAGTCCACACATTAGCCGACAGAAATCCTAGATATAACAGTTCGATCGGTTCGTTCCTGCAGTGTGGTGTCCAACAATGGGCACAAAATAATGGCTACAAGTCCAGTTAACTAATTTTAAAACCAGGCATTAATCAATGCTTTACTACAATCTACCTGCAATGCATGTGGCTAGTGTCAGTCCTGACTGAATGAAAATCATTAGAACCTATTTACGTCACGTTAACGAAGAACAGCTGAAAAGTTACCGGGTTTATCAACTGCGGTAGCAATTTGGCTCCAACTCCTCCTCTTGTCATTTCTATATTCTTTGCATGTTGAATAAACATTAATGTTGTTTCCACATATCATCTCCAATGTTCGCTGCACTTCGGGTTGCACCATGTCAGCTGTTAGAGATTCTCCTCCGTAATTTCCCCTCAGAAAGCACGAGGAGAATCCTCGCTTTCTGATTGGCTACCTGTCACATTCAACAGGTGTAGTTAAAGCTCCCAGTCGGGGAAAATCCCTGATTTAGCGGCAAAGACGATCTACCGTAACACACCACACAATCTTAGAAAGATCAACGTTCTAAGATTGTCGTAAGGGGAAAAATAGGAGCAAAAAATCATGTAGTGTGAATTATTGCATCAGGTGGTCGATGTGGCCATTTTTTCTATTTAAATTAAATTATTACTGAAGGGCAACATAATATACAGACTTCATAATCTGTAGTCTTTTGGTTGAATGCAGTATTTATTTCCACTTTGGCTTTATGTTGTTTAGTTTTTATCAAGTACATTTTTTGTTAATGGAGACTGAGAATCCATTTTGTTTTTGGTTGTTTTGTTTATTTTGTTTATCAGTTCCAGTGTTAAATATTCTTTGAAAATAAAGTGTATTTATCTTTGGCAGGAAATCGCATGCATTATTACGTCATTTCCATTAAATCAGTGTAAAAAGGTCTTCAAACAATATTATCTTTTATCGCAATAATTTTTTGAGACAATTAATCGTTGAGCAAAATTTGTTATAGTGACAGGCCTATGTATACATATATATATATATATATTTATATATATATACATATATATATATATATATATATTTATATATATATATATATATATATATATATATATATATATATATATATATATATATATATATATATATATATATATATATATATATATATATATATTTTAACCAGCTATAAGGAGCCTGACTTGTATCATCAGCACCTTTATGCAAAATATTATACTTAGCGATTTTTTAAAAATGGGCAATGCAGTACATAATTAATTTAGAATTATTTTTATATTTATGAATGAAATTGTGTACAGTATTGGTTTTATTTATTTGAAGAGTATTTTGTAGTTGTTCAGTACAAAATGTTGTATGTGTGCAAAATATTTGGATAAATAATGGGTTAGCCTGATCCTGGTTCTTAGCCTTGTTAATTACTCTTGTTGGTCTTTTTTGAAGTTTGATTAGTGACTGTTTTGTTGTTTTGTAATTAATTTCTCAAATCTTTCTGGAGTCACTTAAATAAGGTCAAACTAAAGAACAGTACAGAATGTTAGGCTGTTTCTGTGTCTGTGAACAGAAAGGTGTTTGGTACTGAAACTATGATAGACCCACTTCATGATCTGTGAACTGAAATAGTAAAACCCGATTGGGAAAAATTTAAAGTTTCTCTGATTTTACTTTTTGTAAGTATATGCTTGAGTACAATGAACATTGTTCTTTTGTTCTGTGAATTACTGACATGTCTCTTAATTTTGTTTTGAATGTATGTAAATAAGCAGTTAGATTTAGAAAAAAGCACCAACAAATATCTTCTCATGGGTCTTAGCCCTGCTGGGGGCTCAGCACCCCTAAAAGTCCGTTCCTAGAATCGCCCCTGTCTAACTCTACACTTTTATCAGACCCTGAAAAAAATCTTTGCTACAGCAGAATAAGATCCCAGAAGAATTTTGTATCTGGCTTTACCCAGTGCAGTATGGAAAACTTTTTTCTTTTAAGTTTTTATTATCCTTCTACATTTTTCACTTGACTCATATCCTCCGGGGACAAACTGTCCATTATTGTTCCAGTATTTTAGCTGTTGTAAACCTTGTCCTTAATTGATTTCTGGTTCAGCTCACATGTAAACCCAAGCCTTGGGCTGGAGGCATTTCTGGCTCCATCCTGGTTCAGATCTGTTTGTCTGACTCATGCTGTGAGATCAGGAAGAAGCCTTGTCCAGAGTCACTGCTGAAATACTGCTGACCCTGGCATGGACTTACTTGACCTTAACGTAAAACTTCAGTGACTATATCACCACTATGAATGCTTTTCATAATTCCAATATGTAGAAAATTACACAACTCTTACAAATTTCTCCTTATCCAGTGGCAAAAACGCCCTGCTCACTCAAAGCTGGACTGAAATTTGTTCAAAATCTGCACATCTCAGCAAAGTCCAGTCAGAAATGCTGACTGAGATCTAAAGAAGCTGAGTGCTGATGCACTGAACACTGAATCTCATTTCTCATCTGCGTGTCTCTAGATGAGGATGGTGGGATGCTGGTTCTTCATGTAGTTTCTGACAGAAATCAGCCTGGAGTTCCTGTGCTGGGAGGTTCTGGGACCAGCTCTGAGCCCTTCACACTTCAGGTAAATAAGTGGAGATGAGCTAACCTTTTTATTCCACATGGCTTTACACAATCACTGCAGTAGACCTGGCTGAGAGCACTCCTCAGCCAGGGAGTTCCTTTGGGTTTGTCTTGTCCCTGGAAACTCTCACACCTTAGCTCAGTTTACTGAGCTGCTGTAGTGTCCTTAAAACATGCCACCTTAAACATTCAATGATTAATCTTTTATGTTAAGCATCTTACTTCAGAAATATGATTACAGTATTTAATAAAATCCCACCTTACTCCTGCTGATCTTTTATTAGCTTGAAGTGCTAGGCTAACATTAGCTTCATTATTTAGTTTTGATATGACTTATTTGTAACTGGGCTCCTAACATATTTCAGTTTTGCTCCAGTTAATCATCACATGGGTAGAATTCACTGAAAAAGTTGTTCTTTCACATGTTGGATTTTAAGGCCAGAGTTGGCTTTTTTTTTTGCCAAGACTTTTTCCCCCCCTAAATCATCTTTTTACAATAAAAAGGTGATGATATCTTTTGTCAAAATCACCTTTGGCCATTATTTTAAGAAGTTGATTATATAAGTGGAACAGAGTTCTGAGCTATTCTTTTCTACTACATTTCTTATGTCTCTCACATTAAAATCCAATTTAGGCATAAAAGGTTTTACATGTGCATACCAATACTTCAATTGTCAGCTTTGATTTTGTAAACCAACACTTAACATAAAGTTTAGGGAGCAATGAAATGATGCAATGTACACAAGAGAACCTTTTCTGTGTGTGCATTTTGTGTTTGAAGCGTGTCTTTGAGCTGCTTGGGCAGAGGACTGATGCACCCTGGGGGGTTTATCTTCGGGTTCATGGCCATCAGCTTCTGGAAGCTTCCCTCAAACTGCTGCAGGCCGCTTACTCTGCAGAGGAACTCTACAGACCCATCTGGATCAGCATGGAGAGTTCCCAAAGCAGCTACAGCACAAATGTGTGTATCATTATTTAGGTCATTACGTAAAATATGACTTCTTGAAATATTTGAACAAGTCATAAAAATGCTAACAAATAACTTTTAAAAGGTCATTTGAAACAAACTGATTATCAGGTTAACAGTCAAGTGCATTCAACTGTTTCCTACTGGTCTTCAGTTCATGCTTACTGAGCTGAAATAAGCATGAACTGTGTGTCGTCTGTGTATTTCAGGATTTTGTGTCCACAGTGGAGGAGTTGTTTCCGTATGTCACTGTGGTCTTGGCTGAGCAGAACTGGCCTCCTCTGATCCCAGCCTCACTGACAGGCCTGTCCCAAAGGCTGGCTGTTCACCTCACCGCAGCATCACTGCTCAAAGAACCACAGGAACTTCCCTCCCTGAAGCAGAGGAACCAGTGTGACTTTGTAGTGGAGGTGGACATGGAGGACACTGCAGAAACATTTAGAATTATGAAGAAGCTCATGGCCCAACAGGGAGGAAAATCAAAAGCAAATCTCTACATGATGACTAGCAAATAAAAGAAACTATCTGACACAACCATATGAGGTTGGACCTTCTCATCTAGCATGATGGAGATTATCTTTAGTGTCAGCGAGGAGTTGTTTGCTTTATTTCTTTTCTCTAACCATTACACCTTGATTTTAATAAAGTTAAATGGAATAAAGCCTGGTTAGTTCTCAAAGTATGTTTTCTGTTTGCATTATGTGTCATGAAGGAAAACGATGCTAATGTTAAAATGAAGGTCCTCATACTGTTAAACTTTCTATTTACAGTCACAAACTTTAAATTATGCCATTTTGAGTTGGTCAAATAAAATCATTGAAAGACTTTAAAGAAAATAAAGCTGTGAATAAACAGTGTTCATGTGTGTTTGATCTTCAATGAGAAAAAAGCCACAAGAGGATGTGTACGTCTCAAAAAAAACTGAATTATTTCTTATGCATGCAAAATGTATAAGAAAAAAACAAACTGCACGTCATCCTAAATACAGCAGTGCCTTGGATTGTGGTGGCAGCTCAATGCTTTTTGTCTGCTGACATGTGGAAGCTAATTAGTTGATGGAAAAACAGAAATGTCTGCAGGAAGCGATAAGCGTGTCAAACTGAGAACTGACCTGGCAGGAAAAACACCCAAAGGCTAAAGGGTCAAAGCTTGTGACTCGCTGAGATAATATCCACAGAGAGACACAGGAAACAATGCCATGTCAATAGTCATGTGCAAATGAGTTAAAAAATGTTTTGGGGTCAAAAGGACTAATGTCTCAGCCAGATCTAGAGAAACTCATCCATGCGTTCATCTTCAGTCGTATTGATTATTGCAACAGCGTCTTCACAGGTCTGTCCAACAAATCAATCAAACAGCTGCAGCTGATCCAGAATGCTGCTGCTGGTGTTCTCACTAAAACCAGGAAGATAGAGCACATAACACTAGTTTTAAAGTCCCTCCACTGGCTCCCTGTAGCTCAAAGAACACACTTTAAAATCCTGTTGTTAGATTATAAATCACTGAACAGCTTAGCACCACAATACATTAAAGATCTGCTGCTGTTGTATCAACCTTCCAGACCTCTCAGGTTCTGGTTCTGGTCTGCTCTGCATCCCCAGAACCAGAACCAAACGAGGAGAAGCAGCTTTCAGCATCTATGCACCATAAATTTGGAACAAACTTCCAGAAAACTGTAAAACAGCTGAAACACTGACTTCTTTTAAATCTCAACTAAAAACCCACCTGTTTAGAATTGTATTTGAAATGTGATCAATTACAAATTTATTGATGTAACTTGACTTAATGCTGTGTTTTGATTGTTGATTCTATATTGCATTGTGTTTCTGTGTTTGATATGATGTAAAGCACTTTGAAATGCCTTGCTGCTGAAATGTGCTATACAAATAAAATTTGATTTATTGATTGATTGATTGATTGATTGATTGATTGATTGATTGATTGATTGATTGATTGATTGATTGATTGATTGATTGATTGAAAATGGCACTCTGTCTCTCACTCTAGCGGAGTGTCAGTTACGCTCTAATTTTACAAAAAATCAAAAACTTTGGGTCGCTTAGAGATGAGTTGTGGACAAACCGTAATTGGTATCGACGTGCTGTCTTCACTTCTGAACAGGGCAAAGTGAAATTTGAATGGCATTTCTACGTGAATTAATGACGACACAGAAAATCCTCAAAAATAGGGTATTATTAGGATTTTTTTCCCCCTCGCGCCATTGACTTACATGGGATTTCGGGGCGTCGTTTTTCTCAATTTATGTCACCATGGTAACTCCGAATCCCAATAAAAGAAATAGTTCCCTTCTCGAGATCGAGCTGCACGTTTTGATACCATTTTTTGGGGGGGGACTGAGGGGCACGCAGCGGGACGAGCCGCATTAACGGTGATGGAAGAAAAACAGACATAAAGAGACATTATATTAGGTGCTGTGCTCCCTATGCATTGCTATGGCAGGCCCCAACAATATCTTTGTTCAGCTTGTACGTCCATGTGTGCATATGTTTTAATTTGTGTAACCAGGTTGTCATGTTTTACAGATTTCTGCTCAAATCCCTCTTGAAAATGAGATGTAGATCCTGATGGGATCTTACCTGGTTAAATAAAGGAAATAAATGAAAAAAATATTTCAATAATTTAACAGCAAAAAGATTTTTGAATGGAATATGCTTATTTTGTTCATTTGTACTTTTGGATTAAAAAGTCATGACAGACCAAGCAACTAACTTCATTAAAAGGTGATTGAATCACAACACAAATAATTTTTTATTTATCTTATTCTTTTGAAAAGTGTCGTTACGACTCTCTGATTGAGACTATTTCGATTTTTGATCAAATTGAGACCGCTTAGAAAAATATACTTTTAATAAAATCTATTTTTTTCATTAATTCATTTGATGAAGTTTGTTTACTAATTGCTACTAGTAAGAAACATTATTTTGTGTTGCAGTGTATCATGCATAATAACAAACACTACCACAGGTAAAACTAAAACTAAGACACATAAACTTCTACGTTACCTGAATTTCTCCTTTGCAGAATAATAAAAGTTGCTTCTAGTCTATTCTAAGTTCTTGTTCTTTTTAATGATACACCAGAGTTAAAAATTTACACAGAGAACACAAAGTGAAAAAAAAGTATTTTATTGATATACCCCAGTACCTGAATCTGTACAGCAAACATCATCTCTCCTAAGAGCTGTAATGTCATTTATTAAACATAGACATGTTTAATAAATTTTGATATAAGGAAACAAAAGTACAAAATCAATTTCCAACCTTAGTCAATAGCTTAAAATCTCAGTTTTATTCTTTGGTTTGCATCTCAGAGAATTATTTAAAAAAACATCTGTGTTTTTCAGAAAACACCAACTGTAGCGTTTTTTGACGGTTCCATGTGTTAAGCAGCACACTGACAATTTGGCCCATAAACTGGCCCTGCTGTCTACAGCGGGGTGCTGTGCACTACCCCTGACAGCAGATAGGTGGGGCTGTTGGTGTTCGCGGCGCCATAGTTGCCTGTGACCTCCTCAGAGGCGACCGGCTGCCTGTTTCTGCTCAGGTACTGGCTGCAGGAGCAGAAGGTGTGATAAAAAGAGGAGGAGAGGCCTGCAATATCTGTGGAGATGTAAGGAAGGACCTCTGGAGACGCCTGGTTATAATAACTGATCTGGGGAAAAAGTAGAAAAGTAACTAAGGCTGGACCTAAAAAGGCTTTAAAAGAGAACAGATTAACCAACAAGCTCACCAATGACATGTTGTTGTTGGTCTCCAGTATGGTAAATCCAGCACAAAGAACCTCTCCTCTGTTGTATCCTTCAAAGGGAGGATGGGTTGCCAGGGAGACTGAGCGCAGAGCAATGACATAAGAGTCTCTGAAGAAGGAAGACAAAGAGTGGCTGTCAGTCCTGTGGGTCAACTTCAGGAGGACATGTCTATACATGCAACTGACCCATGACCACAGGGCTTCCTTCTAGAGGCTAAAAGGATGAAATCCTGGAGAACATCTTCTCCACAATTGGTTGAGGTGGGGGACCCACCCACATCCTGATGCACTGATGGTGTCACCACACGATAAATGAAGTCATCATCATCAACACCGTGAATCAGCTCACATTTCCTGGTTTAGACAAGATATACACAGATCATCAGGTAGAAATAATTATAGCCAGTGGTTTTCAAGAATGTGTTCATAAGTGGAGCTCACTTTCTGTAAACTTTGAACAGGACAGTGTTGTGTTTTATATTATGAATGTGAGAGGAAACTCAGCTCACCCTGATGTCATTTCCCAGCAAAACAAAACTGTTTTTCAGCAGGAAACTTTGGGTTTTTCTTGTAGAAAGAACTGCAGCATTTTCCCTTGAGATGTGTGCTGAGTGACTGCTGTGTGTGTAGCAGTTGTGATGCACATGCATGGAGTTTTTGCCATCTTTGTGAGGATCCAGATTGGTAATATTTGCCTTTTTGTCTGCCCTTGCCACCTTTGGCTTCGCTTTATTAGTGGGAATAGAAACATACACTCAAGCAACAACAGACTGAACTTGCACTCCACTTTTAGTTTTGTTTCTGGCCAGGAGAACGGAGAAGCTTTTTTCCCTTACACCATTTAGACGAATGAATACATGTAATTTTGTCAGATGAAGTACCTAAATATTTGATTTATTTAGTTATTTTTTTCTATACAATCATTAAATTGACATCGTCACCTTTCAGTATCTGGCAGTTATTCTGTATTACTGTGTGATTTTGACTATCCAATAAGAGCTTAAAGAGCAAAAACAAAATAAATGTCATGCCACATCCTGTCTACACTAAATTAATGGTAATAAATGGAATAAAAGGGAAAGTTGTTACTTCAAATTTTCATGCGTATACCAAGTTTAAGAGATTTCATTTTTTCATTTTGCGCAGGCTGAAATGAATTAAGAAGTATTTCATGTAAAGGATGAACTGCTACAACACAACATATATCTGTCTTAAAACGTCCTGAAGCAACATGCAGTGAGCTGTGGTTTAACGGTTAGTGTGATCTATGTTGATCTCTATGACAAAAATCATAACGAAATATCTGAATGTTAAGAACACTGGTTTAGTCTGGATGCTGAAGGAGAGTGAAGGGAGTCTGCCATTTTCAGTATCAGTGAGGGATTTAATATAAAGACTGTTGAAGCACAACGATGTAAGAAGTTCTGAAAAAGGACACTATTTTCTACAACATGTTTTTAATTTCATTTCTATATCTTCTTATTTATAGTTCTGAGAGAGATCATTGTTATCAGAAGGTAAGGTCATTTTATTTATAAAGCACATTTTCAGCAAAAAGGCAGTTCAAAGTAAATTATTGATCATGAGTTTCATTAAAACTTCCTAAAAAAAAGAGACCAGAATTTGACCACAAAATTCTGATCTGTGCATCTACAACAAGAACAAGTTCATCTGTAATCAGTGTCATTATTATTATTACTATGATGATTCCAAAAAGTGTTTCTTTTCTTTTCTTTCTTTTTTTTTTTTTTACATCAGTTTAGACTATCTTATGCTACCACTTAAAAGAGTTTGTTTTGCAGTTCACTTACTGCTTTACTTGTTTGCAATTTACTATTTTCAATTCAGTTCATCATCAAAGTTTATCATCAAGTATGTATTTAAAGATACATGATATTTAACAATCTTTTTCCACTGATTAATCCTATTTAAGTTCTCTTACATTATGGACAAGTAGTGTGACCTGTGTGTCTCTTTGGCCAAACCAGAAACCTGAGTTCACAGTAAAGGTAAATAAAATATGGCCTTTGGTGTAAGGAAGGAAAACTCAATACTGTATGTTCTTCATTGATTCAAGGCCGACCATGTTCACAAGTTAAGATTTATTCCTTCTAGATGGATTATATGTTGGTGACACGTTTTAGCTAAAACACCAAAATTATGAGGAACTGCAGAAAATGACACTCACTGACAGACATGTGTTGATGCATTACGACTTATGTTAATATATCTGTAAATGTGTGTGTGGTTGCATTACTTATAGTGCATGTCCCAACTTGTTCTGTTGCTTAGTTCAGCAAGCAAACAAAAGGCTCTGTGAGCAGGAACATCCACCTCAGCCTCCACCCTGAAACTCAACATGGACTTTTGCTCCAGGGTGTACAGACGGACCTAACGAGGGGAAACCACACAGCTGTGTGTGTTGAAACAGGAAAGAGAAACTCATCTCATTTCAAAAGATAAAAGCACTTCCTCAGACCTTATCTTTCTCTGTGCTCAGGCGCCAGTTCTTCCTAGCTGCCAGCATCTTCAAGGCTGATACATTGTTGTAGCTGAGATACACCTGCTCACAAAGACACACAGCACATGACAAACAGTCACCACATGAGTCAGTGTCTTGGTGTAAACTGAAGCGTTGAGCAATGGTGCAAGCACACATTGCTACAGCCTCTGTCTGAGTGATGCATCTGCATCATTAGTCAGCCAGCTTGATAGGTTTATTGTAATTCCTATCTAGCAAGGATTCAGACCAGTCGTGATTGTCTTTTCTGCAGAATAGGAGGGAAGATCCGAGACGCGACAAATCGCTGTAAAACACTGTCTGGGATCAACTCTGCCAGATCTTTCTCTGCATTTGGCTTTATTAGAAAATACAAGGAAGGAGGTTGGGCCTTCTCACATAGTCACACAAAGAATTTGACCAATGACCTTTTTCTACAGGGTGTCCTGAAACCTTCTGTGGGCATGCCCTTAAAAGGGCATGGTTGACCACAACTAATCAGTTACAGATGGAAGCTGATACCACAGGAATGTGCAAAGTCTCTAGCCTCCAGGCAAACATCCTACAAATGGTTAATAGTATTTCACAGAAGAGAAGAAGTCAAGTAACATCAAATAATAATATGAAAACATAACCTTTCAAATAAACTCACAAGTAAATGAACTTAGATAATTATTCTAACACAGCTGGTTGTCACTTCTCCCCCTCAGCGTGTTTGAGGCCATCATTACCCAACAGCCACTGTCACAGGATCAAGTGGTTGATCTAAAAGTACTTTTCTACTTTTTAAAGAGAAGAGTAAAGAGTATGTGTACTGTCACACCAATTTGGAGGATTTGCTTGGGGCTAAAGGGAACAATGTTATGGGACAGTTGGACTCACCCCTTCATTCCAGTAAACAAAACAAAAAAATCTTACAGTGGAAGAATAACAAGAGATTTTGAACAATTTCAGTTTCAGTTTGGAGATGGTACAAAGTGACCTGGTGCACAGACAGAGAGATGTTTGTAAAAGAACATGACTGGGCTGAACAGATCCTGATCTAAGCAAGGCCTTTTTATTTAACCACAAAAAAGTGTTTCAGACAGGAAATCAGACATCAGGCATCTGAAAGATAACAATATAAAAGAAGTAATATTTCAAAATAATCTGAATAAACTGGATTAAAAATGGCATATTGATGGATGGATAATATGGAAGTTAAATTTAGCCATTTTGTCGTCTTTGAAGCAGCGGTTTTGAAAAAAAAAGTTGAGGTGAAAATTAAAGACAGATCATATTTTCCCTTTTTTACCTTCTCTTCAGTATTCATTATCTGCAGCTCTTTATATTTTCTCTTCACAGAAGGTACACCTGACCTGCTGTTGGGTTTAGCTGTCACACCTTTCCAAGGGGGAAGCATTAGCTAAGCTACTGCCAATGACTGTATGTTCTTTTTTCTCTTTCATATTCTTATTGACATTCTTAAACATATTGACAATATCCCATGCTTTGATTAATCTAATTACTTTTTTGAATATACTTTTTTCCTTCATTTATTGTGAATAAATTAAATTGAAACTAAATTAAAATGAAATTAAATTACAAACTTTATAGAACTTTTGCCTCTGTGTCACTAAGCAGTTCAAGTGTTTCAGTTTACGATTGGCTCCCATATTGAACTGTGATGAACATGTCTTACATAAATGAGTGGCAGGTATTGTTGATGTCTGTAAAAAAAAGCACTGCCAAATGTGTGATTGTTGTGTTACCTGCCTGGTTCTGTGTGAGTGATTGAACTCACCTGGTTCCTGGGGTCCCAGGGAACAGACAGAGGAACTTCGCTCTGTTTGCGGGAGATGATGTACTTCCTGAAACACATTTTTTCTGACATGAGACAGTATGAACCCATTCGTAACATTATAATTTCAGACAACTTATGGAAGTGTGTTCAAAGTGTCATGTTACACTGCAGAGCTGAAAGATTTTAATTTGTCATTGGAAATTAAAAGTTCAAACAGAACTTTAATGATCGATCTGGAAAGCAAACCTTCACCTGTCCAGGCGGATTTTTTTCCTGGCTGTTGCTTCTTGGAATCTTCTCTCACCTTCCTATAAATGAAGGATATGTGCGTGCACACAGGCACACGCACACACACGCACACACACCCACACACACGCACGCACGCACACACACACACACACACACACACACACACACACACACACACACACACACACACACACACACACACACCCACACACACGCACACACACACACACACACAGAGGAGGTAAATAAACAACAAAAAAAAACCTGAGGTAGTCTAAGATCTGCTTTCACACACTGGGCCAACTGGTTCTTGGACAATCAGTTGCTTAAGGTCTGCTATGTTTGTCATGATAATCATTGCTATAATCTGATTATAGTAACTCATAATTCTAAGTGCTCATGCAGCGAGAGCCGACACAAAGTTCTGAACTTCAAAAGGTTTATGATGTTGATTAGATATTTCTAATTATCTAACTGTTCTCCTTAACTTTTACAATCCAAAAAGTCTCCGTCATGCTCTTAGTGCAGCTGATGACCAGATTAAAACCCAGTAGAGATCGAGGCTTTGCCATTGCAGAAACACGACTCTGGAACAAACTCCTTTATATTTGTGCTGCAGAGTCTGTACAGTTTTTTAAAAATCTCTCCTGCAAACTCATTTCTTTGGTTTCAGTTTGAGTTCAATCAGACCTGTTTGGTTGCACTGTCCTGTTGTTAAGTTTATCCTATTTTTTGATTTCATTATTGTTTTTAATGTTGCTTTAACCCTTTGTGAAGCACTTTGTAGCTTTTAAATGTGCTTTAGAAATAAATTTGACATTGAAATTGATGACCAATGAGTGTCAACAGAGTTTTACACACAAACAGTGAATAATTGTTGCTTTATGAGGTTAAGGTCCTGTATAGCTAACTCACCAGGGGTTCTGGTCGTATCCGGGGAAGAGTACATGGCTTCCCGCTGTCATCAAGAACCTCAAAGGTCATGAAGGCGGAGTTTATGTGCCGGTTAGGCCCCTCCTCCTGGTAGGCTTCTGCACGTACCCCCACCTCCAAACTGCAAGGAATTGTCTCATCTATTAGCCTACAAGTGTCTCATAAATGAGACACTTGGAGAGAGTGCTGAGCCCTCACACTATCCAAACGCAAGGTTCCCATTATCTGAGCTGACATTGTGTCGAAGCAGAAGCCCTGGATACCTGTTTTTGAAGGCGTTGTTGACTATAGCCCTCAGCAGGAGTCTGTCTCCAACCTGGGAGGGTCCTCTGAAAGTGAACATGTCAATGGTCCGAAGAGTCGGATGAGCCTGGCACAGGCGGCTGGGTCAGCACAGGAAGAATAACAGAACAGTCACATTAGAACAAGAGCAAACCAAACTCTATTAGAGAAAAAAATAGAATAATCATATTCAAGCTAATAGGAATTATTTAATCCTCACATAACAATTGCTTTAAAATACTGTTAGTTGCCAGTTTATTTCATGTTTTCATTATTTTGTCTTTTTTTCAAACACTTAGTTCAAAGACAAACTGTCCTAAAAGCAAACAAACCAGTTTTCCAGAAACATTCATGAAGTCGTCATTATCTCAGGATTTTGGTTTTGCAATGTTCAAATGTTCTTTTGTAAAAATAAGCTTAAGTTTTATTTTTACCAGAAGATTCAGATCCTGATTAGTTGTTAGAAATCTAAACACATAATCCATGAAAGGCTTTAGGCCTGAACAATGATGAGTAAGAACATTATTTTCTAACTAAATATGCAATTAAAGTGTACTTTTTGACATATCTGCCATGTGAGCTGCTGCTTCAGGTTTACATATTTTATACATCAAGAATGTCTTTAGATATTAAATATGCAAACAGGTCAGAAATGCAGTTTGTTCCATTTTTTATTTTATTTTCCCCATACCAATTTGAAATAATAAAAGGAAGTTTCATGCTTTCTAAAACAGAATAGCAACCCTGCTTTGTGAAGCTTTTTCTACTTTTTTCTTCCACATAACTTTTCATGAATATGCTTGCATGCATAAGTCTATGAGCAGCCAGCTCCTTTAACAGTGACCTTTTGTGGCTTCACTTCCATGTTGACATTATCGCTGACTGTTGCTAGACCACTGCCAACTCAGCAGTTCAGACTTTGACATGAACAGTGCCAACGTTTCTGTGTTACATCCTAATTTTCTGAGTGTGTATAATGTGGGTTGTTGACCATGTTGATCATTTGTAGTTTCTCTACACCATTGTTAGATGCAATAGTTTGACCATTTCCATCAAACTGAAAATGCAAATGAAAAAAGCAACGATTCAAAGTGAGGAATTACCTGGCAGCAATTGTTGCCACATTCACCATCCAGGCCATGATCTGTCCTCCAAATGTATTCACCTGAATACAGATGAATTACAGTCAATGACGTCTCTACTTTCACATGACAAATGTTCCCTGGAAGAACGCTACCATTGATCATTCTTCCCTTTACAGCTGGAGAAACAAAAGTACATGAAGAACCTGGTGGTTTGCATGTGGAGGCAGAACCAGTTCAACACTCTCCACCCTGGTCTTCTCTGCTGCCACCCCGCTACACACTGCAGAGCTGTCAGCTGGTACAGAGAGACACGCTCAAACAACACTTCTACACTTCTGACCCGACGGCGCTGTGCATCACACCCACCCTGCTCCACAGAGCCACTGGACAGGAGTTCTTTGACGATGTCGCTGTGCAGCATCCGGACCCGTCTTCGCTCAGCTGCCACGCTGTATTCCACATGCTCCCTCTGCGTCTGAGGAACAACTGGCCTCAGCGTCACCTGTGAACAAACATATCCTAGACTTTTAACATCCTCACTAATACACAGGTAGAGCTTACAGTCATCTGCAGTAATGTCCAGTTTTAAAACCACACTTTCCTCAGAATTACTGGAGACTGTCTAGCAATATTTCAAACAGGTTTTCATCAATTTATTAAGAGTATTATTATTCTGTTCTTATACCTACAGCTTAACGTGAAGAAAGTGACCAACAGCGGCGATTCTAGCCGTTTTAGGTCTAAAACTGGACCTCAGCACCCCTGAGTAGGATTACCACCCCTCCGTAAAATACCGTTAAATGTCACGTCCCGTATTGAACCGATACATAACTGTCCGATAGACACACCTGTCACATTTTATCATTGATCAATTTTTTTATTGAGCTTTTAGTAAACTATAATGGTTTGATTGTTTGCTTAGGATGTTGAGTTTGGATGATACTTTATTTAATATGTAATAGCATTAGCCAAAATTATATGGCCAGAACAAATCATGCTGATAGATTAACAGTACATACATATTTCCAACATTAAAAACGTTTGTTAGAACTTTCTGTGTGTTTCATTCAGAAATGTTGATATATTTTAAGAATTCGGGGTTCATTGGTCATTTAATGTATTATTTCACTATTATTTTATTAATGTGGTTTACCAGTTTGGATAATCTGACTTCCTATCAATGAAGAAAAAACATGCTAATCAAAACTGAACCAGATACAGACCTGCAGCCCAGAGGCGGTTCTAGACGGAGGCTACTGAGGAAATTATACGAAATAAATGTCTTTTTTAAATATTCAGTGGTGAATTTTTTTAACCTTCACAATTTTACTTTAACAATGAATTAAACATTATAGTGCTGCATTTTTAGCTGCCGTATTGAGATAGGATTAGGGCTGAAACGATTCCTCGAGTGATTCGAGTACCTCAATTATTAAAATTCCTCGAGGAAAATGTATCTGCCTCGAAGCTTCGTTAAGTTATATTTTATTATTTAGCGCACCGTGTTCCGGCCGGGTTATTACTTGCGTTGCCCAGCGCTCTCACTTCCGCCTAAGTTGTTGACAAAAGCTAAGTGTTAGCAGCATAACGTCCAATTTTCAAGTTCGGCCCGGGAGGAATTTATTGATCCATGATACTGTCCAAGTTTTTGTCGTTTTTCAGGGGTTCAATAAGCATCCTTAAAATGACTGGCACGATGCCTGGAGCTTTTCTCCTCCTGGAGCTGCTGGTTCAGAGCGAACGGCGAGGACGAGCACGGCGGGATTATTTATACAGGTGAGCAGATAGACTGAACACTGCGGGCGGCTGTGCTTTAGATGCGTATCTTTACAGACAAACCGGAAAATAAATTTCCTATCATCCCGGTTGCCACTAATGGGTGGCGTTACACACTTGGTAGATGAGTTTCTGTGTGTGACGAATGCAGGAGTCAAATCCCCGTCGCTAACATGAACACAAAAGCTATAAATGTCTGGGCAAGATGAGAGTTCATCTATTGCATTGACTGGAGATGAATACATAAACCAAAAGCTGGAGTATAGACATTTTTTGTAAGCCTATTTGTGAGCCTGCCTCTTTATTATTAAATTGAATATGATTTCAGATTTTTGTATTTTTTTTCTTCAGGTTAACGTAGAAAGTGAGCCATTATTGCTACAGGTTAATTTTCTAAACTAAAGAAAAGTTATTGTTAGGAAAACTAAAATGTGAAAAATTGGACTGATATTGATATGCAATAGTAATACTGCTGTTATGTTAGATTTACTGATGTTTTTTTAAATCCGATTACTCGATCAATCGTAAGAATAATCAATAGATTAGTGGATTACTAAAATATTCGTTTAGAACAACCCTACATAGGATCACATTTTCCATCTGCTAGGCCAGGGACCTGAAACCTGAGTCTCTGGAGACACAAGTGGCTCTTTCGTTGACTTAATATATTTATACATATATATATCATTATATATTGCTATGCTTATTGTGTAATTCTTTTTTAAGTGTTCCCCATAAAACACTCTGACTACAATGTCCCCTGTAGTAAATTTGATCTAGAACCAGCCTCTAAAGAAAACAGTAAAGACCATTATATAGGCTTTTTTAACCAGCTAAAAGAGGCCAGACTTCATCCTCAAGTCAATTGCCATCCTTATTCAGATGGCAATTTGTAATGCAAAATATTATGCTTAGTGATTTTTTGCAATGGGTAATGCAGTACTTAATTTAGAATTATTTTTGTGATATTCATTAATGGAAATTGTGTACAGTATTGGTTTTATTTATTTGAAGAGTATTTTGTAGTTGTTCAGTACAAAATGTTGTATGTGTGCAAAATATTTGGATAAATAATGGGTTAGCCTGATCCTGGTTCTTAGCCTTGTTAATTACTCTTGTTGGTCTTTTTTGAAGTTTGATTAGTGAATGTTTTGTTGTTTTGTAATTAATTTCTCAAATCTTTCTGGAGTCACTTAAATAAGGTCAAACTAAAGAACAGTACAGAATGTTAGGCTGTTTCTGTGTCTGTGAACAGAAAGGTGTTTGGTACTGAAACTATGATAGACCCACTTCATGATCTGTGAACTGAAATAGTAAAACCCTGATTCACAATGTTTACTTTTCCAAAGATGGACAATCATTGTTGTTTAAAGAAAAAAGGCCAACAGCCGCATAACGTTCAGATAAAAATAAGGGTAATACAATTTCTAAGTATGATTTTCAAATAAAGTTCAGGTTAATGACTCCTTTTCTCTAGTCATTATCCTGACCTACCTGGATAATAAACTGGTTTTAGGTTTATTAATCCTATGAATTTAGTAAAATGCTCTTCAAATGACTGAAAATGCATAGTTTTGAGTAGATTTTATTTTGATTTCTGGGGGAACAGACCCCACTAGGACTGTGTCACTCTACAGCTGCTTGTGTCTCATTAATATTAGTAGATGTTGGCAGGTATGATGTAGTCTTGAGATTCTGTTTCACATATTTACAGCTCTGGAAAAAATGATCAGTCCTCTGATTGTACTCTTTATACATATGTTTGAGTAAAATGAACATTGTTGAACTACTGACAACATGTCTCTGAAATTCCGAGCAAAAACTTAGTATTTATTTTATTCATAGTTATACCTATTAACATGCTTCACATCTTTTCATTTAAATATTTTGTTATTATGATTTTTTATGATGATTTTTCAAAAGCCTGATTGTTTTATTCCTTCCTTCCCCTGCCGACCTTATTTATTGTGTGGTCCTGTCCCAATAATTACAGCAAATGTCCAAATTAGCACTTACAACTAACCAATTTTATATTAGGACACATTAGCACGGTAGGTAAGTAGACTCAAAAGGTATTTGGCAAGTGTGATGGATTGAAATGTGGTTATTTCAGAGGCTGGCTAGTCTGATTTGGCTGAAGCAGTGGTCAAATCCAACCAGCAGGGGGAGTCTAGCGCTTGCGCTAGCTATAGTGAAGAGCACCGGAACTTCCTCCTTAGTTAATAATAACCGTTGGAGCAGAAGCACCGTGTCCAGCTCTTTTATTAAAACACTCCCCTTCTTCAGGTATGAGTATATATATATATATACACACCTGTATATTGTAAATGAGTTTATTGACTTTCAGAAAGCTGTGAGTTCTTTTGGCACTCCGAATGTTAAATTCTGTTGTTAGCTCCGTTGTTAGCGCTGTTGCTAACATACTGCTGTTAAATCGAGTTAATATTTCTAAACCAGCCTCTTCAGTCCCTGTTGTACTTTCAACTCTCGATCAATTTAGCCGCGTCTCTGGCTATAAACTAAACCTTGGTAAAAGTGAAATTTTTCCATTAAATTCGGTGGCTCGAAAATATTCACTTGCTTCTCTCCCATTTAGGGTTGCCCTTGATGGTTTTACATATTTAGGTGTTAAGGTCAAATGTAAATTTTGCGACCTTTTTAAATTTAACTTTGAGCCGTTGGTGGACAAGGTCAAACAAGACCTAGATAGATGGTCTTTGCTTCATTTATCCGTTGCTGGGAGAATTAATACGATTAAAATGAACGTGCTTCCCAAGTTTTCTTTTCTCTTTCAGTGTGTCCCTGTTTTTATCCCCGTTTCTTTTTTAGTAAACTGGACCAAATTATCACTGGATTTATTTGGGATCATAAACCCTCTAGAATTCGTAAATCATATCTTAGGAGACCAAAAAGTGTGGGTGGAATGGCATGGCCGGACTTTATGTTTTATTATTGGGCATCCAATATTAGAATTCTTAATTATTGGTTAAAGGCAAATGATTTGGACAGTGCCCCGGCTTGGCTGGATTTGGAAGCCTCATCCTGTATACGATCGTCTTTGTCTGCTTTAGTTTATGCTCCCAAATTGCTATCAGGAGCTGAAATTCCGAACAACAAAATGGTGAGAGTGACTCTGAAAATTTGGTTTCAGTTCCGCCGCTATTTTAAATTAAACTTTTTTTCTTTACAATCTCCTATCTTCAAGAACCCTTTATTCCGGCCCTCTATGATCGATAATGCTTTCTCCGTTTGGTTCTCTCATGGTATCAAAAGCTTTAGTGACCTCTATGAGGAGGGTACATTTGTCTCCTTTGATCAGCTTTCTGCAAAATTCGACCTCCCAAAGAGCCACTTTTTTCGTTACCTACAGGTCCGAAGTTATGTAAAGGAAAAAACTTCTCTCTTTCCCTCTAAACCTCCTGTTAATGATTTGGATAATCTTCTGTCACCTTCCCCACCGAAAAAGGGTCCTATTACATGTTTGTATGAGAGATTGTGCTGTCTTCGTGAGTCCCCAATTCTCTCAATCAAAGCGGCATGGGAAGAGGACTTGGGTTTTCTGTTTCCAGATGACTTGTGGGATAGAATTCTTTACCGTGTTCATGGTTCATCATTGTGTGCCAGACACGGACTAATTCAGTGTAAGGTCCTGCATCGCACTCACTGGACTAAGGCCAGGCTTTCTAAAATATACCCAAACGTTAGTCCGGAATGCGATCGTTGCCATCAAACACCTGCCTCACTGATCCATATGTTTTGGTCATGCCCATCACTAAAGCAATATTGGACAAACATTTTTGCAGCCTTGTCTGAAGTAGCTCACATGTCCATCCAGCCTGATCCACTAACTGCATTGTTTGGTGTACTTTCTGAGACGGTTTCTTTGTCAAGACTTGAGGCTGATCTGGTTTCATTTCTCACTTTGTTGGCGAGGCGTAGAATATTGCTGTGCTGGAAATCAGCTTTACCTCCCTCATTTGAAATCTGGATTAAAGATGCTTTACACTTTAGTAAACTTGATAAGATTAAATTTACCCTACGAGGTTCCACAACCAAATTTTTAAAGACTTGGCAGCCGTTTTTTGATTTTGTTCAGACATTGCCGTCCCGTATGGTGCCCAACTAAATTTTGCTTCTGCCTGACCTTTTTATTTACATTATCATATTATTTATCAGATTATTTATTTTGTCATTAATACCCATTGATGTACCTTTTTCTTAAATCCTCCCCCCCCCTTTTTTTTTTTTTTCTTTCTTTCACTATTAAGACCTATATTTATATCATTGTACTTTGCACACAAGACTAATGTCTTTTTTATTTCTTCTTCTAACATATCTACTTTTTGTTTTTTCTTGTTTCCTTTTCTTATTCCTCTGGATTTTATTTGGGAAGGCTTATCCATGTGTTCTGTACGACTTATGTTCGGTTCTGTTATAGAAAAAAAGTTTACATATCTTGTTCATATATTTTTGTACATTTTGTATTTTGATGTTAAAACCTAATAAAAAAAAATAAAAAAAATCGAGTTAATAATAACCGTTGGAGCAGAAGCACCGTGTCCAGCTCTTTTATTAAAACACTCCCCTTCTTCAGGGCATTTACACAAGCAGTTCTGATCCACACGTACTTTTTGTCCAGTATTGGTTCGTTGGGTCACAAAGGTGGCGTAGGAATGGCACACCCTCCAGTGGCGATCAGAGAACAGGTCTTCACAGCTCACATGGATCCCCACCTGGGACAGGACACACAGGAGAAACTCACACTCTTGACAGATGTAGATGTAAATGTACGGTGGGCTACTTTAATCCCACTGAGATTTAACGTGTTTCTCCAATGTAGCTAGGAGGAGTTTTCCAGAGTTTCCATAGTTCCAAACACTTGATGGCAGCTGTTGCTGCCAAAGGTGGAACAGCCAGTTTTTAACTGTAGGTAGGCCTGTCACGATAGCAAATTTTGCTGAGCGATTAATTGTCTCAAAAAATTATTGCGATAAAAGATAATATTGTTTGAAGACCTTTTTACACTGATTTAATGGAAATGACGTAATAATGCATGCGATTTCCTGCCAAAGATAGATACACTTTATTTTCAAAGAATATTTAACACTGGAACTGATAAACAAAATAAACAAAACAACCAAAAACAAAATGGATTCTCAGTCTCCATTAACAAAAAATGTACTTGAATAAAAACTAAACAACATAAAGCCAAAGTGGAAATAAATACTGCATTCAACCAAAAGAGTGCAGATTATGAAGTCTGTATATTATGTTGCCCTTCAGTAATAATTAGATTTAAATAGAGAAGATGGCCACATCGACCACCTGATGCAATAATTCACACTACATGATTTTTTGCTCCTATTTTTCCCCTTACGACAATCTTAGAACGTTGATCTTTCTAAGATTGTGTGGTGTGTTACGGTAGATCGTCTTTGCCGCTAAATCAGGGATTTTCCCCGACTGGGAGCTTTAACTACACCTGTTGAATGTGACAGGTAGCCAATCAGAAAGCGAGGATTCTCCTCGTGCTTTCTGAGGGGAAATTACGGAGGAGAATCTCTAACAGCTGACATGGTGCAACCCGAAGTGCAGCGAACATTGGAGATGATATGTGGAAACAACATTAATGTTTATTCAACATGCAAAGAATATAGAAATGACAAGAGGAGGAGTTGGAGCCAAATTGCTACTGCAGTTGATAAACCCGGTAACTTTTCAGCTGTTCTTCGTTAACGTGACGTAAATAGGTTCTAATGATTTTCATTCAGTCAGGACTGACACTAGCCACATGCATTGCAGGTAGATTGTAGTAAAGCATTGATTAATGCCTGGTTTTAAAATTAGTTCACTGGACTTGTAGCCATTATTTTGTGCCCATTGTTGGACACCACACAGCAGGAACGAACCGATCGAACTGTTATATCTAGGATTTCTGTCGGCTAATGTGTGATCTGTCAGGTTTTGAAACTGGGCAGACAATCGGCAGACAGATCTAAGATCGTGTAGTGTGCGCTGGGCTTTACACTGAGGAAATGAGGAAGGAGGGTCAGTGGAGAGCACCGGAGTTGAGCCTTTTTTCATTCAGTGTCATCAACAGAAAGAGAAAAAGGCCGGAAGAGACGATAATGCCGATAATTAAAATGACGTCGATAGTTTTAATTTATCGTACGATTAATTGATTTATCGTTTATCCCGACAGGCCTACCTGTAGGGGACATTTAGGACCAGGCTGCCTTGGTTTTGTTTGTCCAACTCAATTAAATCATTTCTGATTACAGATTATCTTTGTGTGACAGTAAAGTTTGATAATCTGGAAGATTTAAATGTAACAAAAACAGAAAAGTCAAATGTCCCTATTCTGTTATTAATTTTTTACTTTTCATTAAATTAAAGCACTGCATATGTGACACTTGAAATGTGATCAACGCTTCAAAATTATTCAACATCATTAGGATTAGCTATTAGCACCGTTTACACAGTTCAGCTTCACTGACCTCCATGCTGGTGCTGAAGGCTCTGTTGACCTTTGCCCTGATATTCACCACCTGACCCACGCTGAGGACATGGAGCAGACGGATCAGTACTTTATATCACATTATTCTGATACACACATGGCCTTCCTGTTACCTGATGGTGTGTTCAAAGTGGATGTCATCCATGGAGGCGGTGACACAGAGACTTCCAGCATGCCTCTCAGCTGCTCACATGAAACAAGAGTCATTTCCTGTCTGGATTAGCTTTGCTGACAACAAGAAATGTCGTTTCCAGAAACTCATCTAACAGCATGGCACACCTGAGAGGCAGGCAGTGGAGTCCATCCATTTCAGCAGCTGTCCCACACTCAGCTCCTGCTGATGGTTACAGTGGCAGGGCATGACTATCTGACTCATTTTCACCTCTGTAGGGTTAACACAACCCTCTTCATCTTCCTCCT
Source organism: Xiphophorus maculatus (assembly GCF_002775205.1). NCBI lineage: Eukaryota > Metazoa > Chordata > Actinopteri > Cyprinodontiformes > Poeciliidae > Xiphophorus > Xiphophorus maculatus. Next base: position 1,464,175 of record NC_036448.1, read on the forward strand.
CCTCTTCATCCTCTTCCTTAAGGTCATCCAACACCTGGGAAGTCATCCTCAAAGAAAAAGAACATAGTTACAACCAAGAATGCACCAATTGCAGTTTTCTGGACAATCACTCATCACCGATCTTTTAAAAGCCTGACCGGCTGATTCAGATTTTGGCTGATACCAATTTTTGTTTTTGTCTGAAAAGTTGCTAAACCTGAACATCCCATAGAGTTTGTTCATTTAATACAGAGACTTTTGCTAGATCTTGCAAAAATCATTTTAACACACATTTTGTAATTTGCATTTTGCAGCAAGAAGGTCCTGGGTTCGATTCCCAGCCCGGGTTCTTTCTGTATGGAGTTTGCATGTTCTCCCTGTGCATTTTGGGTTCTCTCCTGGTACTCCTGCTTCCTCCCACTGTCCAAAAACATGACTGTCAGGTTAGTTGGTCTTTCTAAATTCTCCCTAGGTGTGAGTGTGTGCGTGCGTGGTTGTGTGTCCTGTCTGTCTCTGTGTTGCCCTGCAACAGACTGGCGACCTGTCCAGGTGACCCCGCCTCTCGCCTGAAATGTCTCGCTGGAGATAGGCACCAGCACCTCCTGACCCCACTAGGGACAAGGGTGTTAGAAAATGGATGGATGGATGGATGGATGGTGACCAGTAGGGTTAGGGTTAGTGATGGTGACCAATGCACACTGTAAAATATGTTTTTTTAAATTTTAGAATTAAAAAAAGCTTTATTTAATTTATTTTATACTTGGCTTTCATTATCATTTCATCATCATTTCATTATCTCTTGAAGCTGTGCAGGCTCCCTTTTGTTATGCAGGATCAGCTGTGAAAGAACACCCGCCTGATTGGCTGCTTGGAGGCTGCAGGAGAGCAGCCACCCCATTGGACCGTATAAAAGGCTCCTGAAATCACTCGTCCAGTGGGGCAGTTAGTAGGAAGAGGTTTTGTTAAGCTGTTCCCCACCTTTGGTGTTTACAACCGTTTTGGGCAGTTTTCAACTATTTTGTTCTTGCTTGTTCTGCTAAGTAGTTTGACTCTGCTCTAGATTGACTTTACATAAGCTAGACGCTGGTGTTTGGGAGGTTTGGTCCTCCCTTGTGTCCTTTCTTGTGGGTTGTTTTGAGTTTACTTTAGACTGACTTGTTTGAACATTTTGTAATTTAAATTGCACTTAACAATACTTGAATTTGTTAGTCCTTTTGTTTTAATTGGCTGAAGTTGTATTGTGTTTTGGTTTTGTGAAACCATCTTTTGTAATAAAAAAAATTACATTCCACTTGTTTTCTCTGGACACATCTTCATGTTACCGCCCCTGAACCCCTAGACCTTTTGGGCGTAACATTAAGTATTACTTCATGTTTTAAGTTTACATGAGAGGCAGCTTAAACATATTTATTAATGGCTTTGTTAACCAACTGTTTGGCGTTTAATCAGGACAAAATATGTGGTTTTGTGGGTTATTCTGTCTCTATACTTTAAGATATTTTAGATTAATTACAGGCTTTTTTTTTATTAAACCGCGATAAATAGATGTTATCGATACTATGTGAGATTGAAGCTGTGTAACAGCAGTGTAATATTAGTGTATGATTAAGCATATCCTGTCATTTCAAGTGCACAGTGACCTGCGCAGTTCGGTGGACACATTTGATAAAGTCATACAAAGGATTAATGCGCAAAAGAGTTTGCGGTGATCTGTCTGCGTTTAATTTAATTCTAATAAAATCTGATACTGGGAATGCGCTAACGTGAGAACGGGCGAACCAATAAGGGATGTTTACGGGAAAATAATAATACGGGAGCACAGCGGGAAACGGGGTTAGAAAACGGTAGTTTCCCGACCAAAACGGGAGACTTTACAGGTCTGTTCAGTAGAAGGTTTATCCTCAGCAACAGACTTTTAAACTAAGATACCATATCTTTTCGACGGCTTAAACGTAGCCGACATAATATATGACTTATTGATTTGCCTTTATAACTCAGCATATCAGAACATTCTCTTCTTACCTTGTTTAGCTGCCAGTCTGACTCTATTACCGGTGTTATGGATTAACTGGTGGCTAAATTAACTGGTTGAAATCTATGTGCACCGCATTTGTTTCTAAATTGTAGGTGGCTGCATCAATGCCTGTTGAAAAATGCTAACTATGTGACAAAATCGTTTGCAAAACTTTACTATAAATCCCATTTGAAGCAAATATGTTCAATGTTCCATGTGAAAATTATGTTTCAAAACAAGTTTCTACAGAGCAGCGTTCAGTGTGTATCGAAAACACCGCATTTGAGCAAAACCAGATCAATGAGTAACACAATCCCATTCACATTCATTCATGTTCACCAGAATAAATTAATTTCATCTCATGAACAGCCGCAATGTAAACCTAAGTGGAAGGTTTCTGCTTTTTGTAACCAGCACTGATCAGAAAAACATTGGAATTGACTCTCAAGTATCTGTAATGTGATTTATTAACACTTCTAGCCTAGTGTGTGTTTTTGGATCAGATCCTGCAATGCAACCTCACTGTTTCTGAACTTTCTTCTTTTAGCGACACTACCCACAGGAAGTGTCGCTAAACAATGAGGTTGGTTTCATCATATTTAATAAAATTTAAATCACATACCTGATGGTGTTGCTTTACGTGGAGTTTACGTGTCCAATTAGAGAGGAATATCAAGTAATGTTAAGTTATACTGCAATAAAAATCTCGTCTAAATGACATAACGTTAACAGCCAAAATGATAATAATAAACGTTCCTACATTATACTGTCAGATACCAACAGATTATGATCCATATCTACAGTATTTGTCTGTGTTCTCTACTGGGAAACAGTTTGCAGGCTGGTGACGAGGGGAAATCAACTTAAAAACAAAACGAGCCGCATTAAGATTAACTAGTGACAGTCAAACGGGGTCCTCAACGCAGATGTTTGTAAAAAAAAAAAAAATTTAGGTGGCTATGTCGTTTCCTGATCAAAACGCGACAAACGTAAATAAACGGATTAGAAAATGTCTCTTTCTCTATGATATCTTCAAAACAATAATAATTCTTTGTATGTGAAGGAATATTCAAGAATATATTTAAATATCACCAAAATACACCACACTTCAAGAAGAGGCTGTGCTAAACTGTAAGAATTTGTACCATCACCCACCATTTAGAGAACTGATGATTATTTTACATTTTCTCGGTCTTATATTGACTGACATGTTCTGCTAACATGTCGATAAATGTAAACAGTTTTGATATCATGAAAACTACGGTAATTCTTTGCTCACTTAATGGAAGCCACTTTATTTCGTTTGCACCTTAATTGGGCTGCAGACGCAAAGCTGTGCAATTTAGTAATTTCACAAAATCCTTACAGTTAAAAGTTTGCCTGGCAAACCTGTTAAACGATGTTACCTTCAAAATGTTGGCAGCAAGGGAATTTTATTATTTTAGACAGTAAAATAAACTGGTCCAAAACTTGAATTAGATGACTGCGTTAACTGAACTCGTACCAGCGGTCGCTGAGTTCAGAGAGCAAAGTTTTCTCCACTAAACTATATCGACCGACGGAAGTCCAATAATCCAACCCGTTATTGATTCTGATCTAACGGACACCTGGCGCTTTAAGAAGCAAACCTGGATTAACTGGTGACACTTTCAGAATCTCAGTTTGAGGGAAGATTTGAACCGTTTCTGATGTAAAAGTATAAAAGACAATAGTTTTTTGTCTCTTATGGTTGAGTTTTAGAGTCACTTGATGAAAAGAATAAAGATGTTTAATTAAATTACGAGAAAAAAGATCAACAATAAAGAAGAAATGACACTGCCACATAGATCTGCAGTAGCCATGTCTTCTTTAAATGAACTAGGAAATAAACTATATCTTGTTACAAAAACAGTGTTTAAAAAGATTTCACTATAGTTTATGTGGATATCTAATTCAAATATCATACAATATGAGGGAGATGTGAAAACAACACAGCCAGTCGATCTTTTTAAACGTTTTATTTTTAATCCCATGGCTCTTCAACATTTATGTTGGCTTTCAGGGATTAATCTTTGCTTTGAGATCTGCTTATGGCATCTTGAGATCTATTTCGATCTTCCTTTGACGAGTTTCAACCTCTGAAGCAACACAGAAATCTTCTGCGTAATTCACGTTTTGGTGATTTTGTAGATTAATGTAAAAAAAAAAAAAGGCAACATACCTTGTTAGACCAATAAAAGTCTTTCTAATTAGTTATTCCCGAGATCTTAATGGGTGTCTTACGGCATCGGATAGTATTTTTGTAAAAATTTGTAGTCTTTTCAGCTTATTGCATTGTTTACTTCCTGGTTCAGTAAAGGGGTCCTAAAAAGTCACGCCCACGAAAGACAAACATCTGTCTTTCCTAGTTGCGCGCTCCCGACACAGGGGGAACAGATTTTCACAGGGGAACAGAATTGCGCACAAGACCTCTACCAGTTAATCCAAACCACCGGAGTCTGGACGGAGCAACCAAACAAAGCGTTCAAACTTTCTCCAGAACACACACGGAATGTCAAATCCCAGAGGAGCAGACCTGAGTAGTTTCTGTTAAACTTGCACCAACAAACATCCACCAGCTCCAACAGAATCCAGCCTGGCCGCCAATTCACCAAACACCCAGCAACTAACCAACACCGCTTCAGCAGCACTAATATAAGAACTCTGGATTACAAGTTTTGGACGCATTAGGATTCATTTACCTGATAACAGGTCAACAAGTCTACACACGAAAGACAATCAACAAAATTTGCTACGTGTTCCTGTGAATATTTCAAAATAAAAGCCATCCAACTAGGCAAACTGCCATTGTGGTGTTTGGCTGTGCAATTTAGCCGCTAATGTTGTTTAACGGAGGAATCAGCCAGAGCTTTAACGAGAACTAAACTATTTTGCTTCTGAAGGCAAAACACTTGACTTCCGGTTTCGTGTGGAAATCTTCACAGCTTCACACAACTGTAGAAAAGTTGATCTTAGTTTTAGGAAGAGCTGATTGTGAAAAGGTGCATTCCGTGTGAACGTGGCTGCAGAGGCTTGACTCTGTGGACTTTATGCTTTGAGTTTAAAGCTGCAGTATGTAACTTTTTTGAGGAAATATTATTTTCATATTTGTTAAAAACCTGATTATGTCCTGAAAGTAAAAGATGAGAGAGACAATTTGTGAAAAAATCAAGTCTCCATGCCTCTTCTCTGTGCTCCTAATGGCATTTAGAAAAAAACACTCCGCTCCCGAACCAAAGCAGCCAATCAGAGCCACGAGGCGTGTCTTATATATGCAGCTCACTGCTGGTGGTTTCCTAATGGCAGAGAAACAAACCAACCTTACAGGGAAATGTCTAATTTCTGGAATAGTACCTGGTCCAAAAACCAAGACAGGTAAACAAAAGAAGACCCACGATGAAAGGCAAACTAAAAAGAGAGAAATAGGCCGAGTAAAAAATAAAACAAGGGTAAATATTGGAGCAGCGCTTCGTAGGTGGAGTTCTGAAAGGATTCAAAACTGATCCAGTTATCCACATCTCTGCCTGACAAGTAAGTATCTCTGCTTGATTTTTAATTTTAAAAAGTAACAGCTGAGATGCGGTTACAGTATCACTGGTGATGGTGCAAATCTAATATTACTCTGTAGCTTGATGCAGCACAGTAAGAAAGTTGTAGCCGGATGGTGATTCATTTTAACATTACCTGATAACTCAACCTCAGTATAAATATTGTTTCTATACCTACATTAATTTGTCCCAACATATTTTTCGGATCAGAATTAAATGCATCTAGATTTGGTTAAATTATTTTATTGTGAAGTGACTAGACCAAGGACACAATGACAGATCAAATCAATCAATCAAATTTTATTTGTATAGCACATTTCAGCAGCAAGGCATTTCAAAGTGCTTTACATCATATCAAACACAGAAACACAATGCAATATAGAATCAACAATCAAAACACAGCATTAAGTCAAGTTACATCAATAAATTTGTAATTGATCACATTTCAAATACAATTCTAAACAGGTGGGTTTTTAGTCTAGATTTAAAAGAAGTCAGTGTTTCAGCTGTTTTACAGTTTTCTGGAAGTTTGTTCCAAATTTGTGGTGCATAGATGCTGAAAGCTGCTTCTCCTCGTTTGGTTCTGGTTCTGGGGATGCAGAGCAGACCAGAACCAGAACCTGAGAGGTCTGGAAGGTTGATACAACAGCAGCAGATCTTTAATGTATTGTGGTGCTAAGCTGTTCAGTGATTTATAATCTAACAACAGGATTTTAAAGTCTGTTCTTTGAGCTACAGGGAGCCAGTGGAGGGACTTTAAAACTAGTGTTATGTGCTCTACCTTCCTGGTTTTAGTGAGAACACCAGCAGCAGCATTATGGATCAGCTGCAGCTGGAGGATTGATTGACAGACCTGTGAAGACGCTGTTGCAATAATCAATACGACTGAAGATGAAGGCATGGATGAGTTTCTCTAGATCTGGCTGAGACATTAGTCCTTTAATCCTGGAAATGTTCTTCAGGTGATAGAAGGCCGACTTTGTAACTGTCTTTATGTGGCTCTGGAGGGTCAGGACAGAGTCCATCACTACTCCCAGGTTTTGGCCTGATCTCTGGTGTTTAGTTGTAATAACTGAAGCTCTGTATTGACTCTAGATCTATAACTCTAGATTTATAACTCTAGATCGTTCCTCTTTAGGTCCAAAAATAATAACTTCAGTTTTGTTTCTGTTCAGCTGGAGAAAGTTTTGGCACATCCACACATTTATCTGTTCTATGCATCTGTTCAGTGATTGGATGGGGTCAAAGGTCACCTGGTAACATCGTAATGTAGAGCTGTGTGTCATCTGCATAGTTATGGTAGCTAATATTATTTCCTGTTATAACCTGAGCTAGTGGGAGCATATAAATATTGAATAAGAGGGGTCCTAGGATGGAACCTTGGGGTACCCCACATGTGACCTTTGACCTCTTTGATGAGAAGTTTCCAGTTGAAACAAAGAAATCCCTGTTCTTTATGTAAGACTCAAACCAGTTAAGCACTGGACCGGAGAGTCTGACCCAACTCTCCAGTCGATTCAGTAATATGTCATGGTCAACACTGAGGTCCAACAGAACCAGCACTGTGGTTCTGCCACAGTCTGTATTTATATGGATGTCATTGAACACTTTTACGAGGGCGGTCTCTGTGCTGTGGTGAGACTGGAAACCAGACTGGAAGGAGTCAAAGAGGTTGGTTATTGTTAGGAAGCTAGTTAATTGTTTACACACAGCTTTTTCAATAACTTTGCTGATGAATGGGAGGTCAGAGGTCGGCCTGTAATTCTGCATTAGTGATTTGTCCAGATTGTTCTTTTTTTATCAGTGGTTTGATTACTGCTGTTTTCAAAGCCTGGGGGAAAACGCCTGATGAGAGCGATGAGTTTACTATTTGGATCAGATCAGTAGCAATAACAGGCAGGACTTTCTTAAAGAAATGTGTGGGTAAAACATCCAGACAACTAGAGCTTAGTTGACTTGTAATTTCCTGTAGGGTTTCATAATTAAGTAGTTGAAATTGGGTCATTTTTCCTGTATTTGTTTTGTTTGAGCACAACATTGGTACTGACTTTATAGTGGATGTGCAGATTAATCCTCTGATTTTTTGAATTTTCTCTGAAACGAAGCTGGAAAACTGGTTGCAGGCGGCAATACATTGGAATTCAGGCGGTAACGTCATAGGAGGGTTTGTGATTCTGTCAACTGTTGCAAATAAAGCTCGAGCATTGTTAATGTTTTTGTTTATGACATCTGCAAAGAAAGCCTCTCTTGCATGTTTTAGTGTTAAATGATAGTTACGTAGTCTTTCTTTATAGATGTCACAATGAACGTGAAGGTGAGTTTGACGCGATTTTCTTTTGGCCCTACAGCAGAGTTGTCTTGCAGATCTACTGTAACTGTTTGTGCATTTCTCCATGGAGATTTCTTCCTGCCAGACACAACCTTCATTTGCTGACAGACCAGGAATCACTCTGTTAACCATTTTACACAACACATGTACAATGAGATTAAAGTAAAAAAAGCTGACTCTAAAAACTAATGGCAGTGCAAACAGAGTAAGAAATACTTATAATATAAACATAAATATGGTGATATTATAATGATACATATAATGTTCAGATTATTATTCACATTGGTTAAATTAAGTTTTCTATCTAAAGAATCCAAACAGAATGTATCCAGATGTTGTCTTGCAGCCTTCATCTTTTACAATCAGTTGAATTAAACAGTGGATAATTAATTGCATTTTGCCTTTAACTTTGCAGAAATTCCTAATACCAAGCATGCATGTCTCAACAATGGGGAGGAAAAACTCCCCATTGTCTTTATCTGGAAGAAACCTCCAGCAGAAAGTGGGTGAGTACACCGATCTGCCACGACCAACAGGGGTTTTGAGAAGACAGAGCAGATACACACAATAGAAACAGAATCTAATAAGAGTACTAGGACATGTCAAAAAAAAAAAAAACTATAATATTTCCAGTCATTTCAGATAATGAAACTGTCATTTTATAGAGCTTCATTATTATACAAACCACTTCCATGTTATTGTTTACATCTGGAAATTTCATGCATGGGCAAAAGGCTGTAGGGTAAAAAGACAATTGTTATACACATAGATATGAATACATAGACACCTCAGTGAACACTGAGACCTACTTTACATTGCCACCTTCTTGAACGTGGCAGTACAGTGATCAGAGGTCTATTATTCATGTGCTGTGTGGATTTGTTTAAACTGTTTCAAAGCGCAAACTGGACCTATTAGAAGACCATAATAGACCAATCAAAAACTGATACTTTAAGCACAAACTTGTGAAATGTAAGGGACATAAAAAGGCTCAACAACCCGATAAAGAATGCTGGTGCTGTTCTGGTTCAGTTCTGGTTCTGGTTCAGTTCTGGTTCTGTTCTGGGGATGACTGTGGAACCTCTGGAGATGATGATTCAAAGAAGGATTCTTCATAAAATCAATAAAATTATGGACAACCCTGACCATCCTCTTCAGGAGACTGGCTTGAGAAAACAGAGAATCTCCAGTCAGAGGTTTCTTCAGATTCGCTGTAATACAAACTGCTACAGGAGATCTTTCCTGCCAACAGCCATCAAGATCTACAATAACTCTTTGAAGAATCTGAATTCATGAGTTACAACAACATTTAGTTATCCTTTGGGACCAATAAAGTATTTTTGAATTTGAGTGTGCATTTGTTGCACTCACAAAACAGACAGGAGTCCTTCTTCAGTTTTGGCAACTTTATTTGCCCCACGCTGTGTGTATTTTTAATTTGGATTTGTTTCCTCTCAGAAGCAGCCGGGCACAGAAAACCGCTACAATATTTCTTATTTTCTGCGCTACAACGTTACAACTAACCATCTGACCCACTTTCCCAACCAATCAGTGACGTAGCACGCAGCTCAGATTCTGCAATGTTTCTCCAGCTGAACAAAAACAACCGGGCAATAAAATATATTAAATAGTGTTTTATCCATAAATTTTAAAAAATAGTAATCATTTCAATAAAATACTTTTAGTATGCAACACATTTATATGAACTCAGGCCTCCTCGTATGAATTGCTGCATCAACCATCAGCCTGTGATTATGCGTAGGTGTAATGGAAGCTCAGATAGCTTTGATAGCTTCCTTCAGGTCATCTGCCTTGTTGGGTCTGATGTCTCATCTTTCTCTTGATCTCTTGACCACAGCCCACATATTTTCCATGTGGTTAAAGATCAGAGGAGCTTGCTGGCCAATCAAGAACAGGAATACCATGGTCACTGAATCAACTTTCAGTACCTTTGGCTGTGTGAGCAGGTGCCAAGTCTTTTTGGAAAATAAAAAAAGCATCTCCATGCAGCTTGTCAGCAGAGGGAGCATGGAGTGCTCTAGAATGTCCTGATAGATGGCTATACTGACTGTGAACATCAAAAAACACAGTGGACCAATGCCAGCAGATGACATTGCATCCCAAGACATCATTGACTGTGGAAGCTTCACAACTGCCTTCAGGCGGCGTGGATTCTGTGCCTTTCCACTCTTCCTGCAGAGCCTGGAATCCTTGGTTTCCACATGAAATGCAGAATTTACCTTAATCTGACATCAGGACTCTGGACCAGTGAGCAACTGTATAGTTCCATTTCTCCTTATCTAAGGTAAGATGCCTCTGACATGAAAAATTATGATTCCTGGTCAAATCAATTCTATTTATTGGGCTCATACAATCACATTTCTTTAAATCAACAGTTGTTGAAGACGGTACAAAACGTCACTTAAAGACAGCAATTTTTATTCCCCAATCTTGGGGACAAAATGACCAAAACTGGAAAAAGTACAAAAAGTTTGAAACGGACAATTCACGGTAACTCTTTTTTTCACTCTGAGCCAAATTTGTTTGAGTTGTTAAAACATTCATGATAAATTGTTTGTGTGGCAGTTTAAGATGTGCTTGGCTGGCAGTCCTTAGCATCTTTATTGCTGCTTTTGTAGTCTTTATGCACATCAAGGTCACCATACAATGCCTCTAGTACATCCAGAACTCTACTTTGAACTGAATCCACCTGCTCAGCTGGGCAGTATTCATCTAGACTAGACCTGTCAACACAAGACAGACATTTACATTCACTCCTTCATTTTCTCTCCAATCAGATCTTGTGGACCGAGTGTTAATCTTTACCTTGACATAGTCACCAGAGTCGGCATGGGCAGAGCTTTCAGGACAAGCTGCACAGCAGAAATCAGTCCATCAATCTCCTCCTCGGTACTGATGTGGTGCGGCAGCTCAACCGAGTCACAGGTCAGGCCTGCTTGGTGAACCTGAGTCATGCAGTGATTGGTCGAAGTAGGCAAAAAAATGTCATAAAACCAGATTTAAAGGTTAGGAGGAAAACAGCAGAGAGCAAAATGTTTTAACACAGATTCAGTCTGTTATCCTGATTGTCCATGTCTGTCAGTTTTTAGACAGTAGTTCATCTTTTTAAATCATGTGATGGGTTTCATTGTGCCAGTGACACTTTAAAGTGTTTAAATCCTTCCTTTTCACATGTAAATCATTCACTGATGATCTATATAAATTGTAATACCTCATTATTGAGGCTCCACAGATCCTGGATTACTCCTGTTTTGAGGCTCGTTTTTGAGCAACTTGTTTTTTTCTTAATTTGAATGAGACATTTCAGGCTCTGTCCACCTCCAGGTCGCAGAGTGTTCCACTTCAGCCTGTTTGGCAATTTTTGTAGTTTTATAGCAGCGATTCAATTATCCACCAGCAGAAAAACTTTTTATTCCCAAGTTTATTAAAGATGTCAACAATAAAAGACTCGTCTATCCAACTTTATTGGATCCAACATGTTGGAGTCGGAGTCTAACCCAGAGCAGGAAAATGAACCTGCAGAACCACGCATTCAAATTACTGTGTCACAATGGTCAGAACCACCCCAGGGCATAAGCAAAGTAAGTGGCTGCTTAGGACCTTGGGGCCACCAGGGGGCCGCTATAAGTCTAACTGATTTTTTTATTATTATTTTTAGAAATGATTTCTATGTGTTTATATTAACAAAAACACACAATTTCATGATAGAGTTGAAATTTAAAAAAAAAAAAAGTTTTATTTATATAGCACTTTTTCAGCAACAAGGCAGTTCAAGCGATAATATATATTTGATCATGAAATCATTCTTTAAAAATAAAAATAAACTGCTCCTGGGGGCCCTCTAATGGCCCTTCACTTGACAACCATCCAGCACACCCTCCATTAAGTCAAAGGTGTAGAAACTTTCATCAACATCTAAAGATTTCTTCACAAAGATATCTTTACTTGGTTTTAATCTGGCTTCAAAAATGTAAGAAATGATTTCCCTAAAGCCCTCGACAATAAGCAATATTGTGCAGCACTTTTCATTTCATTAAAATCTGATATTTTAAATCACATTTTTGAACAGTCCTGCCAGCATTGGGGCCTCTGGTACAGTATACAGCACTTTAAGCTGGTTTGTCCCATTTTCTGAAATAATTCAGCTATCAATTATTTAACTACTTTGGGGTCAACACATGCTGTGTACAGAACATCACACATATTCAGGATATAAGTATGACAAAATCATAAAAGCAGAATGACATGATCTGAAAGGTAATATGCCCCATTCTCTCACAGCAGCACACTGTACATGCTTCATTTTAATACAGGCACAATATACAAACTATTGAACCGTTATACAGACTTTAAGTACATGGCAGCATTTCTTCATGTTTAGACTTGTAAATCAATTTGTATAGGAATGGCAACATGGATGGCAAGGTGGTAAACAGCAGCTTTAGGAAAATTAGAAGAATTCTTACCATATTTTGATGCTTACCATTTCATAGTCAGGTGAAGGATTTCTTGCCTTCAAACTGGAAACCAGTTGGGCTAATGAAGACATGCTAAAAAGAAATAAGTAGAGTGACACACTGTTTCTAGACAGAAGAGATGATTTTTAGAGTTGTGAACTGAAGCGTAAAGATGACATTAATAAAGCAGCAGCTGCCAGCATGCGACATGCAGCCACAGATTGTGGTTTCCTAGATAAAAATATAATGAAGTACGCTTAAAATTGGGAGCAGTTTTAGGAATTCACTTTTGTACATAAGAACCCAGCTACACACACAAGGTTGTATTAGCACTCAATGGTTTAAAACTTTCTTTATCCTGTTCTATGCTCTGTTTAAGAGCTGTAAGAAACTTAGCTCGTCTAGGTTATTTTTTATTAGATTCAAGTAGTTCTTCCAAATATCTATGTTCAAAAGACATACTATATTTGAGTTAACCAGTGTGTGATTGGTACTGTACAAATTAACTTGTTTCGCCTATCTATCAGGGTGAGGATGAGAAATGTGTGGACAAAAAAGTTAACATTATTTGGCATGCATAATAAATTGTACAAAGCTGTCATCATTCACTTATATGCAACTGAGCTGCAGACATTTTCTAATGACATAAAAGCAGAGGGACTATACCCTGGTTTAGATGCCCATCGTGTAACCGTCTGTTCTCCGTCATCTTCCAGCAGATCAGCGAATGCCGCCTCCAGGTCCTCTAACTGATGTATACGGCGATCTACACACTCCTCCAGCTCTGCCTTCAGACACACACACACACACACACAGTGTGTCTTTCTATCTTCAACGGGACTTTGCATTGACTTCCATTCATTTTTCATTTACTTATATATCTTAACCCTGTACTATTCCCTGTACATGCCTAACCCTAACCTAACCATAATTAAAACCTTAGTCCTAAATCTAACCCCCAACCCAAAAATAGCACTTCTATCTGGGCCCCATAAGGTGCCGTCAGTCCATGCAACATCGTATTTGTTATGAAATGGTCCTTACAGAGAGATTGATACAATGGTTATAAAAAGTCTATACAAATGTTCAAATGCCAGGTTTTCATGATGTAAAAACAATGACAGCAATACAAATAATTTTACAACTTTTTCCACCTTTAATGTGACCTATAATCTGTATAATGCAATTGAAAAACAAACTGAAACCTTTAAAGGGGAGAAATACAAAATAGAAAATGTAAAATAATCTGGTTGCATAAATATGCACAACATTAAACTAATACGTTGTTGCACCACCTTTGGCTTTTATTACAGCCCTCAGTCTTTTTGGGTTGGAGCCTGTCAACATAACCCATCTGGATGAGGCCATATTTGCCCACTCTTATTTGCAAAATCCCTCCAAATCTGACAGATTGCAAGTTCATCGCCTGTGAACAGCCCTATTCAGGTGAGCCCACAGATGTTCGATGGGATTCAGGTCTTTATTCTGACTTGGCCATTCCAAACCTTCCACCTCATTCTGGTATGGACATTCTTTTGTTGTTAGATGTGTGTTTTGGGTCATCGTCCTGCTGAAAGATGAAGTTCCTCTTCATCTTTAGCTTACTGACAGAAGGCCAAATGTTTTGTGTCAACACTAACTGGTACTTGGAACTGTATATAATTCCCTCCAGTTGGATTGAGGCCCAGGTCCAACTGCTGAAGAACATCCCCAAAGCATGATTCTGCCACCACCATGCTTCACTGCAGGTATGATGTTCTTTTGGTGATGAGCAGTGTTGTTTTTGCACCAAATATATTTTTTGGAATTATGTCCAAAAAGTTCAACCTTGGTTTCATCAGACCCTAACGCATTTTCACACATGTGTTTGGGAGATTTCCAAACATATGAAGAACATGGGAGGTTGTTGTTGCATGTAGTACACAGCTTGTACTTGACATAAATTCCAGCAGCTCCTTCAGTGTTGATGTCGGCCTCTTGGCAGCCTCCCTGACCAGTTTTCTTCTCGTCTTATCACCAACCTGGAATGGATATCCTGTTCTTTGTAAGGTCACTGTTGTGCCATATTTTCTCCACTTGATGATGACAGTCTCCACTGTGTTCCATGGTATATTTAATTCCTTGGGAATTCTTTTGTAGTCTTCATCTGACTGAGATCTTTGAATCATGAGGTTCGCCTGATGCTTTGGAAGCTCTGTGCTCTGTACACCATGGCCTATTCTGGGAGATTTGGCTACAAAGACCTCAGGAAAAGCCTACCAGAACAGTTTTCAAGTGTGTTGAAAAACTGTTATATACATATAAACATGAGCACATTAGTATTGTTGTTTCTAAATGAATATGAACTTTATTTGAGGTCTGAAAGCACTGCATCTTTTTGTTATTTTGACCAATGTTCATTTTATTCAAACATATACCTATAAAGAGTAAAATCAGAGAAACTGATCATTTTAAGTGGCCTCTTAATTTTTTCCAGAGCAATATTACATGTATTACTTCTTATCCTACAGTTTAATATAAACAGATAGATTTTCCTGTTACTAAGTTTCACAATTTTTCTGTAACTGACATGAGTTAGACTATTCTAACCTGATCAGCACCCATCCTTGGTTCTCTGAAGTAGTAGAGCTTCTTGAGGATGGAATACTCTTCCTGGAAAAGAATTACAGTCATCAGGTTAGTCTTAAATGATACTTTGAATCTCGACTACAGCAAGATCATTATTATAGGTTGCATGTATAAAAATAGCATAGACACACTCTGAATGTACATCAATGTACAAGCTTGAATTTATAAAGAATTTTCTCTGATCCCAGGTATTTATTACATCATGTGATAAATACATGATGTATATTTATCTCATCATGACTGATGAGATTAATACAAGTTCCTCTGATAATTGATAAAAGTATGAACATCATTTATAGACATTGCAATTTTTCTCTAGATGTCAATGACAGTTGAAATTGTTATTTTCCACTATAAAAACCTTTGTACATTGTTTTATTGTCTTTTGGAAAAGGTCTATGTGATTTCCAACCAGAATCTAACTTCTTGGTCGAATGGGAAACAAACTAAATGTCAGTCTGCCTGGGGTATTAATCATTTTTATGCTTATCTGTAAGTGTTGCAGAAGCCAAACCTTTTTTTTTTTTTTACAAAATAATTATTGACTATTTTCTGGGTCAAAACCATTTGGAAACACAGATCAACTTGTTGGAAAAACAACATTCAAGCATAGATGAGATACCTGCGTGTATATTTCTTTAAATGGGTTTTTACAGGAGAAGAAATCCAAATCAATGTCTAGGACGTATGAATCTGTTTCACTGAGAAATGTAGCTAATCTCCCAACAACATAACTAGTTGATCCTTCATTTTTATCTTCAGCTCCAAAATCTGTGCAATTGCTGCTCAGTTTTCTCTGTAAGTCGCTGTCCTCTGTTGGCAGCAGTGTAGAAGTTGTTCCAGATGAAGGCTCCCCATCCTCACTCAGATCTGTCCGAGCTTTTTTGGATAAATGTGTCACAGAATCCCTCTCTGTGTCATGCCCTGAAATCCCGAGTCAGATGGACAAGAAAACATCAAATGAAAATTATAAGAAGTTAAATTATATGAACATTTACATATTAAATAAAAAATAGAACATTTATTTTCTAACATTTATTTGACAGAAAGTTATTGGTTCTCAAAAGTAGCAAAACTAAAAAAAGAATTGACGACAATGAATAAGCTCTGAAAAATGTTCCACATTTGAAGGACAAAACATAAAAAAGATGTTTTGAAATGTGTTTGTAAGAAATGTGGCTTTTAAAACATGCAGACAAATGCATATGTGGACACCCTTTAACAGTGTTAGCCTTCAGTCTTCCATTCATACCTGCCAACAGCGAATTAAAGTTCTGCAACACCAGCAGCATTTTTTCTAAAATGCATAGTTAACTTTGAGTTTCCAAATAATCAGGTGGGACTCACTGTAAAAAGGTGTTATTCAACACTGAAAGAACAGCTTTAAACTTACCATAGAACACACAAACAAATTAAAACATTAGGTAGGAAAATGTGGGGTCTGGGATTACTTTTTGACATAGAACTAAGGTTTTGCTTCAGCTGAATGACTTTAAAAAGAATTCAAAACCCAAAACCTGACCATGAAAAAGGTCTTCGGTTCATTAAGCACAACCTAGGAAGTACAAGCATAAATCCAAACCAATAAACACTGTTTTCACCAGAAGATTACTTGCCCTAATTAATTTCATTATTTTGTAAAGTCAAATTCCGAAACGCATCTGTTTTTAAATCCTTTACGACACCAGAAAAAAAAATACTGTAGACAAACCATGCCATATTCATACAGATCTGTGACAGGTAGTGTGGGCAAAAGTTCCCAAGTTGAGGCATGGCAAGTTATCTTAGGCTGTGTTCACACTGCAGCCTGAAGTGACCCAAATCCGATTTTTTGTCAGATCGGATTTCTTTGCCGGAGCCGTTCACACTGCCACACATATGCGACCTGTATCTGTTGTGCAGTCTGAACGGGTAAAGGACCTGAAAGTGTCCCGCATGCGCAGTAGAGGGCGCAACAGCGTCAGAGTTCTCAGTGATCTGCCAACCGCCATAAAAAGAAGAAGTGCTCAGTGTTTGCGGAAGTAAACATGGAGGCTAACGGTGGAGCATAGCTTACATATTTGAAGCTATTGTCCGACCAGAGTAGCATATTAACAACTTAATCCTCATTATAGACCGTCGTGGTTGTTGGTATACATCTTGCTTGTGCGTATCAGGGCGCAGAATAGTGAGATTTGTCCAGTATCAGTGACGTTCAGTTCGGATGAATGTGACCTGAACGTTAGGTTTGAATCATTTGAATCGGATATGCAAGTGGTTCGAAAAGAATCCTAACTGTTCTGTTCAGTCTGTCATGAAAAGATCAGATACAGGTCGACGTTAAAAAAAAAATCTGAATTGGGTCACTTCAGCCTGCAGTGTGAACGCAGCATAATTCTCCCCATGAAACACCATGAGGGTATTATTTTATATATTTCTAATGAACACATTTGTTTACTTTGCAGTTGAATTGTATGGGATTGATGTCACATTAAAAGCATAAAAAGTTTAAAAATGGTTTATCATGATTTTTTTACATAAGGTAAAAAACATCACTCTGGCTTCTCATAGGGCACTATGCACTTTTTAGACCTGCTCCTTCTATCCATTGACATGCCATTTCATATCACAGTCCATATAGGTAACATTTACTTGTAAACGATTAACAATCAAGAAAACAAAGATTTTTATGTAAAGTTCCTTATTGTACAAGACAGCTTACTGAAAAAAATGTTTAAAGTCCAAGTAGTGAATGTATCACACTGTGCCCATTGGACCAGCTGAACAATTGTTGCAGAATCAGACTGACAGAATGTGAACCCCAACTGTAACTTTCATTTATGCAAAGCCAACACCTCATGAATGTCAATACTAGTTAGTGATTATAAGTAGTATTTGTCAACTAAAGATTGTCACATCTTCCATGTGATAGAAAATCTGTGCAGGAAGCTGGAGATTGTGCTGATGGTATGGAGAACTTTCAATCTGAATGAACCTGAATGAATGTAAGAAAAATGTCAAAATACCAATGAAACATGCAAAAAAAAAATGGCTTCTGCATAAATTAGCTGATCAAAGTTTATGCTTTTTAAGCCCTTACTTGTTACCCCAAAAACAGTTCAGATGCAAATTTATTGGAAAAATGAAACACCGCTGTCCTTAAGGATTGAGTGACTTGAATTAAAGTATTTGTTGGGTTACAGTTAAGGTGTTGATGCCAATTAAAATATTTTCGGAAAATAGATTTCACAACCACCTAATCTTTCCTATGAAAATAAATTTGACGCAAATAAAGCTAGTTAACTTAAAAGATGTTATCACTTCTTGAAGATACCTGGAAGTGGCCCAGTTGATGTTTTGACAGGATTTACTTTGACTATGTTCAGTCTGAGACGTTTTGAGTTCTCCAACAGCTCGTCACAAACATACAGACCATCACTGAGGAAGTAGTTCTCTGTACTGGTCAACCTGGAAAATAACAACAGGACAGACATAACGTAACATTTAACCTTCTGTTCTTTCTGTTTTTTACTAGAGAAACTCTGAGAATAGAGGATCTCATATTTTTACTGTAAAAACTACACAAAGTCTGGGGTTCTGTTTAGCTGTGACAACTTCCTGGAGGGGTCATCGACTGAACTGCTGTTCCCAACAACTTGATATAGATTAATCGATGTTTAACCCCATCTCTCTCCCAGACATAACTATTGGGAGAGATTTTGTCACAACTAACAGTACACGCATCCTATAACCTTTAAAACCAGCTCTGAGCTTATTTGTTA
Source organism: Xiphophorus maculatus (assembly GCF_002775205.1). NCBI lineage: Eukaryota > Metazoa > Chordata > Actinopteri > Cyprinodontiformes > Poeciliidae > Xiphophorus > Xiphophorus maculatus. The sequence continues at coordinate 1,482,930 of NC_036448.1, forward strand.
AGCTGTGTTTCTCTCTGAAATGAAACTGCTAAAGAAGCTACGTCCAGATGTTTTTACTTTTCTCTAACACTGAAAGTACTCCTGGATCAGTGCTTCTGTTTCTTTTGTGTGTATGCTCTGTATTCTTAAACACCCAGTACGATGTGGCAGAAGTTGTTGGAGATATTGGAGGTTTTTCCTGCATGCATGCTTGGCATGAGGGATTGCTGTGTAGTCAATGACACAAAGCAAGCGGTTGTCTTCTGTTGCTACATGTCCGTCCGGAAGGAGTGAATTCTGCAAGTCAATGACTTGATGCGATTTGCTGGGTTTCCTTATATTAAAACTTTGACCAGTGGTAATAATAAACTGAACATGACTTTTGTGGATGGTAACAAGAATTAATTGGAATGGATGTATTAATGTTTTGAATTGTCTTTTTCATAAAATGCCTTGAGATGACAAGTTGTCAGTTGGCAATTTGTTAATAAAATGAATTACCGTAAATCAAATGTAAAGCATGTTAGGCTCAAATGGTCCCTTGCCAACATGCTTTACAGTCATTTGCCTGTAAACATCCCTTTGGTCCTGGGACACTTTGGGATGGGGAATCTGACAAGAGAGGTCAGCAACCTTTTAAATTCAAAGAGACACTTTTGCCCCACTGCCGCAAAAGAAAATTTGTCTTGAGCCACAAAAAAAGACAAATTTTAGTTCTTCAAAAAGTAAATTAAAACATTTGTGGATCATTTAAAGTTTACAAAGGGAAAAAAAACTATTAAATATTAGTTGTGAAATAAGACCAAGTGAGTGATGCCTTTATATAACAGAAAGATGAAAGATACACAGCCCACTTAACAATGTAAAGCACATAACTTGAACCTAAAAATAAAATACTTTTAAAAGCCTCAAAGAATTGCTGTCCTTCTATTCTAGATACTCTATGCAGATACTGCAAGTCTTACACTGTCTTATTACCTTTATAATTCAAGACAAATTTTTATTTTGTTTTGTTGTAAAGGAGCCACAGTGGAGGAACCAGGGGGCCACTTGTGGTTCTGAAGCCTCAGCTCTCAGACCCCTGAACTAGACTGACCTAGTAATAAATACGCATTCCTTTCAACTAGGCGATAAATCAATTAATCGTACAATAAATTAAAACTCTCGAAATCATTTTAATTATCGGCATTATCGTCTCTTCCGGCCTTTTTCTCTTTCTGTTGATGACACTGAATGAAAAAAGGCTCAACTCCGGTGCTCTCCACTGACCCTCCTTCCTCATTTCCTCAGTGTAAAGCCCAGCGCACACTACACGATCTTAGATCTGTCTGCCGATTGTCTGCCCAGTTTCAAAACCTGACAGTCCACACATTAGCCGACAGAAATCCTAGATATAACAGTTCGATCGGGTTCGTTCCTGCAGTGTGGTGTCCAACAATGGGCACAAAATAATGGCTACAAGTCCAGTGAACTAATTTTAAAACCAGGCATTAATCAATGCTTTACTACAATCTACCTGCAATGCATGTGGCTAGTGTCAGTCCTGACTGAATGAAAATCATTAGAACCTATTTACGTCACGTTAACGAAGAACAGCTGAAAAGTTACCGGGTTTATCAACTGCGGTAGCAATTTGGCTCCAACTCCTCCTCTTGTCATTTCTATATTCTTTGCATGTTGAATAAACATTAATGTTGTTTCCACATATCATCTCCAATGTTCGCTGCACTTCGGGTTGCACCATGTCAGCTGTTAGAGATTCTCCTCCGTAATTTCCCCTCAGAAAGCACGAGGAGAATCCTCGCTTTCTGATTGGCTACCTGTCACATTCAACAGGTGTAGTTAAAGCTCCCAGTCGGGGAAAATCCCTGATTTAGCGGCAAAGACGATCTACCGTAACACACCACACAATCTTAGAAAGATCAACGTTCTAAGATTGTCGTAAGGGGAAAAATAGGAGCAAAAAATCATGTAGTGTGAATTATTGCATCAGGTGGTCGATGTGGCCATCTTCTCTATTTAAATCTAATTATTACTGAAGGGCAACATAATATACAGACTTCATAATCTGCACTCTTTTGGTTGAATGCAGTATTTATTTCCACTTTGGCTTTATGTTGTTTAGTTTTTATCAAGTACATTTTTTGTTAATGGAGACTGAGAATCCATTTTGTTTTTGGTTGTTTTGTTTATTTTGTTTATCAGTTCCAGTGTTAAATATTCTTTGAAAATAAAGTGTATTTATCTTTGGCAGGAAATCGCATGCATTATTACGTCATTTCCATTAAATCAGTGTAAAAAGGTCTTCAAACAATATTATCGTTTATCGCAATAATTTTTGAGACAATTAATCGTTGAGCAAAATTTGCTATCGTGACAGGCCTAGTTTCAACAGAAATAACCATTTATTATCTGTGTCTATCTTACCTGATGGTTGTGGTAGATGAGTCTCTGCCAACATTAAATGTGTGCTCTCCTTCACTGATCTGTTGAGACCAGTAAGGATGCAGCCAGACCATGTAGCTCAGATGACCAGCATACACCATAGGCATTATCCAGTTTTCTATACTCAGCTCACTAAAAGACAAAAGAAAAATAAAACTCTTATCAAGTGTCCATATATTTGAGCAGATTCAGCAAAATGAAGGTAGGAGAAAAAACACAACCCTTTGAACAACAGGCCTGATTCCTTTTAAAGTTTTCTAAAAACAAATGTACCAGTCTAAAACTCAGTTAAATGACATTCGTCCCTGGTGTGATGACTCAGTCCCCTACTTGTCTGGTTCCAGTTTTTTCAGGAATCAGGTCTTGAGGTTTGTCAAACTATCACATACTTAAAAGGTGTCAAAACGTTTTAAAACATCTTCACAGCTCTTAAGAAGTCTGCACTTACTTAAAACATAAACTTGTTTTACGATAGTCAAGAACAAATAAGGCACATGTTCAGTTTTTTACATGTGCCAAACCAAAATGTGTGCATCTGTTCAACTCTCAAACTGCATGCAAAAAGAGTTTCTTTGGTTGGGTGAACAAACTCCTGCCCAAGATCAGTAGGTTGTTAGCAATTGATCAGTAGCGCACTGCTGGCAGGTATTTAGTGAGGAAGAGAACACACTTGCTGTATGTCAAGTAAGTCAACGCAAAGTTATTGATCATAGACTGGATGGGCAAAATCCTTATCTAGGTTGTAACACAGAGCAGAAAGCTGAGGTCGTTTCTCCCTACATCATCACCACTTTCACCATTATAGCCATGTTTTTTGTCAGAGGTTGCGCTACCTGGGTTACACTTTGCATGGGCGCAGCAATCTTGCCCTGGTTTCAATCAAATGAAGGGAACGTCTTACATTGTCCTGAGTTTGTTGGTCACTGACAAAACCAGCTTGGTCCTCATCAATCAGCTCTGAGAAAGCTGCCTTCAGCCTATTGGCCATGACAGAAGCATATTATTTGTAATCTTGGTTCACGAATGATATAGGTCTATAGAAGCTGCATAATGTTTTATTATCGCCTTTTTTGGGCATAACTGTTATAACTGCTTCAGACAATGATGGCGGTATTGTAATTTATACTAGAATCCATTTTAATGACTTTTGTAATATGAAGACAATTCTTCTTCAAAAGCCTTATTCTACCCAGATGGCAGACCGTCGGTACTGGGTGTTTTATTGTAATTTTTTACCGCTAGCATCAAGTCTGTTTTATACTGGGCTTCGTTAAACTTTTATTCTGTCATTGTCCAATTGTTGATTAGTCTAGTCAATCAAGAAATATTTTAAAATCTTTGTTTCAGTTTTGCGTATAATGTTTTATAGTATGTTTGAAAAGATTTGTCAACATGTTCTAAACTACTTCCTAATAATCCTGTCTCTGGGTCAGTTATTGAACAAACTGATTGCATAATAATAATTATTATTATTTTTTTTTTTTTTACAAATTTTTGTTGCAATAGTTTTGTTGCCTTATGTCTCGTTTCATAGAAGGATTCTTTTAAGAATCTATATATTTTTCTTCTACTACTTCTTGCACTGAAATGTGCCAATACATTTTAAATTGATTTCTCCCAACTGTGGAAAACACTATAATATTCTGTTGCTGTTACCTGAGGAGTTTCTCCTTATCAAACACTGTGTCAGCAGGCATGTTGACAGGGATAAGAAGGTCAGGATGGGAGTCTAAATGAACCAGTCTGATGTTGTTGAGTGGAAGATGTCTTGATGCAATGGCTCGATAGATGTGATGGACCACCTGCAACAATATATAGAATTTACACACAATATAGTTTTACTATATAACATTTATCAAAACAAAAATATATATAGCATTACTCTAATCTGTCACCATTTGTTAATTGTACAGATAAATAACCCATATATTTAAATAAAAAATCTGTGCCTGTTGTATTGGTGGGATTTACTTTCTTCCTTACAGTCTTCATCTGATTTTTACCATTATGTTTCCATATCCCCGTCACTTGGTTCTGATGCAAATGGACTTTACTGAACGACAGTAAAGTCCATTTTTTTATTCTCCAGACATTATTGAAGTAATCATTTAAATGGGTAGTCTGTAAATTAGCCTGAACTTTCAGTATCAATGTTTTTGTTATCCTCTTCAGGGCTGAATATCTTGGTTTTCATTCAGTCAGTTTGACATTATTCATATAAGAGAATCTTATTCAATTTCTTTCGGATAGCGGTCAGTAAAGAATAAAGATGCGTTCTTAAAGGTTTGTATTTCAACAGTCAAGCTACTTGTAGCTTGTTGCTGTCACGACATCTGGCGCTATTCGACCAGTTTCATGTTGGTTCTGCAGTCACTGACCGAAGAAAAACATCCTTACATGGTGGTGGTCCTCCACTATCCACACAGGTAGCTTATCGTAGAGCCTTTTCCGCGCCAAGGAATTCATTTCTGCATGAAGTTGTTTCCCTAACGGACTCTTTAATCAGATTGACTTGAGCAAGCTAGCAGTAAACCTTTTTGGACGAAAAGTGCAGTCATGTCCCGCGAGCGAAAAGTAACCGGAAATTCACGCAACAGAGTTTTTATCGCCGGTAAGAAACAAGAATGAAACAGAAAGGTTCTGTCACTGAGTCGAAAACAAATCAAATAATACTACAGAAAGGAAACATTTATAAATATAAAGTTTAACGGCTACAGCTGGTTGTAAATAGTAAGGAAAAAATTCTAACTATTTATCAAAATATGTCATCAATGTCCTCATAGAGAAGACGTTTTATCAAGTATATTTAAAATTTATTGTTTTTATTGTGGCACCACAGCTTTCCCTTTAAATTTGATCTGCCCTTTATCAAATAACCTCTGTTTGTTTGTATGTAATGCTTGTATTATATGCGCAAATTTCTCTGCAAATCTGCGAAAAATTAATCTCAGTCCTAAATTCATATGTTTAAGGGTTAGGGCTAGGATTATTTTCAATTGAAGTAACTTTTTTGTTTTCTGTAATGTTTGCTCGATTGTCCCTGGACAGTTTAAATTTGATTAATCTTTACCTTTATTAATAACACTGATTGAGAGCAATTTTATTTTATGAAATTTATTTTAATTCATGAATAATAATTTATAGTAAGTAAATGAATTTCATTATTATTCAAGGTCACTGTCTGGTTGTAGCTGCACCAGGTTGGTTATAGCTATGCAAACAAGTGCACATTCACATGCCTGTGCACATGTGTGACTCAGCACTCACCCGGAAACAAACCAACTTCCTGAATCTGCTGATAAATTAGGAAAATTAACTATTGCCAACCTAAAACTGCAGCCCTCAATATAAGAGAGAAAAATGTTTTGTCAGGTTTTATGAGGTCAAGGTGCTAAAGTGTTTATTGAATTGATATTATCACCAGGTTTAACCTTGACAGTTGCAAACACCAAAGATAGGATAAAGATCTTCAGTTTGTTTGACCTTGTAACACAGCAATCTCCACAGAAATTGACACATCATTGTTAGAGTTCTTTGCACTGATATAAATGTTTACAACTTTCCCATATGTTAGCGTATGAGGGCTTAGAGATATATGTCGATTATTTAAAATAAGGTAGCTAATTTAAATAATCAAATCACAAGAACCTGACTTTATTTGTTCATCTTTGCAAACTTATCAGTGAGAGAAAATAATTGAAGTATATATCAAATAGTAGAAATTTTAGTCTATTCAGGACATCTGGCTTGTTATTTATAATATAACATCCTGTGTAGCAAACAAATCATGTTGCTTTTACCCAAGGTTCACTATGAAGATGACAGATTTATTAACACATAAGTTTAATATTTCTGCACATGTCTAGTACATTTCTTTGACAAACCTAGTTCTCCCTCATCTGTACTTTTGAGATGTCTTACAAAAACTCTCTCACACTGAAGTGCGGTCAGGGGAGCCTCACCTGTCATCATGAAAAAATAATATATAATAATAAAACAATTTATATTGCTATTTTCACCCTGTGGTTTGTACAATAAAGTACCTATTTTTCATTTAGCTTAACCAATTCTGATTATTTTTTTCTTCAAAATTGCTGAATTTTCCCATTCAAATGCCCAGAAGTGAAGCCTGTGAAGCAGCAGTGAGCTGAGCCTCACCTGGGATTGATCAACCTCTGGCTAACTTCTCTGGCTGCCACTCTATGGGAACATGTTCCTCCTGTCTGTACGTCGCCAATTAAATGGTTAAAAAACATTTAATATATGAACTGATTTTCCATAATTTAGCTTATATAATACAATGTACAGTGTTTTTTGTCACAAACTGTGTGTGTAACGTGATTCATGTGCTGAGGAGCGATCAGATACGGCAGAGAACAGATTCGAGGTGAGGCAGGCAGTTCTCTTGCCTCATGGCAGGGGGCGCTCATGATCCCAGACATTGTGGCTCCACAACTGCAGAGTAAGAGACAGTAACAGCGAGCTAGCCATACAGTATAGTCAAGTGCAGCGATATATTTATAGTTTTCTCCTCTTACCACAACAATCACTTATTAATAATCGCAAAAACCATAACCTAAAACCATACTACTGCAACACACTGAATGTTATGCTCTTCGTGTGGGAAATATTTGAGTGTTTTTTTGTTTGTTTGTGGCGTTGTTGTCAGTTGCTATGGCAACGAGTCTGCGCGTAGCTGCACTGATACAGAGGGCCAGAAATAAGTGGTTTTGAGTTGTACTTTAGCGGTTTTTCCCTTTGTTGTGGAGCATAGCACAAAATTAATAATATCTACATGTCCAAGTTTGATGGAGTTAACGGAATTATTCTCCGCCGGCAGCGCGGCTACGGATGGCATGTAAAATAATAGTCTTTTTGCCCTCCAGCTTTGTCCGCATGCGCGGAATTTCTTCATGTAAACAATAACATGTAGGGAGTCTATATCTGATTATGATTTGACCTCACCTGGCCACACCAGCTATGAACCTCACCGCAGGTCACTGCTCCCTAAATACACGATCAGTAGTTTTTGCAGGTACATCAAGTCTTAGCAGCTGTTTATATTGTTGACTGAAATTGTTGTAGCTTAATAATTTATCATTTAGAACTTTATGCTTAAATGGTTGCCACTGCAAAAAAATAAAATTAAATAAAATTAAAAAAATCACTGCACTTAGTAAGGAAAAGTGTGAGTATGGGTCTAGTTGAAATTACTTTAAATCAAGATGAGTAGTACAATGTTTTTATTTCAAAGAGAAACAGGTTCACTTTTTTTAATTCAAATCAGTTCAATTTATTTATACAATGTTAATTCACAGTACATTTAGTCACAAGGCCATTTACAAAACAGTCAATCCAATCAAATATTACAAATTTCAAGTCAAATACTCACATTCCAAATGGATCCTTGTTATTAAACAATCCATCCGTCCGTCCGTCTGTACATCCATCCATTGATCCATCCACTTAGTCTGAGGTTGAGCTATGAAAGTAGCAGCCTAAGCAGAGAGGCCCAGACTTCCTGGTCCACAGCCACTTAGGTCAGCTCCTCCAGGGGAATCCCATGGTGTTACTAAGCCAGTCAAGAAATATAGTTGAAGCCATCATGTCCTGGGTCATATTGATCAAGAATCTAATATTTCATTGGACTATACTCTATCATTGTCATCATGTGGGGACAATGCAAATCAAATGTCTATGTTTCCCCAAAAGGTATAAAGTTGATGTTTCTGCTGCTGTCAGAGCTGGAGGGCTGTGTTGATCTGAGACTGTAGCTATTAAACAGACCAGAGGTCATACTTCACTGGTTATGAAGTATATTATGAAATAAGCAAATTTACTAAATAAACCGTAATAATGTCTGTTTAACCTCCATAGCAACTTGGCTGCAGACTGCTATAAAGATCAGAAAAGCTGAGACTTTTTAACTCTACATAATTTTTGATGTTAGCACTTCAGAGATCTAAAATTGCAAGACTGACAGGTATCAAGGCAAATAAAACACCGTCGCTGCCAGTCGGCCCCTCCAGACATTCAGGGGCCTTTATTAATGGTTGAATTGTAACATTGACCATAGATCTAAAACTTTAGCATTCATTTATTGAGAATGACAATGCTATTAAATTTTATTTAATGCGTTCAGCAGAGATAAAATTTCAAACAAATTGGGAGGTTTATTTTGTAAAATTTACTTTGTATTTAAACACTGTTAGTTATGCTCATGTCATGTCTCAGCATTAAGGAGGGCCTAAATCAGACGTCTACAGCCAGCTGCTCCAGCACACCAATACTAATGAAGAGCCCTCTGGTGTAGGTGCATCACTGAGGTGTGGGGACTTTTTTCTCTCTTTGTGGTCTTATGGCAGACTGAGACCAAATTTAATTGTACAACAGACGTTATCACTTACAACATCTTCATGACACGCACATGTAGGGCTATGGGTGTAGACACATTTAACAGCATTCAGAGGGGGTTCTATTCAATCAGCCTCACTTCTGGTGCCTGCTCCCATTTCCCAATGTTGTTGGTAGACATGGAGGGTTCTGGCTGAGGGGCTAGGATGTGGGGGAGTGTCCGGTAATCTCCCATGACCCTATAAACTCTATAAAAACATACATCAGCACCGCATTTGAAGACAGGAAAAGCCTGGAGATTTTCCACACCCCATTTTGGGGTTGGAGGCTGGGCAGAGGAGTGGTCTGTCTGGACTGGGGTTGGGCGTCAGGTCTTCAGGGGTCGATTGGGGCTGGGGTTTTGATTCTCCCGGGGTCACTTGGATTTTTTATTTTGGTTCATGGCTTCAGTGTCTGGTCTGCCAACCGAGAGGCTGCTGGATTTCAGCAGAGAGCGGCTGTGTGGGCTTCACATCTAGGAGTGTGGCTTCACTTGGTGGCTGATCAGCTATGTGCGCCATTAATGATGGGGGTGTGTTGTGGAGTGGGGTATGCCGTTGGCATTTTTTGTACAGGTGTCCAGATAGCAGTTTTTTCTCAACCAAGTACAAGAAATTCAGTTTAAATACTTGTTGATACTGAGTAATGATATTGAGTTATTAGCAAACACAATAACTTTTGACAACAAACTTATTTTATTTAGAACAGTCTGACTCTTCTTTTTAAGCCTACAGTCTGTTTTAGCAAATCATAAATAGAGCATGACACGCCGGTGGTACCAGGTGCACAGTAGTACCACAGTCTTCAAATGCTTTATCAAATTACTAATTAAAGACCCACTTTATGCTAGAGTTTAGATCTACAGCCTGAGTCTGACTTGAAATTTGGACTGGATTAGGCCAAAGGTTTTGACTTTATGGTTCGGTCAGACTTGGACTTCTGTGGCACATTTAGTAAGCCTGCAATACATACACTAAGAAAGCCAAAAGAGAATGTGCAATAAAGTTGTGTTACTCTACTTATTATAGTCTAAACAGAAAATTTGGTAGTTCTTGGTTGTAGAAGGAAAGGTGCAGATGTTGATTAGTGTCTTGTTTCTGGGAAGTCTTTTAGCCCCCATGCAGAAACAAAGTGTTATTTGCTATATGTACAAAAGAGAAAATGTGCAAATCAGGAGACTCCATACTGGGACTGGTACAGCAGTATCTGAAAGGAAGGCAGAGTTGTGCCTGTTTTCCATTAGCTCTGCTTCGGCAGCCCAGCCTCTCTCTGTTCTACTTCGTAGTGATAACTTTTCCAGACTCGGCTATAGGTCTGCAGCAGATCGCTACCTCCTGGTGGTGGGGAGTAGTGAGCCCCACCTTGAGGCGTTAAATGACATCATATCTGTGGGACTGAACAAGAGTTATTTTTCTGAGACTAAAGAAGAAAGAGTTGAGCTATTTTTTATAGCCTGATTGTTTTCTTCAAGTTTCTTGTTCCTTTTAATGTGCTGCTTAACTGTTTAGTTACGAGAAATTACATCTAGCTATTTTAGAAGAATAGGATATCATATAATAGAAATATTCGTTATTGTCCCACAGCAGGGAAACTCTGGTGCAACACCTGCAAAACAATTGAAGTACTTAAATTTACACAAAAATAAAACATATAAAATCGAATAAAGACAAAGTTGGAGCCTAAAAATACCGTGAAGTAATTGTAAAGTCATTCTCCAATCCAAAGAATGTGCAAATGAGTGGACAACTTCAGAAAATGTGCACATGTTTGAGCAATAAAAATAAAACAAATTGATGTCTTCCATGGCTGTATGTGGGCTATCTGAGAAATGACTACGGTGCATCGAGGAGTTCTGGACAAGAGGCTTTGCAGTGTAATCTTTTGCTGCTGAACCACTGCTGTGGGTTTATTTCAAATTCAAATTCAAAAATACTTTATTAATCCCAAAGGGAAAATAAATGCTGTAGCTCATCAAGCTTCTTCAAATTGATAAGAACTTTTGAAGATGGTGATGGCTGTCGGGAGAAAAGGTCTCCTGAAATGGTGTGTATCACACTGAACCTGAAAATGCCTCTGACTGAAGATACTCTGCTTTCCCAGGACAGTCTTGTGAAGAGGATGGTCAGGGTTGTCCATAATTTTCTTGATTTTATGAAGAATCCTTCTCCTGTTGGCCCACCTGAATTAGCAGACAAGCCCATGTCAGAACCCCTACAGTTTGCTTATTGCCGTTGAGTTGGAGTTGATGATGCCATCATACACCTGCTTCAACAAACCCACCCTCATCTGGACAAAGCAGGCAGCACTGTGCGGATCGTGTTCTTCGATTTCTCCAGTACATTTAACATAATTCCAGGGTTTCCCCCAGAAAACTTGCTAAGCCCGGTGGTCGGGGCTTTGTATTAAAAGATGTTAAGTTGACAGAAAATGTAAAAATATTACTGGGTAATTAATATGTTACGGGAAAACATCACCTGTGAAATGCTATTTAAGCCCCACAACTATAGAGTCTTAAAAACAACAAATAAAAAGAAAATATAATGAAAATGAGTATTTGCACTTCTGTTTAATTCAAATTAAGTCAGCAGCTCCAGAAGCCCCCCCAGGCCTTCAGGGGACCATAAATGCTAACATTTTGTCACAGACCACAGATATATGCATGTAACATTTGTTTATTAAGACTATCAATGCTGCTAAATTTGATTTAGTGGTCTCAGCATACATAAATGAAAAGATCTGAAATTGTTTAACATTTAAATTTAAGATTTTAAGGAGCTGGCAAGTTTACTTTGTAAAAGTTCAAAGAACAATCTTCATAATTAGATTGTTTTGTTACCATAGCAACAGTCTGATGCTGAGTTTAATCTTTGAGTGCAATGCAAAGCGTCAGATGCAGTGGTCATATTGAACCCTAAGGATTAGGAATGGGATGTCATTTAAGCTCATATGTGAGGCAAGGCAGGCGAGCGGATACTTTTGGCAATATATTGTATCATTTTGCTTCAGGCAATAGCTGTCTTTTCAATTGGCCAAAAATTACAATTGAGATATGGAAGGTAGAAATGTTGTAGTATTTCAAATAGCATTTATACCAGCAGTATGACAACACAAAATGTCCTGGGCTGCTTGGACAAAGACTCATAACAGAAATGATGGAGGAAATAGGCCAGTAGGAGGCAGCTGTTTTACCTGTGCAACACACACACACACACACACACACACACACACACACACACACACACACACACACACACACACACACACACACCAAATACACACCAAAGCAATACAATGCCACATACAGCAATAGCATTGAATCTGAAAAAGATTTTAGTCAAAAAAGCAATAAATCTGCACTTCATCCTCATCTTAGTTAACTGTTGGCCATTCCAACTATTGCCTGTGACACATGTCTTGACTCGTGAAGCCACCATACATGCCACACATTTTATAAAAACAAAAAGCTAAACTTTGAAACCCATTTGTTTTTTGCTACAGAAGTATTATTTCTAAATATATTTTCTAAGCAATTTAACCCATGCAGTCAACTGTTCTCACTGCAGCTGTGCAAAGGTCTCGTAGCTATATGATAACCAGATAAAAAGCTGACAACTAATAGAAAAGATATTTGTTGTCCTTAACCTTGACCTTGACATGGTTACAGTTGTCAAGGATAGTGCCTGTTGCTTTCTATCAGCAATTTAAGCAGCCCAATTTTAAATCAATAGTAAGCTGACTTTGCACCTTGGATTAAGTATACTGGCAACTACTATAATTCATCTAGTGCAAAAGTGCAACCAAATGTTTATTATTAAATAAAAGGCTTCGTGCCATTCTACAAGAAAATGTGCAGTGTGAGTATCTATGAGGAATCCCATGAGCTCATTACTACCAGAGACCAAGTATTGTGAAAGAAATGTCCTTCCAAAGATTTTTTTCTAAACACACCATAGATTGGGTAACTTGTTTGACTTGTGTCAGATTTACAGACAGTTCTCTAAATAACATCCGTTTCTTAGAATTTACCGTGACGAAATATTGGTGGATTCTAACTCTATGTTATCAGAAGGATAGTTTACATTTTGCGGGGTTGTGTGCCGTGATTGCTAGTGGCAAGTGTCTTTCCTGCAGTAGACAGCAGTGATTGTGCTCTCAGTACAGACATATGAGTTGTTTTGACTTTTATTTGACGTCCCTGTTAAATCCAGCATTTACACAAAATGAATCCAGTCTGTCTGGCTATGGGGGAATGTTACTGCCATAGGTCGAGAGCACACATTTTCAGTTTGAAAGCAGAATTTAATCTTTGTTCCCAAAACTTGTCATGCATGCACTCAAAACTTCTGCTTTCTTTGAAATATTTGGTAACACTTTATTTGACGGGTTGTGAATAAAACTGTCATGACACCGTCATAAACATGACATAACACCTGTCATAAACATGACATAACACCTGTTATAACATGACTTAACACCTGTCATGAACATGAGGAAGTCTTCATGAATATTTATGACTGTTGTCATAAAGTGGCATTCGGTAAATCATAACACTTTAATGCAAAGTTGACATTATTCAAAATGTCTTTACTGATTAAACTTTAACTTTAATAGCTTAAAGATACATAATTTTTAAAGTTGAATCACTAATACTTTTATAACAAATTTATGTCAGAGCATGATTTCTTGGTTAATGTCAAGTTGTCATAACAAAGGCATTTTGAATAATGTCAACTTTGCATTAAAAGTGTCATGATTTACCAAATGACACTTTATGACAACAGTCATAAATATTCATGAAGACTTCCTCATGTTCATGACGGTGTTATGTCATGTTTATGACGGTGTCATGTCAGTCTTATTCACAACCCGTCAAATAAAGAGTTACCAAATATTCTCTGTGCTCTCTCAAATCTTTGTGCTCACGCTCAGACTTTCTCTTCACACACAATACTTTTCTTTGCATGGATTAACTCTCTGCTTGCAAACCTCTCTGTTCACTTGCAAATTCACTTCTCTCTCAAAACAAAAAAGTACCATTGTCTGGCAACGTTCCACCCAATACAATGGGAGTGTTATAATGGACATTGGGAGCCTCATCAAGGGTGTGTTTGTTTCCTTCTAGTGGGTGTTCCTGTGTAGCTACTATACATTGTAGTAGCATCCATTTGGTTGGTAGCACCTGCTTTCCGGACTGTATCGAGAAACAAAGTCAGCTTTCTGCACCAAGGTAAATGTACAGTGAAACTATCCCCAAATCAACTTTTTTTTTTTTATTGATAAACTGTCTAAATAGGCTATGTAGGGTTGCTCTATTTTATTTTTCTGAGCAAATTTTGACATGTTTGTGCAATTCATTTAGTTAGGCATAAAAGTGACTGGCTTTCTTCAACAGTTGAATTTTCAGCGGTACAGCTTGGTACAACTTTGTCACAGTCCCTGTTTGTGTATAAAAACACAGAGCTCCCTCCTCCCCACCTCTGTTATCTACTTGATGCCGAGTCAGAATTTGAAGTAGCGAGGGTTGCCATGGCAACTGGCAAGCATTGACTGATATCCTTACTCAGCTTAACAAATGTGTGATTTATTTGCAAGACACAGAGTGAAATGGATCTGCTCTGCTCTGACTACAGGTGAGGGTTTGGTGTTGAACTGTGTCACTGGCTGCAGTGCTCAGAAAGCAGAAGAAGCTAATAGGGGCTAATAGCCGCTCTCACTGCTCGCTCGGGACAGACAGGATGCAGCCGAGCTGCAGAGCACTGTCACCATAAAAGTCTCAGACAACACCGAATAAAAGTCGTTAAATTTATTAATGTTTTGAAGAAAAAAAAAATCATGAGACACCCACACCCCCAAATAACCTTCTGTTTATCCCCTCACTCAGCCGTGTCCCTTGGCTCCGCCACATTTGCTGGAATTTTTCTAAATTTGCCATGGGCAGGGTTTAGCCTTCAGAGGTCACCTACACTTTAAAGAGTCACACTTTAAAAATTGCTGTTAATATCTTCTAGGTAGATTGTTCCAATAAATGAATATAGATAGATATCTCTTTCTCTATACAGATAGATACAGAAGTTTTATGAGTGAGGAGGAAATCTGAGCGTGAGCACAAAGATTTGAAAGAGCACCGAGAATATTTCAAAGAGAGCAGAAGTTTTGAGTGCCAGCATTACAAGTTTTGATAAAGAAATTAAATTCTGCTTTCAAACTGGAAATATGTGCTCTTGACTTATGGCAGGAAAATTCCCCCATACTTGTGCCAATGCAAACAATTCAGTGGTGCATTTTTCTGCACTATCATTAGTGTGTGTTTTTTGTTGCAGTGATTCCTGTGATGGCTGTGTTGAGGACTAAGGCTTCCATTCACGGGTTGTGCTTTACCAGCCCTTGTCTTATCAAGTTTATGTCTATCACACATTTCAGCAACAGGGCAGTTCAAAGTGCTTCACGTGATAAAAACATTTTGGAGTACGCTATAGGTGACAGCAACAACTCCAGCACTTTTAACTTTATTTTTGATTGCCTTTGTTTTAACTACATATGAGTACAGCAAACCTGTACACAAGAGTCATCTTTCTCATTTATTCAAGAGAATAGTTGCTGACCATCAGGAAGAGCCGGCATTGATGGAGGCGTACCATTCCAGAGGAGCTGTGGAGGAGGCTGCAAGGTTGGGGCTATGCTAAAGGCTAGGCTTGCCAATAACCAGAGGTGTTGTAAATCATCACTTCCCTCTGTGATCATGGGAAATATTTCAGTACCCAGTAAGATGGACAAGTTGTCTGTGTGAGAGAACAGGAGGTGGACCTATACAGATCTTGGCCTGTGGCTGGACAACAAGCTGGACTGGACAAGCAACACAAAAAGCTAGACAGGAAGACCCAGACCAGGATCTTGGTCTTACACTTCCTTCATTTTATGCATTTTTTGAGTTACAAAAGCAGATGTTCTTAATTTTATTTAATATTTTAATCAACCTTTTTAGCTAAAACAAATAAACAAAACACTGCACACAAATCTACCAAACAGATCCATAATTATAACTGATTACTAGATATTATTTTTAATCTTCAGCCAGATGCTGCTTCTATTACAAGAGTCAGTTAGGGTTTGTGCAACGCACTCTCCTCCTCGTTGGTCTATTGACTGTTGTATCTTTCCCCGTCTTTGTTTTCACACAATGGTATGGCCCAATATTCTCACACATGATTGGCCACAAGGCTGCCATGGTAATCAAAACAAAGTTCTAGGTGAGCAGGGCGGAGTCCACACAGCGGATCTGCTGAAAGAGTAAGAGCTGAGCAGCCAAAGGGAAAAAGGCTAAGGGTAGCATAGCTCACATAGACATTAGCTCCCAGTAGCAGGACAGAGTATCAAACTACCTGTCATATAAAATGTAATCTGAAATTATTTATAATTACTCGATGTGTCATTATAATCGGAGAGCAAAGAGTGCAGGTTTAACTGAGGGCAGACCACCAGGACACGCCATCTTGCTTCTTGGTTTGACTGCCTGTTTTTCCAGCCAGTGAACCATTCCGCCACCCAGTGGTCATTTTTTAGAACAAGTAATCTCATTTGTACCTCTCAAAAATGCACAATATGTCTATAAACGATTTTTGAGAATTATAAAGAAGTACTGAAATATTCAATTTTTCAACAAAATAATGTCTTTGCCACTTTGGTACAAGCACAGTGACAAACGTGTCATTAGACAATATGTAACGGGTACCAGGGTTCCGGACCCGTCAGCAGCAGATGAAGCTGAAAAATGTATGGAAATGAGCACATGGGAGACGCAGTCTGTGTTACTCCAACTTCTCTCAGCTTATTTATTGAACAAACCAGCTCATTTAACTGTCAATACAGCCCAATTTATAGATCAGTAATTTACTGTACATATTAAACATATTCTATCATTGACATAAACATCAACATTCGCTTTCCTTAAACCAGAAATAATCAAATAACATCATATTTTGTCCCAATTCCCTCAGGTAACATGTACCTTCATTTCACTGTACCTTATATGCATATTTAATCACACACAGTGACATATTTAATGGGCATGTATCTTAAAGTTATTGTAAACTGGCATAACTATATTAGGATTCAAACTACTTTAATTAAGTGAATGCATTACATCACAATTTAACCTTTCAACATTGTTTAGAACACAAATAAACCCTGGAGCCTGATCTACATATCCCGCTATTATCTGCCGCTACAGTGTGCTAACCAACTAGCATCACGGCATGTTAGCTACTCCCTCTAGCCACTGCTGGCTCCGAAATACAACAAAACTCTTTAGATATCTTTACACTTTTACGCATTTCCTTAAACATTTCTCGAACAGTACCAAATAATGAAAAAGTACTTTATTAAAACGAACTTGAAAGTTATTCTCACCTGAAAAATGGAAATGTACCTGAGCACACGGGAGACGCAGTCTGTGTTACTCCAATTTCTCTCAGCTTACCAGAAAACCGCAGAGCAACAGGCAGCTCAGAGCCTCCATGCGCCACCTACTGGTGAAACACCATTACTACACCCACCGTCAAAGCTTTTTTTCTATTGTGAGCACACACCCGTGGGCATCACAAATAGACTAGACTCCAAGCAAAAATCAGATGACCCAGCTTTCCACCAGCATTTAAACACACCATTTACTCACGAATCTGAGGCTGTCCTGGAGCGTGAAATGAGTCTCAAAAATCCTCGTGCATTCATAACCTGATCTGTGCGTAAATGTAGTTTTATCTGTGTGCATCGGGCGACTCGTGCTACTTATTTCACATTTGTAGGCGCAGGAGAAGGTTGGAATTCGGAATGATCAGATTTGTGAGGTTGAAAATAGTGTGTAGAAATTTAACGTTTGTAGAAATTGCAATTGTGTGTGTGTATGTGTGTGTGGGGGGGGTGCTTTTATTTTGTATTCGCAATTTCTTCATATTTGTGTATGCATTTGACTACAAATTTGTGCGGAGTTACACATAAATTTTCTTTTTAGGGTTTACAACATGTTTCACAGATACATCCAAAGTTACACACAAAGGTGCTTACACCGATTACAAATTAAGTATTACACACACACACACACACACACACACACACGCACACGCACACACACACACACGCACACGCACACACGCACACACACACACACACACACACACACACACACACACACACACACACACACACACACACACACACACAGGTATTTTGAGACTATTTTCACTCCATAATCCAACTCCCATTGTTAATTTTAAAGGGCTAGACACTTTTTGTCTTGCACATAAAATTCCAATGACACATATTAATGTTTGTGGTTGTAATCAGTTACTTAGTAACGCGTTACTTTTTTCAGCAACAAGTAATCTAACGTGTTGCTATTTCAAATCCAGGAGTCAGACTACAGTTACTTATCGAAATCACTGTGCGTTACTATTCTCTTTTGTAATTTAATTTTATTTCCTCTACACGTCTTCGGGAGTGACCGCTGTTTCTATGCAACAGTATCAGCAGCGACAGAAACATAAACAATGGAGGGAAGAGGAAGATGCGCATTTTGTTGCTGGAAAAATAGAAACTATTTTGAGTTTTGCTCGGCATGTCTGATTATTATAAGCAGCTTTGGGCTTGTGTTTTTCTAAAGTCGCTTGCAGATTTAATGAGTCGCGGGTTGCGCTTTTTGGGCTTGGAAATAAGCAGACAGAAACCCCAGAATGTGTCTGACATCCAGTTAGTTTAAGCTCTCCAGGCTCTCCATGTCCATCATTTCCCGGATGATCCGTCCCGTTGTGTCTTTGTTAATGTCAAGTTAATATTTTACCTGACACACGTCGAGCTTCACGTTGCGCTACAAAAAACTGCTAACATGGAGACTAATATGAACAGTGCATTGAACGTGAAAACAGCCACGAATGAACGAGTCCATAAAGCTGTGCAACTAAACGCCATTATAGTTATTAATATTAAGATAAGAGTCACAAATCTGTGCAGCGGGACATCTGATCGAGTAGCAGGAGGAGCGCTGTGCTCTGACAGCAAACACAGGGCCGTAACGCACAACCTGGAGGCTGGGGAGGGGGTCCGGGGGGGGGGGGGTCTAAAACTCTTCTTAGTTTGCAGACAATACTGGAACCAGTGGCAGAGCCAGGGAGCATTAGGGGGCGCTATAGCTCCCCCTGGAAAAGTCATAGCACCCCCAGAAAATATTAGATTGTTTTTTGTTTTGTGTTTTCATCTGATTTAACATTTCTTATATGTAGTTGTTGCAGCATTTTCATCAAAAGACATAAAATAGAAACAAATTATTATATACTGAGTTAAAGAAAAAACATCCTACAAGAGGATTTGAACTTTGTCTATGCGTATTATCACTTCTGTGACATGATGGCGGCTCCGTCTCCATTCAGACGTGGAGCAATTCTCCCCCAATCATTCCAGGGTATTTGTCAGCAACTGACCAATAGGCTGTCCCAATTTGTCAGAAAGTGTACATCCCTTATCTAGATGAACTGACTTCAACAATATTGACAGTGTTTATCATAGCAAACTACCATATGTTAGTCAGCACAAAGGTAACCGGTAGTAAGCATAACATGTTTTATCATATGGACACTTATTGATATCAAATCAAGCCCTGTAGCAGTTAATTAGGCAATTAAATAAACACAAGTTAATTAAAAAACAAATCAAATATGACAATATGACCCTTTCCACCTGATGTCACTGTCTTCACCATGATGGATGTCCAAACCTATGCTCTCCTGTATAAAGCCTGTCAAAATGTATACATGTGGTATCCTAATGTCGCTTTTATTTAGTTGATTTCGCAGTAAAAATGCTCACAAGCTGCTGGTAGGCTGCACAGACAGACAAGGGTCAAAACCAAGCTTGTCATTTTATTTTAATGAGAAAAGATAAGATAAGATTTATTTGTCATTGTCATCAACAGATTACAATGAGATTGAGATTTGCTCGACTCCAGATGCTGATGGACGCAGCCATCAATCATAATAACTGGCAGCTGCTGGTGTAACCGCGGATTTACAGCGAAAACTTTATACAAGGTAAGAAGATTAACGTTCATATACGTTATAAGTAAGTATAATTAGAAAGATATAAAATATAGCATTATGGAGAAGGTAGCATCTAACCATCAGCAACCATGGAAACAATGCCACACCATCATGTAGCCTAGCATGTATGGAAAAAAATGATTAGCATCTTGTTTTCTGTACGTTTTTAAGTTGCTCCGGTTTAAGGGGAAACGCTGTTTATGACA
Source organism: Xiphophorus maculatus (assembly GCF_002775205.1). Taxonomy (NCBI): domain Eukaryota; kingdom Metazoa; phylum Chordata; class Actinopteri; order Cyprinodontiformes; family Poeciliidae; genus Xiphophorus; species Xiphophorus maculatus. The sequence continues at coordinate 1,503,037 of NC_036448.1, forward strand.
CAGTGACGACATAAATCAGGTGGTGTGAATTCAGGCAAAGTCGGTAATTTGATCTAGACGTCATCAGGGAGGAGATATGGGTCGGTTTCTAAGCTAGCTGTTTCAGGCTTCTGTGAATCCCGCCGTCTATGAGCCCAACCAGGTATGTTACCTTCACAGACAAATTAGCTTGATTCCAGCAAGTAGAAACCATGAATAAACACAAAACCAACTTGGAAAAACAACTTTAGCCGCTCAGTTCAGTACTCCCAATTCTCACTTCTGATCTACATCATGGAGCTCTGAATGATTAAGAGACGTAGTTGCAAAGGGTCAACATTAGGGTATCCCCTTTGTCATGAATGCGGTTTTAACCTAAACAATATAATATTATCTGGAAATCGTCTGGCTAATGGCTCAAGGCTTTGTGCTGACGTCTAAGCGTCAAATAAATGCAAATCAGTCTATAGTAAAATAATACTAATGCGTTGATAACTATAGGGGGGAAAAAAGATCTGTCATAACTCCCTCAGTAAAAGGCTTAGCTGCCCCTTAGCACCTGCAGAAACAAATTCTGGAGCCGCCGCTGACTGGAACACACAAAAACACAAATTACTAAAGTTTTTTTTGTACTGTTGTAACCATTAAACAATCTCCCCTTCAGTTCAACCATATAAGTGGAAATATATTGTTGATGTTACTATTATAAAATAACTTGTAATTAAGTATTGGCAAAAGTCAATGTAATTTTCAGGGTGGCGAAGCGTTGTTAGCAGCTGCTGAAAGTAACTAAAAATGTTACATTTAATGTAACTTAGTTACTTTCCAAATCAAGTAGTCAGTAATCTAACTAAGTTACTCTTTCAAGGAGTAATCAGTAATCTGATTAAAGTTACTTTTTTCAAAGTAACTATGCCATCACTGGTTGTAATGTGACAAAATATGGAAAATTTCAAGGGGTATGAATACTTTTGCAACTATATTGTCTTTTTGCGTAAAATTAATGTTTTCCATATATTCAGTAAGAAGGTTTGTCCAGATGTTGATATAAAGTTGTTGCACACTCAAACAATAGATGTGCAATGGTTGTAAATTTCTTTACTTTCCATCTTTTTCTGAAAATACAACATTCATAAATCCAATGTGCGTCACACACTGATGGCTGCTGTGTTCTTCTGAGTTTACGTTCTCCAACACAGATACGTAGGACCCAGTGCTGCCCATAGCGCCTGTCTGAACTGATCCCTGTCTAAACTAATTTCACTCTCAGCCAACGTGTTAGTTACCAACATGCATATGGATACACAGCTTAATATGGACAATGAAACACAGACCTTTTTAATTAAAAAATAAAACAAAATATTCATTGGAAAGAGAAGAGAATCACATTTTTTAATGAAAGGGGGGGATTTAAAGTCCTCTGGTCCCCCACAAAGTAGCTACTTTGATTTCCTGTTAGAATTGTTTTCATAGCAAGACACAAGAAGTGGAACTTGGTATTTATCTGGAAAATGTTCAACTTCAATGTGATTGCCAAATAAACTGATAAAGTCTACAACTCAAAATAGTTGAGAATTTTTCAGTTACTGATATCCAGAATATGTGAACAGGTGTGCTGGTCATAGTGACATGAAAATAATTATTGATGCTGTTCATGGTGCATTCTGTGAAAATGACAGAATTGGCAAAACCCTCTTTAAATATTTGTGTTTGAATGATGTCAGAACTTTGAATTTTTTTACACTGTATAAGTTGTACATTTGTGTTGTTGGTGACAAAAAAATGTTATTACTGATTCTAGTCCAGAAATCAGAACTGGGAGAGAAGGTCATATCAGTTTCCCATTTGTGTACTGGAATTGCTGCTGTTATGGCTGAGGTGCATATATTAATTTATACAGTCCCCTCTGACCAATCATTTTTATCAATTCATCTAATGATTTAGGTGGTCCTAATAAATTGTTAATGAAGTTTATTTTATATTTAATGATGTCTTTAAGTTGAGAGCAGAGGAGAGAGAGCAGAGCATGGCGATCGTAAATGGAAAAAAGAAGGTATCCCTTCAGAGTACAGCCTTTACAAATGAAATCAAATCTGAGTATTTTTATAGAAAAGCCCTGGGACGTCACGCATAAAAGAGTGCGCAGTTTTCACACGAAAACTTGACGTAAGGGCACATTTAGATAAATGTGGCGTACTGTGGTGGCGCAGGGGGTTAGCACGCCCCACATTTGGAGGCCTTAGACCCGTGGACGTCGTGGGTTCGACTCCCAGTCCCGACGACCTTTGCCGCATGTCCTCCTTCAAAAATGGTGCCGGCTCAGCTGGCTGCCTGCAGACGCAGCTCCCGTTGTGTGTGTTAATCTGTGTATAAAAAAATTCTTGCTGTAACTGCGAAATAATTTCCCTGCTGGGATGAATAAAGTAATTCTTCTCTTATAGCAGTATAACTATTTATAATAATAATTATTATATATTTTATTTAAAAGATTCTATCAGGGCACACAAGGTCACCTCAAAAAAAAAAAAAAAAAGCAAACATAAAGATTGTGCAAATGCCTGTTTGAACAGCAGAGCGTTCAGTCAGATTTAAAGACACAGAGAGTATCTGAGTGGGAAAGTGGACGTTTATTCTAAATAGAGAAATAATGTGTATAAGTTGTACATTTGCAGAATAGAGATGCTTTCTGTCCATAAAGGGGCATTCCCAAAGCGGGCGGCTCCACTGGAGGATGGCTGCAGCAGGACCAGTACTGGTACCGCTTGGCTCCTGCTATAAGTTCTGCTCAGAGCTCCAGGATGATCAGTCTGGATTAATCTAAACAATAATAAACCATCATCAACATTTACCAGCAGATCGATATGATCTCTGATCAATGGTTCCCTCTGAATCCTTCCATTGGGGTTTTCTCCATCAGAGCCAAAACTCCACATTTACGCGACTCACATTTGTGCAGCTACTTATGTACGTGTGATTGCATACACACCTTGTTCACCTTAAAAATAATCAAACCTGAACTGTTTGGAGTTAATCTGCTGATCCATATGAAATGTTACCATAGCTGCATTCAGTCTTTATGAGACAAAAACTGAAGAAAAGTACTATTTACATTCAAGTGAAGTTTTCACATCCTTTTATTTTTATTTTCTTTATTTTGTGTGCGTGTCAGGTTATTCAGTCAATGAATCAATAAAATTTTATTTGTATAGCACATTTCAGCAACAAGGCATTTCAAAGTGCTTTACATCATATCAAACACAAAAACACAAAATCATGCAACATAGAATCAACAAATAAAAACATTACATTAAGTCAAGAGCCATCATTAAATTCATAATTGCTTATGTTTCTAATCCAACTCTAAACAGGTGGGTTTTTAGTCTAGATTTAAAGGAAGTCAGTGTTTCAGCTGTTTTACAGTTTTCTGGAAGTTTGTTGTGGTGCATAGAAGCTGAATGCTGATTTTCCATGTTTGGTTCTGGTTCTGCTCTGCATCCCCATGGGGATGCAGAGCAGAACCAGAACCAGAACCTGAGAGGTCTGGAAGGTTGATACAACAGCAGCAGATCTTTAATGTATTGTGGTGCTAAGCTGTTCAGTGATTTATAAACTAACAGGATTTTAAAGTCTATTCTCTGAGTTACAGGGAGTCAGTGGAGGGAGTGGAGAACTGGTGTTATTGTCTGAGGATAAATGCGGTTTAGTTTCATTGTTTACGTTTAAACAATAAAATATTAAAACCATGAAAAAAACCATCAGGTTTGATGCTTGTCGGGAACCGGGGTTTTGTCCCTTTTAGTGGGTTCTGTTTTTTCTTTTTTGTTTCCACTTTTGCTACTCACCTTCCGTCCACTAGATGGCACCAGGCCCACCTTTTTCCGGAGAGGTGTGTCATCACCTTCCACACCAGTACTCAATCAGCTCATCAGTCCTGGAGTACAAGAGGGCCGCGCTACCAATACTTCGACGCTGGAGTGTTAGCCTTCCATGGTGCTCTGAGCCCCGACGTGAGCAATCTAAGATTCTTTCCTTGAAAGACCTTGGAGTAATTCCACGTTGTCCTTCTTTGTTTTCAGCATCTCCAGTTTCCTCCAGCGGACAGAATTACTTCTCGTCAGTCCTCCTTCACGCCCGAGCCCACCTGTCCGCCCTCCACCGCTTCCTCATGTCAATACCTGGATCCTCCTCCGCCAAGACCCTGGATCACCTGGAACCACACCAAGAGTGAGACTTCGGACCTCCTGAGTAAACCCCCAGACAAGTTTCCCCTCTCTCCAAGTAAGATTGAGCCATTACTACTACCAACATCCCCGTTTCCGATTACCGTGAACTCACCACCTCCCTTGCAGTTTTTTCCTTAGTGTGCCGATTGTTTCCTGAGCCATACTCCCCGGATTTGGACCGTTTTCCACCTATCATTTATTTTCCAATAAACTGCCTTCACTGATTTCGTCTCTCCTGTGTAGTGTTCTGCATGTGGGCAAAACAAATTGAACCTAACATGACAGAACACTCCAGCCAACAAACCAGCCCAGCAGACGCTATCAGGAGAACGCTATCCGAGCAGCATACTCTCCTACAATCCCACGAAACCGCTTTGCGAGAGCTAAGTACCCATCAAACCGAAACCAATCGACGGCTAGCGGAACTCACTAATTTCCTTCAACACTCAGTTCCTCACTCCCCGTCTCCGGAGCCTGTTTCAGTCCCAGATCCAGCCCAGTCAGCCCAGCCTGTGTTTGCTGAGATCCGACCCCCAACTCCTGAGAGGTTCTCCGGTGACCTGAGCAAGTGCAGAGGTTTCATATTACAGTGCTCTATCATATTTAATCACTCACCTCAGAGTTTTACCCAGGACAGTGCCAAAATCGCTTATGTTCTTTCTCTATTGTCAGGTCGGGCGTTAGCGTGGGCGGAGGCCCGTTTTTCTTCCTCGGCAGATTATGGGTGAACGTTTGAGGCTTTTCTAAAGGAATTTAAGCAGGTGTTCAGTCAGGATGTGGACAAATCATTCAATTCACGCGAGCTTTGGAAAATCAAACAGGGACAGCGAACGGTGGCGGATTTCGCTGTCGACTTCAGAATAAGAGCCGTGGCAGCTAGCTGGAATACCGCCGCGTATTTTCACGCCCTGAATGACTCTATCAAGGATGAGCTCGCTGTCTTAGACGAGCCTGAAACATTAGAGGAGCTAATAAACTTAACCGTCCGTCTTGATAACAGGATCCGGTCCCAGGTTAGGGAGAGAAGCCGGAGAGGTTCCCCGGCTAGGTCCTACGCAGCCGCTGTTCCTATCCCCTCGATCTCCCCTCTGCCTCCCACAGATCCTGAACCCATGCAGGTGGGCCGCACTCGCCTCACTCCGGAGGAACGACGCAAGCGGATTACATCCCGCCTTTGTTTATATTGTGGCTCTCCGGGACATTTCCTTGCCCAGTGTCCGGTACGGTTAAACCCCCAGGTCCGCCAGTAGGGGGGGCTGGTGGACCAGTCTATGAGGGACGAATCTCCTCGTCTTCTGTTACCAGCCACGTTAATCAGCAATGGTCAGGCGTTTCCGTTGTCCATCCTTGTTGATTCGGGGTGTGAACAGAATCTTATGGATTCAGCATTCGTTCAGCAAATGTCAATTGAAACCGAACCGTTAACCGTCCCTCTACGAGTCACCGCCATTAATGGTAAAACCCTTCCACAAATAACGCACTGGACAAGACCCTTGCAGTTAATAATTTCGGGCAACCACAGCAAACTCACATCCTTTTTTGTCTTTTCCACGGCCAACTCGCCTCTAGTCCTGGGTTTCAACTGGCTGAAACAGCACAACCCTCACATCAATTGGGCAGACGGACATGTCGAGTCCTGGTCCATTACCTGTCATTCTTCCTGTCTCCGCTCTGCCATTCCCCCAGGTCTGTCGCCAGCAGAACCGCAAGAGGCGGAGCCTCCGATCTGTCTACCATCCCACCGGAAATCACGACTTGGCTCCAGTTTTTAGTAAGTCCAAGGCTCTTTTATTGCCTCGTCATCGGCCATACGATTGCTCTATAGACCTTTTGCCCGGTGCTCCTCTACCCTCTAGTCGCCTGTATAACATCTCCAGACCGGAACGGGAAACGATGGAACAATACATCAAGGAGTCCCTGGCCGCCTGCCTCATTCGTCCATCTTCCTCTCCTCTGGGGGCAGGATTTTTCTTCGTGGCTAAGAAGGATGGCTCGCTACGACCATGCATTGACTACAGGGGGTTAAATAACATAACGGTAAAGAACAAGTATCCCTTACCTCTGTTATCATCTGCGTTTGAGCCAGTTCATGACACAACCATTTTTTCCAAATTAGACTTGAGAAACACTTATCACTTACTCCGCATTCGTCAAGGAGACGAGTGGAAGACCGCGTTCAAAACTCCCATCGGCCATTTTGAATATTTGGTCATGCCGTTCGGGTTGTCCAGTGCCGCAGCTTATTTCCAAGCCTTGGTCAATGATGTGTTGAGAGACTTTCTAAATGTATTCGTTTTTGTATACCTGGATGACATTCTAAGTCCCCAGCAGAGCATAAACGTCATGCCCGTTTAGTTCTTCAACGTCCCTTGGAAAACAGACTTTATGTTAAAGCAGAGAAATGCGAATTTCACAAGGCATCTGTCTCCTTCCTTGGTTTCATCCTAGAGGGCGGACAGGTTAGACCAATGGAGGAGAAGATCGGGGCGGTGTTGGAGTGGCCGGTTCCAGAGACACGGAAACAGTTGCAACGTTTCCTTGGCTTTGCCAACTTTTACCGCCAGTTCATCCGCAACTACAGCCAAACCGCCCTGCCGTTAACCGCTCTAACATCCACCAAGACCCCTTTCAGTTGGACTCCAGAAGCAGACGCCGCTTTCAGTCAACTCAAGACCCTCTTCTCTAACGCTCCCGTTCTCATTCAACCTGATCCCTCCAGGCAGTTCGTTGTGGAGGTCGACGCCTCGGATACCGGAGTGGGGGCCGTACTGTCCCAGGTATCCAGTTGCGACAATAAGACTCACCCCTGTGCCTTCTTCTCTCGCCGATTAACCCCGCCAGAGCGTAATTATGATGTGGGAGATCGGGAACTGTTGGCCATTAAGCTGGCCCTGGAGGAGTGGCGGCACTGGTTAGAGGGAGCGGGACATCCGGTTCTGGTTTGGACCGATCACAAAAATTTATCATATCTACAATCAGCCAAGAGGCTAAATCCCCGCCAGTCTCGGTGGTCGTTGTTCTTTTCCCGGTTTAATCTCTCTATTTCTTATCACCCAGGAACCAGAAATGTCAAACCAGATGCTCTGTCCCGCCTCCATGCTCCAGATGACGCAGAAGAGAAACCGGCCACCATCCTTCCTCCCAGCTGCACTGTGGCAGCCATCACATGGGAGATCGAGGATCTCATCAAACAGGCCCACCAAGCTGAACCACCCCCCGACTCTTGTCCACCAAACAAGATTTACGTTCCAACTTCCATCAGAGCCCATTTCATTCAGTGGATCCACGCTTCTCGGGACATCCAGGTATCAGTTGAACCATTTCCCTCATTCAACGCAAATTCTGGTGGTCCTCCATTCACAGAGATGTGAAGGAGTACGTCTTAGCCTGCACAGTCTGTTCTAGGAACAAATCATCCCACCAACCTCCGTTCGGCCTCCTTCAACCTCTCCCCATACCCGGACGCCCGTGGTCTCACATTTCTGTGGATTTCGTCACCGGATACCACCATCCAGAGGTATGACCACCATTCTCACTATTGTAGACCGGTTTTCCAAGGCTTGCCATTTGGTTCCCCTCCGCAAACTGCCTATAGCGTTTCAGACCGCCCAACTCCTAATTAAACATGTTTTCCGCCTACACGGCATCCCACTTGAGATACTGTCTGACCGTGGGCCCCAATTTATATCACAAGTCTGGAAAACGTTTTGTGTGGCACTACAAGCTAAGGTTTCGTTAACATCTGGTTTCCATCCCCAGACCAATGGCCAAGTTGAGAGAATGAACCAGGAACTTGAATCCACCCTCCGCTGTTTTACCTCAGCCAACCCGTCTGACTGGTGTCAGTTCCTCACTTGGGTGGAGTATGCCCACAATAGCCATGTTTCTGCCGCTACTGGTTTGTACCCGTTCGAATCCTCTCTTGGTTATCAACCACCTCTACTCCCTACTGAGGAGAACAATATTGCTGTAACTTCTGTCCGTCATCACATCTGCCGCTGCCAAAAGGTCTGGAGAATGGCCATCCACAACCTCGGTAACACAGCCAGTTGAAACAAACGCCTCGCTGACCGTAAACGAGTTCCGGCTCCTACCTACACCCCGGGTCAGAAAGTGTGGTTGTCGTCCCGGGACGTCCCACTTAAGGCCATGTCTAGAAAACTCTCCCCCAGATTTATCGGCCCCTTTGAAATCGAGACCGTCATAAGCCCGTCTGCAGTTCGTCTCCGCCTCCCTGCGTCCTTTCGCATTCACCCCACTTTCCATGTTTCCCAGATAAAGCCTGTCCTCACTAGTGCTCTTTGCCCTCCTTCCGACCCCCCTCCTCCCGCCCGTGATGTTGATGGCCACCCTGTGTACACTGTCCGCGGGATCGTGGACTCCCGTCGGCGAGGTCGGGGCTGGCAGTACCTTGTCGATTGGGAGGTCTATGGTCTGGAGGATTGCTCCAGGGTTCCCGGCTCTTTTTATTTTAGATCCTTCCCTTATTAGGGATTATCATTCCTCGCTTCCCTCCTCTTCTTCTCGGCCGCCAGGTGGCGACTGTTGAGGGGGGGTACTGTCGGGAACCGGGGTTTTGTCCCTTTTTGTGGGTTCTGTTTTTTTCTTTTTTGTTTCCACTTTTGCTACTCACCTTCCGTCCACTAGATGGCACCAGGCCCACCTTTTTCCGGAGAGGTGTGTCATCACCTTCCACACCAGTACTCAATCAGTCCTGGAGTACAAGAGGGCCGCGCTACCAATACTTCGACGCTGGAGTGTTAGCCTTCCATGGTGCTCTGAGCCCCGACGTGAGCAATCTAAGATTCTTTCCTTGAAAGACCTTGGAGTAATTCCACGTTGTCCTTCTTTGTTTTCAGCATCTCCAGTTTCCTCCAGCGGACAGAATTACTTCTCGTCACCTTTGCACCCTTGCAGTTTTTTCCTTAGTGTGCCAATTGTTTCCTTCACGCCCGAGCCCACCTGTCCGCCCTCCACCGCTTTCTCATGTCAATACCTGGATCCTCCTCCGCCAAGACCCTGGATCACCTGGAACCACACCAAGAGTGAGACTTCGGACCTCCTGAGTAAACCCCCAGACAAGTTTCCCCTCTCTCCAAGTAAGATTGAGCCATTACTACTACCAACATCCCCGTTTCCGATTACCGTGAACTCACCACCTCCCTTGCAGTTTTTTCCTTAGTGTGCCGATTGTTTCCTGAGCCATACCCCCCGGATTTGGACCGTTTTCCACCTATCATTTATTTTCCAATAAACTGCCTTCACTGATTTCGTCTCTCCTGTGTAGTGTTCTGCATGTGGGCAAAACAAATTGAACCTAACATGACAATGCTTCTTAGTCTAAATAACTGAATGTCGTCAGATTTAGGTGAGTTTTGACGCTTTGTAGTTTATTATTGTCCACAGAAAACGTTTGCGTGGATGCCGCACATTTTCACAGCATGTCAAAAGTTTGCATATATTTACACACATTTTCTCACCATGTTCATTTTTAGACATGATGACTAGTGCGTATGGAGCCGCACATTTTTTGTGCACACACATTTTATACATGAGGGCCCTGGTGTGAGCATTAAGCTTAAGTTATGGTACTTACTTTACAAGCTTATATGTTACTTCTCCCTACTTGTAAAATAGCTTCCAGGATGTTTTAATAAATGAAGATTTAATTCATTAAAAAAATCACTGTAAACTAAGTCTCTGGTAGCCTTCATAATAATCAGATTTAAGTACTTATAGGTATTAGCTTCAATTCTGCTTCTTCTCTCCCCTCCACAAGTGACATGCAGCATGTTTACGTTTTTATTAGCCAACCATATTAGAAAATGCGGTAGAAAAACTTTTTTAAAAAGCAGACAATCATTTTTCCATCCAGGAAAAGGTCAAGTAAGTTAGTAAAAACCATTACATTTTGAAAGGGAAGTAAATGTTGTTTTCTACAAAACAAACAAACTTGAAGTTAAGAAATTGGCTTGTGGTGCTGTTGTTAGGCAAAGCATCAGAGAACAATTGTATAGAGCAGTTGTGTGAAGTATATTTGGGTAGTTCTTTAAAGCATAGGTGTCAAACTCTGGCCCGCGGGCCAAATTTGGCCCGCAGTGTAATTATATTTGGCCCGACGAGGCAATTTCAAATTAATATTAGAGCCGGCCCGCCGGTATTATACGGTGGCAACGCTGTGACGCTGCATTCACCGCTTATACTACAAATCCCATAATGCTCTGCTGTTTTTTTGGCGTGTCAATCAGGACAGAGGCAGACACGCCTCCTCCTCTGTGTCAGTAGCACTTATGGTAGCGGACATGGATGTATTAGGAAGGTGGTGGTCCGTCTTCTTGTGCACTCCTTGGGTGAAAGCCCCGGCGCACCCCGCATCCCCGGGCCTCTCCCCAAACCACACTGCGACCTCAAACTACAGCTGTCACTGTGTTACCCTACCAAACAATGGCAAAAAGAAAGACAGAAAATAGAACTTTTCTGGACAGGTGGGAGACAGAATATCTGTTTACATATGTATGTGAGCAACTTTTCTCCTCAGTGAAGATGATGAAAAAGTCTCACAGGAGACGTCTGACTGACGAACACCTTTGTTCGATAATGAAGGTTTCCTCAGCTCAAACTCTGAGCCCCGACATTGATGAACTGGCATCCAAGAAAAGATGCCAGGTATCTGGCTTGGCTGCATCAGAGTAGATCAGTGTGTCGCAAAATGAGCAATAAATAAGTTTTCTATGCACCTTTTCTTGTTACTCCAAGGCCTGAATGGTTTATTCATAGTTTATTTAATGATTTATTCATAGTTGTTATGTTATTTTATTTTCAAATTTATTAGTCTGTGTACGAAGCTAATTTTGACATTTACCTCAGAAAGGAGGCTTTCAATTTTTATTTAAATTTTATTTAATATGCCATTTATATGTTTTATTATTATTATTATTAGCAACTCAATTTTGCACGCCTGCACTTTTAAGTTATATAAGCCTTGCTTGTTCAATATTTATTGTTAAATCAAAACTTGTTTGGGTCCATATTAAAAGATTCATTTGTTCAACCTTGGCCCGCGGCTTTGTTCAATTTAAAATTTTGGTCCACTGTGGATTTGAGTTTGACACCCCTGCTTTAAAGTGTTGGACATTGAGGAAGTTCAGTTTGGTGAACGTTAGAGAGTGAACTTGTGACTGCAGATACAGATGATTCCCTAACTCAGTATGCTGAGCTAAATACCACTGCTGTGCAGTTGCCCTTTTTTCAACAAACACTCCTGTAGCATAATTGGAGAGGCAGTAGAGTTTTTCAGAAAGTTGTCGGTTGGAGTTGTAGGGGTTATTTGACCAAGTTCAGATAACTTGGTCAGCAGCAGAGGAATCTACAAATACTAACCAAATTCAAATCTAAACAATATTTAGGTTTTAATTTAACTTCTTTGGGTCTCAACAGTTTGTTTAATGAGAAAAACACCCATTTTTGATGTCCATAATGATAATAACCTCTATTTAACCAGACAAGAACCTCGTTGAGTTCTCTTCTTCAAGAGGGACCTGTCAAGATAGCAGCGCCATTTACTGTCAGAGGAATCCTTTAATCTAGTTATAAAAACATAAAAGCATAAAAATAGTGAAAACAGCTAATAAAAAACATAACTACCAAAAGCAGTGGCAGTTAAAGTGGTTATCCTTTAACCCACTTGGACAAACAGCAACCATCACAAAACGTTCTTTCACAGAAAACACAGCAGAAACATTTAATCAAATCTACTCTTCTTCCTCACCCTTAAGCTGTAATGATGTAGATAAGTTGGTAAATGATTTTCAGTCTAAAGTTTCAGATATCATTGATTCCGTTGCCCCAATTAAAATGAAGGTTGTGTCTGGCAGGAAGAAATCTCCATGGAGAAATGCACAAACAGTTACAGTAGATCTGCAAGACAACTCTGCTGTAGGGCCAAAAGAAAATGGCGTCAAACTCACCTTCACGTTCATTGTGACATCTATAAAGAAAGACTACGTAACTATCATTTAACACTAAAACATGCAAGAGAGGCTTTCTTTGCAGATGTCATAAACAAAAACATTAACAATGCTCGAGCTTTATTTGCAACAGTTGACAGAATCACAAACCCTCCTATGACGTTACCGCCTGAATTCCAATGTATTGCCGCCTGCAACCAGTTTTCCAGCTTCGTTTCAGAGAAAATTCAAAAAATCAGAGGATTAATCTGCACATCCACTATAAAGCCAGTACCAATGTTGTGCCCAAACAAAACAAATACAGGAAAAATGACCCAATTTCAACTACTTAATTATGAAACCCTACAGGAAATTACAAGTCAACTAAGCTCTAGTTGTCTGGATGTTTTACCCACACATTTCTTTAAGAAAGTCCTGCCTGTTATTGCTACTGATCTGATCCAAATAGTAAACTCATCGCTCTCATCAGGCGTTTTCCCCCAGGCTTTGAAAACAGCAGTAATCAAACCACTGATAAAAAAAGAACAATCTGGACAAATCACTAATGCAGAATTACAGGCCGACCTCTGACCTCCCATTCATCAGCAAAGTTATTGAAAAAGCTGTGTGTAAACAATTAACTAGCTTCCTAACAATAACCAACCTCTTTGACTCCTTCCAGTCTGGTTTCCAGTCTCACCACAGCACAGAGACCGCCCTCGTAAAAGTGTTCAATGACATCCATATAAATACAGACTGTGGGAGAACCACAGTGCTGGTTCTGTTGGACCTCAGTGTTGACCATGACATATTACTGAATCGACTGGAGAGTTGGGTCAGACTCTCCGGTCCAGTGCTTAACTGGTTTGAGTCTTACATAAAGAACAGGGATTTCTTTGTTTCAACTGGAAACTTCTCATCAAAGAGGTCAAAGGTCACATGTGGGGTACCCCAAGGTTCCATCCTAGGACACCTCTTATTCAATATTTATATGCTCCCACTAGCTCAGGTTATAACAGGAAATAATATTAGCTACCATAACTATGCAGATGACACACAGCTCTACATTACGATGTCACCAGGTGACCTTTGACCCCATCCAATCACTGAACAGATGCATAGAACAGATAAATGTGTGGATGTGCCAAAACTTTCTCCAGCTGAACAGAAACAAAACTGAAGTTATTATTTTTGGACCTAAAGAGGAACGATCTAGAGTTATAGATCTAGAGTTATAGATCTAGAGTGCTGTTGTTGTATCAACCTTCCAGACCTCTCAGGTCTTCTGGTTCTTTTTCTGCTCTATATAATGTATTATCAATTTAAGTAGACAGAAGGTAAAATGAGCCAGCAACACCACCTAGTTAAACTAGGGATGGAAAAATAGGTAACCAATCTCTGGTTAAAGTTTACCATAATTAATTACAATAAATTTATTTTAAAAAATTGCAGAGGGCAGCATCTAAATATTAAAACTAGCTGTAGAGAAGTCTGTAAGATAAAAAAATTACAAAACTCGAATCTCTGTCAATAAGAGTCTTCAGGACAGGGAGGAAGCATACAGTCTCAGCTAGAAGGGCCGAGTCGTCCTCTTGTCGTCTGCTCAGCTTCCCTTGGTGGCCTTGACCTCCGGCACTCGATCCTCTCCAAGTCAGTGCTCCTTGGTGACCTCGACCTGCAGTGAACCCCAACGCTCGGTCCCTGGCCCTGTTGTTGCGCAAGGTACTCCCTCCCCTCCCCTTCTAACTTCCTACCACTGAGAGGCTAACACACTCTCCCTGTGGAGTACCAGCCTCCCCCAACTTACTTCTTTCTATGAGAGGGTCAACACCTAACCAGGTATCTCCCCCTCTGGTACTTAGATCCCTAGTCTGCAGAATACAACCTGCCTCAGAATTCCTCAAGTTCCTTGTCTGAGCTGCAAACCTGCGTGCCTCGAGCTCCTTGGCCTTTGGCCTCCTGACCAACAGGATTTTCAAGCCTCTGGTTTCCACCGGCTGAAAGGCCCACCTCCAGATTCTCTTCATGGTTCCCACCAGCTGCACAGCTGACCTCCAGATCTTCTTTATGGGTCCCTCCGGCTGTACAGCCAACTTCCAGACTTCAGGGCCTTTCATCGCCGCCAGCCTGTAGACACTCTGCTCCTTTGTCATTGCTGGCCTCCAGACTGTAATTTTCTAGCATAAGATTTATGTTTTTTCTGTCAGAAGAATGGCACCCAGAGACAATGCTTCCTTTGGGGAATGAATAATTCAAATATTACTTCTGCCAGGTTTAAGGCTTTTGGTAAGCAGTCCTCTCTCTGCCAGCAGAGTCAAAGTGGGAAGGGTACATCTCTTTGTTGTCGCCCCTACAAATGGTGGGCTGAAAGGGAGGGGCATCGTGTGGCGTAGAGGGTATACTGGGCTCCCCCACTCTGTCCACCTTTGGGCACCCCCCACTTGTCCTGCCCCTGCTGTCAAAAAAATAAAAGATAAAAACAAAAAAGCACACTAGTGCCAGTAAGAAACAAATTATAAAAAATAAAAGGAGAAATAAAGAGTTTCTTCAGGAGGGATCTTGTCGCACTCAAACAGTGAAACTCACTTTCTTGCTGCTGAAACTGAAAGTAGGTTAATGCATTGCATTGTGGGATTAATAGTTTTTATACCACTCTCCTACTGTACAGTCCTTTATTTAGATCAAATCAAACCAAATCAAATTTTATTTGTATAGCACATTTCAGCAGCAAGGCATTTCAAAGAGCTTTACATCATATCAAACACAGAAACACAATGCAATATAGAATCAACAATCAAAACACAACATTAAGTCAAGTTACATCAATAAATTTGTAATTGATTACGTTTCAAATACAATCCTAAACAGGAGGGTTTTTAATCGAGTTTGCATCCATAAAAGGTTTACCTGTTACACTCCTACTGTGTTATATGGAACAAAATACCTGTTGCTATTTTTATTCCCACTCACTCTCACAATCACACAGTTTAAAACGATGTAGACAGCATTTTAATGGGCTTCTGGCACAAGGCTCCGTACACCTCTTTCATGGAATTTCGAGCAGGGACTCGGCCGTCCCTCATGGGACTGGTGTAGTGCCAAGTATCTTTACCTCTTAGTAAAATCTCAGACTGATAACCAGTTGAAAAGGAGTAAATATTAAAGATTTACCATAGACCATTTAGAAGATTCATCTCTTAACCTTCTTTGATTGCAGCTTTTGAAGTTGTGCTGAGTTCATTTTCCATCCAAGCAGATATTTGTCATGAAGTGGTGCGGTGAGGGGTGGTGAGGCAGACGCAGCGGACCCAGGTAAGATGAATAATGATTTTAATGAAAAGCACAGTCCAAACAACCGGCAGCATGCACATTGACAACGAATTGACACTGAATTGACAAGACATTGACAAGGACCCGACAAGGAACAAGGAACACAGGTGGAGTTAAATACACAGCTATTAAACTTACCCTAACCCTAGTCTGTAACTGCAGACTCTCTGGTCTTACAAGACTTAACTGACTGGTGAAAATGTGAAAACCTATCACTCTAAAAGAGATTTCAAAGCTTTCTAAATGGGCTTTCTGGTTTTACCTTCTGCTATGCTACCTAAAAGACAGACTGGACAGGTGTCATGTTGGGGTTGAAGCTTTACTTTCACCATGGCCTCGTCCTACTGCTCACACTTACTCAAACTTTACAGAATTTTCTTTATTATTTTTATGGTGTTTGTTGTTTTTAGATGTGGTTTTTCTTGATAAACCAGTTTCATTTTCCATCCAAACCAGTTCCAACAGTTCAAATGCAACCGAAACAAAGGTGAGACCTTGAATCTATTTACTAACCCTGATGCCGTATCAGAAAACAGTCTTTCAGTAACATTGTCCATGGACTCTGGTCAAGGCCATCACTCTTGCACATGCTATGCATGGAATTCCAGTTCCTAGAGAGATCCCTGAGAGATTAGCAACCTGGGTTTCATGTTTTCACAATATCCCATGATATTTTAAAAATTACAACTTTGTTTTATTATCAAGTCTGAAAGTTTAAAAAAAATACAAAAAACCATTAAAAGATTAAATGATCAAAGAATCATCTTTGAAAAAGCCCATTGCAGACAAGACATAACTTATTTTTACTTAACATACTTTTGTAATATGCCTGAAGCAAATCATACACGTTATGTGAAGCAACATGCAACTTTAAGCTCACCTTTCCAGCGGTCCCTCCCATAAGGAGGAGGAATATAAAAGCTGTCACTTGCTGCCTGTTTCATCACAACAGATACATGCACTTACTTTTCCAGTGAATGGCAGCAACAATTGATCCTAAGTATTTCTGCACTAGAACAGAGAACTTCTATGAAAATTCCTATGGGACTTTCAACTTTAATAAACTTAATTTGATTGATCTGTATGGGGCAGTACTAACAAATAAGTCACTTTCAGATTCGGATCTTGTTCTTATCTTAATTGTCGATATCGTCGTCACCATTGTAACATTCAAATGATGATAAGTATTGCTTTGATCTGGGGAGTAGTGGTTGGATTTTGTTGCCTGTTGTGGCTTGCTCTGGGGATAAGACGCAGGTAAGACTGGACTGATGAAATGTAAAATGCTACAGTACTTGGACTTTGTTTTATTTCGTCCTTTTTCGTGAAATTTCTGTTTTTAACCTTTTGGTGTAATCCATAAATAACTTTATGATTTAAAAAAGGTGATGAGAGGAACAATAATTGTAATACAACCTTTCTTTAGCCTGGAAGGTGTCATCGAGATCCAGCATCTCTTATTACAGAACGATTTGCTACATTGCTGATTTACAGAAACTGTTACTGTGTTATTTATAAAGTGTCAGTGATTATTGATATGAAGTGATGAGTCATTGTGGCTGCTATTGAGCAAGAAACACAATGTTTTGCTCCTGGTTGTTAGGAGGATGTTTGTTTAAAAAAATAGTAAGATAGATAAGAGTTCAGTAAGTCTAAAAATGTCCGGCAACACTACATCCGCAGAAAAACATGAATCAAACGACTTTTTGTTTATTTTTTTTATCTTTTAATTAAGGTGGAATTATACTTTAAGTGTGTATGTATACAATACATCCAGTATCTCTTACTATATCTGAAAATATGTGGGATTTCACAAGTATGACTATTTTATTTACCACAAATTTACCATATTTACAACAATGTAGATTTTGCAGCGAGTGAATATCAACGTCATTAAAGAGTTGACCATGTTAAAAGGGGGAATTTTAAAAATGTTATGGCTATTTTGGTGCTTTCTGCAGGCAAGCTGGTGAGCCTGTCATTGAAAATGGTTTTATTCCCTACCTGGGCTGTGCTTTGCAATTTGGGGCAAACCCTCTTCAGTTCCTTCGCAGCCGGCAGAAGATGTATGGTCATATTTTCACCTGCAAGATAGCAGGCCAATACATTCACTTCCTGTGTGACCCCTTCTCCTACCACTCAGTCATCAGACAAGGAAGACACCTTGATTGGACAAAATTTCATTTTGCTACATCTGTTAAGGTAGACACTGGTATTAATCAAATATATTGAGAAGAAAATATCTTAAGCTACAAGAACTTTAATAATAATCCATGACCTTCCATCTCTAGGCATTTGGTCATGACAGCTTTGACCCTCGTCATGGTTACACCACAGAAAACCTTCACCAAACCTTTCTGAAGACGCTGCAGGGGGAAGCTCTGCCCTCCCTGATCGAAACTATGATGGGCCACTTGCAAGATGTCATGCTTAAGTCAGACAGACTTAGTCCAAGTGAAGATGAGTGGCAGGTGGACGGGATCTTTGCCTTCTGCTACAAGGTGAGCAAGTCTTCTCATCTTCCAGAGGATGAGAAGACTTGATTCAGTGGATTCCATCAATAAAGAAAGTGTTTTCAGATATTGGGCAGACTGTGTTTAAGGAATAGGATTACTGCTAAAAGGGGATGTATTTTAGCCAGTCCTGATACAGTCCTCTCTGTTTTGGCGTTAAATAGGTCATGTTTGAAGCTGGCTACTTGACTCTGTTTGGTAAAGAGCTTGGAGAAGACAAATGTCACATCAGACAGGCTGCACAGAAAGCGTTGGTCCTCAACACTTTGGAAAACTTCAAGGAGTTTGACAAGATATTTCCTGCTCTTGTAGCTGGCTTGCCCATCCATGTTTTCAAGAGTGCCTACAGTGCCAGAGAGGTCAGTGCATAGTACTCAAGATAATGTCAGGATGCAAAAATATTAAGTCATAACAGCTTTCTTAGTCCTTTGAATTTAATTTTTATATGTTATTTAATTTGCAGAACCTAGCAAAGACGATGCATGCAGAAAACCTGTCCAAGAGGCACAACATGTCTGACTTGATCTCTATGAGGATGATACTGAATGACTCCTTATCTACATTCAATGATGTGAGCAAAGCTAGAACCCATGTTGCCCTGCTTTGGGCTTCACAGGCTAACACACTGCCTGCTACATTCTGGAGTCTATTTTATATGATTAGGTAAGAAAATTGCTCTCCAGTGTTTCTCAGTTCCGGTCCTCAGGGGCCACAGCCTGCATGTTTTAGGTGTTTCCCTTCTGTCACACACCTACTTGAATAAGTGGGTGATTAACAGGCTTCTGTAGCACTTGATGGCATGCAGATGAGCTCATGCAAACATTTGAATCAGGAATTGAGACCGGACTTGAGAAACTCTGCTTTAGAGCAACATTTCCTTATTAGCACAATGGTCATTATGTGTTGCTGTATTACAGATATTTGATTTGGAAGTTAAACAACAAGCCTACTGTCCTGAGCACCAGCTTCTGGTGAGCTGTGCTGGAAGATTGTATGGAAAATTGTTAGAAATTTCTAACACACTGTTATTGCTGTATACTAGCTTCCATATTTATAACAATTAATAAAGCCTCCCTTCTCAATAGGCCATTAAATGTTCAAATGTTAATTGTTTTCTTAACCAATAACTTAATATTGCCCAACAACATAAAACCTCCCAGTAATTAGAGGTGGTTTCTGATATGGGTGACCTGGGCAACCACTCAGGGTGGCATGAGAATGTTGAGTTGAGCAGGTGACACCTCTCTGCAAACAAAATGACGCAATTTTTGTTACGTGTCTTCGTCAGTGACAGCCGATTTTGGCACATTGAATGAAGTAAACAATATTTTGCAAATAATGCAATAAATTGTTTGATATGAAATTGGCATAAAAACCCTTTAAAACGTATTATGTCTAGCCGATAATCTAATAGTACATAATAAATCCTTGTTTCTTGGAAATAAGATTTATTAATCATGTTACTTCTGTTTATATGCTGTTTGCTCTCTGAAAGCTGGCAGAGTGGATGGCATAATCCTCACAGGACACCAGCAGCACCTTGCTGCACATTCTCTTAAAAAGGCTTAACACCAATTTGAGAACAGTGGCTTGTACAAAATATTTAATATACTGACAAAATGCTTATATATGTGAATTTATAATTTTGGTAGTCATTATTTTATTATTTAGAGTGAGGTACAGTTATTACACCTAATGTAATGGGCTATAAATTAAGTTGACAAAAATGATCATTGGTCACATGACACCTTTCATTCTCAAATTATTATAATATGCTACAAAAGTAACACAAGAACCATCCAGTAATGTAATAATATTAACTTATACAAGTGGAAAGTTATTATGGTATTACCATTCAAAATGTTTATTGTATTGGCTAAATTTTTCACGTTGTATGTGTATGTTTTGTATGGTTGTATTTTTTTTTAGGTATTTCTGTTTTAATATACAACAGTGTAGTTAACCTAGGGGGTTTTGAAATGTGCTACAGAAAATGGTCTATAGAAACCTATTTTAAATAAACCATTTAAAAAGGTTTTAAATAGTTTAAACCCATTTGGAAACTAAACTCTTGATAACAATAAATTGAAAGATTTTTTTTATGTTTGTTGTAAAATCAAAAAATGTCATAAAATACAGGCAACAACAGATAAAGAAACACAACTGAAATGACTTCATACTTGTGCCCAGGAGCCCAGATGCTCTGAAAGCAGCTCAAAAAGAAGTCCGGAAAGTTCTGAGGGATTCAGGTTTGACAATGGATCATGATGAGCCAAACATGCTAAACCTGAGCAGAGACCAGTTAGACAACATGCCTGTGTTGGGTAAGATTACTAAAATATATCTTTGATTTCTACAAAATGAGTATCAAATATGTGTAACACAGGAAATTCAAGTTTTGAATATTTTACTTTTTCATTCAGTTAAGAAAATTTGTATTGTCAATACTTTTTTTTTTTATCTACTGATTATAGACAGCATCATGAAAGAAGCCATGCGGCTTTCCAGTGCCTCTTTGAATATTCGGGTTGCCAAAGAGGATTTCCTGCTTCACCTTGACAACCAAGAAGCTTACCGTATTAGGAAAGATGATGTCATAGCCCTGTATCCACCCATGGTGCATTATGATCCAGAAATCTATGAAGATCCTTATGTAAGATCCCACATTATCCTAACCTGCTGGACTTCCTTAGATAGAATACTTTTTAAAATCAATTTGAATAATAAACTTGACCACTTTGTTTGATAAATATGATAAATTGGAGTGAATGTATGACTTTAATTGAATTGACTTTTTTTCCAAAGGGCTTTGAGATGATGTGTTGTCAATTGGTGCTATATAATCAAACGGAAATGAATTGAATCTACAAAGTGAAACATTGCTCTCTATTGCTCTTCATTTCTCATTCTCTTCCTTCTTGCAGGAGTACAAGTTTGACCGTTTCCTGGATGAGAAAGGTCAGGAGAAAACCACGTTTTATCGCAATGGGCGGCGGCTGCGTTACTTCTACATGCCCTTTGGCTCGGGGGTCACAAAATGCCCTGGAAGATTTTTTGCTGTGTATGAGATCAAGCAGTTTCTAACTCTGATGCTGTCCTGCTTTGACATGGAATTATTAGACCCTGCTATCAGAGTTCCTCCTCTAGACCAGTCCCGTGCCGGTCTGGGAATTCTCCAACCTACATATGATGTGGACTTCAGATATAAGAGGAAGGAGAACCACTAAACCCAGTGCTTGCCGTGCTGATTGACTGAATTACTTACTGTAGATAATGTAAATTTTACAGTACAATAGGACATCTGTGTGTAAATAGACTAAATTATTTTTCAATGTCCTGTTTTTTTTTTTTTTTATATAAAATCAGGTTGTAGAAAATAGGCTGTATGGGATCATTAGAAATGATCACATATTTCCAGATCTTTACTGGCATTCTGTCATATTCAGTACTTCTCAGAGCCATGTACACTAAATAGTTATAAACAGTACTTACAAACTCAACTCACCATGAACTTTAAATGTGCAGGTTAATAAAAATCTAAAGAAATAATAAAGGCACATTAGCAAAATCACAAATAAGTATTAATTAAAATTTGATTACATTTATTGATTTTCCTGTGATTTATGTCACTGCATGAGCAAATGCCAAACCTGCAAACTCCAAGCTACATCTTAACCAGGTGGACACGGCATCTGCTATCAGAGGGCAGATTATGGGGATCCCCCTTAGCAGCTCAGTGTGGAGGAGCAATGCCAGGAGCATGTTGGAGCAGAATGACTGTGCCAGCAGCATGGCTCCCAAAAGAAAAGGCACGTAATGAAAAAGTGAGAAATGGTGCAGATCTGGTCAACATTTTGTTGGAACTGTACTTTTGCACTGGCTAGTGTGAACACCAGAACTACATAACAGTAGGTTGGCATATTATTCCTGGTTTGGGTTTTCTTTTCAATAAAGTTTATGTGAGGATATTGATACACACATCTCTGTGTGTATTCAAATTGAGAGGTTGCAGATCCTGCTAACATCATTGTAGATTTTAATCTTAGCTACTTGACGCTTTTGGCATTTTGTCTTTCGGACAAAATAAAATATCTGGGTTTATTTGGGGTCATCAAAACCATAACCTCTAGGTTCTCCATTGGTGTGTGTTGCTGCAAACAACATAATGCGGCTCAACTGAAATAGGTGGAAATTAGAGGCAAACGTATGACAATGATGTCACCTCTGATTTAGCCACACCACCAAGATCATGCTCCATCAAAAACTCTGCGTGCTTCAAAGCAAGTGAGACCAACTTGTTGTCCGTCTGCTAGCTGAAGATCATCTTGATAAGCTTAAGGGGGTAAGAGATGGAGCTTTAAATTTGGTACTACTTGGCCATTGTGAGTGAAAGTTATAGCGTTTCATTTGCTTTGGCAAGTTCGCCAAGTCTGCCACTTGGTCACTCCCTCTAAACATGCTCAGAAACTCATGATATTGATAACTTTTAATCCTCCATCCCTTAATTGTATCCTGAACAAAAATGAAGCCGGCAGTGTGTAAACATGAAAAATGTCAGAAAATGGCCGCCTCTCTGTACATCTTAGAGCAGGGGAGCTCAAGTCCAGTCCTCCTGCAACTTTTAGATGCATTCTTACTCCACCAGACCAGGATCAGCTCTGAACAGGCCTGGCAACGAGCCATTCATTTGATTCAGGTGTGTTGGAGCAGGGAAGCATCTGAAAGTTGCAGGACGGTAGACTGAAAGTGAACACCCTTGTTTTAGAGCAGTGGTCCCCAACCACCGGGCCAATTGGTACTGGGCCGCACAAAAAATAATGAACTACTTCCGGATCTTTTATTTTGAAAATCCTAAACCGGATTTTACCGGTTACGTCTTGCACGTCAAAATTGAGCCAACTTGCAGCAGAATGAGTAACAAAACAACATCGGAGTACTGCGCGCGCGCACCCCCCAACAACAGCATCGGACTCAATTCTTACGACGCGTGAGCGTCAAAAATGGTTTTTTGACAAAAAATATTTTGTGACAAAATAGTTTTTTGTTGTTGTTTAAATTATCTGTGGATAGTAATCGGTCGTGGGTTGTGGTGTTTTGAGGCATGAAGTTGCTCATTTGGGCTTGGAAATAAGCAGACAGAAACCCCAGAATGTGTCTGACATCCAGTTAGTTTAAGCTCTCCAGGCTCTCCATGTCCATCATTTCCCGGATGATCCGTCCCGTTGTGTCTTTGTTAATGTCAAGTTAATATTTTACCTGACACACGTCGAGCTTCACGTTGCGCTACAAAAAACTGCTAACATGGAGACTAATATGAACAGTGCATTGAACGTGAAAACAGCCACGAATGAACGAGTCCATAAAGCTGTGCAACTAAACAAAATTCAAATTATTAATATTGAGATAAGTGCCATCTGAGTTGTGGAGCGGCAGGAGTTGTGTGCTCTGACCGCAAATGCAGGGCCGTAACACAGAACCTGGAGGCTGGTGGTGGTGGTGGTGGGTGGAGTGGGGGGGGGGGGGGGGGTGCTCTAAATCCCATTTATAGTTTTCCAGACAAAAGTGAAACACACAACACGCAAAAATTACTTTTTCTTTTTTGGACTGTTGTAACCATCAAACCATGTGCCCTTCAGTTCCTCCTTCTAAGTAAGTATAGTCAAAGCTCCATGTCATTTTTGTATTTAGGGTTGTTGTCAGCAGATGCTGAAAGTAACTAAAAGTAACTTGTAATCTAACAGTTATTTTCCAAATCAAGTAGTAATCAAGTTACTTTTTCAAGGAGTAATCAGTTATCTGATAAAAGCTACTTTTTCAAAGTAACTTTTATCATTGGACATTAGCTTAATTGTTTTGAATTAAATTTAAATTAATTACATTTTCAAAGATGCTCTAATTTATTGTGATGCACCTATTCTGTAAAGTGAAAGTAGAAATTAACTGACATTCCTGATGCGTCAAACCCTTTAGATGTCGGTCGGTCTAACTGACATGGATATCCAGGCTGTCCTGATACTTAATAGTTTTTATTAAAACCAGCACATTAAACCACTAAGCATAGAAATATCACCAAGAGGTAAAGATGCTTGTGAAAAACAATACATGAATGATGTATACCTCTACAAATAAGAAAAAAATTATTTTGCCTATTTCTATTGTTAATGAATTAATCTAACATTAAGGCCGTCTTCAGTCTTCAGGTTTTGTCCATGTCCTCTTTGGTAAAGCTAAAGGGCTTATCGTAGCCCATGAGATGGTTATAGTCATGAGGAATGGGGAAAAGGTCTGGGTTCACAAAAAGCCCCATGGGGCCAGCATAGAAGTTGGCGAACATCTTGCTGACAGCTGGGATCCGGACTTGACTCTGATGGAACACACAACGTTTCTCAGTCAGGAAGACACTATAGGTGATGGCAGTGTAGGTATCTCTATCTGGATTGTGGTACAGACGAATAACGTAGCCCTTTGTGATGAAATGAAGGATGACGGGGGTGAGGAAGGTGAAGAAGCCGATGATGCCACAGGAAATAACCTCAAGGGCAATGTTACCCAGTCCCAATCCAGTCTTCAAAAGGATTTGAGGCACGAGGATGAGGCTGGCGCCGCTGGTACTATAAGAAAACATCTTCACCCCTGTATAAACAAGATTCACAGGTCATTGCAAAATAAAAAACACCTTGTATATGAATTCTAATTTAGACAGCGATTTTTTTTCCAAACAGACCTTCAGAGCAAAATAAGTGGTTAGGAGAACAAAACTTGGGACATACAGAAGACAAAAATATAGGAAAACAAGTACCAGCAGAGTGAAAGAAAGAAGGATTGAACTTTTTGGGTTGTGGATCTACAGACGTTGTACCTGCATCTCCAAATGGAAAACAAATTCAGAGGGACTTACCATAATTTGAAAAACTTATACACAAAGCAGGGGCTCTGCAACCCAGAGCTCCAGGACCTCTAGCCATTATTTAGATTTTTTCTTCCTTTTCAGAATTTGCCATTTCCAGGCACTTTGATGAGGACAGGGTCAGACCTGTGGTGGGTAATTTACTATATATTACCCACTCATTTTTTTTTGATGAGATGGCGGCGCCCAAAATGGCTGCGGCTGCATGGGCTCTCGACAACTTGCGAGTATTTGAGCAAAATACGCCGCCTAAAACGCTACAAACTTTGCATCCACTCAGTAAGTTAGCATATGATCGCCAGCGTCTGCTGGAATTACGATCATCAAGTGATTTTGGACTCATAAATACGACTACTCTGGAGTGTTTACGTGACCTCGGAGTGCTACGGAGGCAAGACCCAGCGGCCCACAGCGCAGCGGACTCGCCTAGCAGCACTAGCCGGAGGAGGAGAAAGCGAAGGCGGTGCGACCGGCAGCGGAAGCGCGGCTGTCGAAGTGGACTAACAGCTAAGCTAAACACTAACCCCCACAGATCGCTGCTTCCGTCCATCTTCCTCTCCAACGTCCGCTCTCTGGACAACAAAATAGACCATCTGCAACTGGAACTGTCTTCAAAGAGAGAGTTGAGGAACTGCTGCGCTCTCATTCTGACGGAGACATGGCTCAACTTGTCCATACCGGACAACGTTGTTAGCCTGGAGGGGCTCGCTACATTCCGCGCAGACAGGAGCACCGCTCTCAGCGGTAAAACCCGAGGAGGGGGGCTGTGTACTTACATAAACAACAACTGGTGTAAAAATGCCATGACTGTCGCCAGTTACTGCTCCCAGGACATCGAGCTTCTGACTGTTAACTGCAGACCATTCTACCTGCCCAGGGAGTTTACTGTTGTTAGCATCACTGCTGTGTATGTGCCCCCCAGTGCTAACACTAAAGAGGCTGTGAGTGTTCTCTACCGGACCATCAGTGAGTTGCAATCCTCACACACAGAGGGCATTTTCATCATTGCTGGGGATTTTAACCAGGCCAACATGAGGACTGTTCTCCCTCACTTCAACCAGTATGTGGATTTTCCAACCAGGGGAGGAAATACTCTAGACTTGGCCTACACCAACATCAAAGAAGCATTCAGAGCAGCCCCCTGCCCCCACCTTGGCTCTTCAGACCACCTATCTGTCATGCTAATTCCTGCATACAAGCCCCTGCTGATCAGAACAAAACCTACAGTGAAGCAGGTGAGGGTGTGGACTGAGGGGGCCATGGAGGCACTTCAGGACTGTTTTGAGTGCTCTGACTGGGAGATGTTCAAGGCAGCAGCCACTTACAACGACCAGATCAACATCGATGAGTACGCCATGACTGTGTCAGCCTATATCAACAAGTGCACAGAGGACGTCAGCATCACTAAGAACATTATCACCCGGGCCAACCAACAACCCTGGATGACTAAGGAGGTACGGGAAATGCTAAAAGCACGGAACTCGGCCTTCAAGTCTGGCGACAAGGAGGCACTGAGGACAGCGAGAGCCAACTTGAACCGTGGTAGCAGGTTAGCAAAGCGAACCCACAGTCAGAAAATACAGGAGTTCTTCCACGACACCAGCAACACCAGAAGTATGTGGCAAGGCATAAAGGCGATCACAGATTACAATCCATCCTCCCCCCTAGTGGGTGAAGTTGATGTTGACTTTCTAAATGGACTCAATAACTTCTTTGGGAGGTTGGAGGCACTGAACAGTAGTCCGGCAAAGAAAACTGTTCCCCACCAGGAAGAGGAGGCACTCTGCCTGGGCACAGCCGACGTGTTGAAGACTCTGAAAAGAGTCAACCCACGGAAGGCCCCAGGCCCCGACAACATACCTGGGCGGGTGTTCAGGGAATGCGCAGGTCAGCTGGCTGGTGTCCTAACAGACATTTTTAACACCTCACTGGACCAAGCCACAGTGCCAGCCTGTCTCAAAACTGCCTCCATCATTCCGGTGCCAAAGAAACCTCAAGTCACCTCTTTCAATGATTACCGGCCTGTGGCACTGACTCCCATCATGTTGAAGTGCTTTGAAAGGCTGGTAAAAGAACACATCGTCTCCAGACTCCCCCCCACCTTCGACCCGTTCCAGTTTGCCTACCGCCGAAACCGCTCCACTGAGGACGCCATCTCCTCCGCCCTACACCTGAGCCTGGCTCACCTGGAAGAGAAGAACACTCATGTGCGGATGTTGTTCCTGGACTTCAGCTCAGCGTTCAACACAATCATCCCACAGCATCTGGCAGGAAAACTGGGACACCTGGGCTTCAGCACCCCCCTGCGCAACTGGCTGCTAGACTTCCTCACCGACAGACCTCAGTCAGTCCGGCTCCCCTCAGGGCTGCGTCCTCAGCCCTCTGCTGTTCACTCTGATGACACACGACTGCGTCCCCAGGTTCGCCACCAACCACATCGTGAAGTTCGCGGACGACACAACGGTGGTGGGCCTCATCAGAGACGACAACGACCTGGACTACAGAGAGGAGGTGTAGCAGCTGGTGGACTGGTGCAGAGACAACAGCCTGATCCTGAACGTTGACAAGACGAAGGAGATGATCGTCGACTTCAGGAAGAACCGGCCCAGCCACGCTCCACTGCTCATCAACAGCTCGGCTGTGGAGGTGGTTAGCAGCACCAAATTCCTGGGGGTGCACATCACTAACGACCTCACCTGGACTGTGAACACCACGTCTCTGGTCAAGAGGGCACAGAAACGCTTGTATTTCCTGCGGAGGATGAGAAGAGCACACCTGCCCCCGCCCATCCTCAAGACGTTCTACAGAAGCACCATAGAGAGCATTCTGACCAGCTGCCTCTCTGTGTGGTGTGGAGGCTGCAGCGCCTCCGACTGGAAGAACGTGAGGAGAGCGGTGCGGACAGCAGAGAGGATCATCGGGGCCCCCCTTCCCTCCATTCAGGACATTTCATCCCAGCGCTACGTGTCCTGAGGCCGAAACATCGTCAGTGACCCCTCACACCCCCACCCTGGACTGTTCTCCCTGCTGCCCTCTGGAAAGAGGTTCCGCAGCATCCGGTGCAGGTCCACCAGGTTCCAAAACAGCTATTTCCCACTTGCCATCAGACTGCTGAACTCTTAACTGGACTGCACTCAAAAACTGGTCTCCACTTCATACCTTGCACATGTACAGAGCTAAATAACTTCTATTTTACTGTCATTCCTGCACTTTATATTTTATATTCATATTTATATTCAGATTTTATACTGTATTTTATTTTATTCTGGAGTAACCTCATAACATTGGAACCTCAAAACATTGTCCTGAACCATATGCAACGAAATTTCGTTCTGTATTCACCCTGTGCATGCAAAATGACAATAAAGTCAGTCTAAGTCTAAGTCTATATAGTAACATCTGCTGATCATGTTATATTACGTGTTCACCAAGCAAACCTGTTTGGGTCACACATTCAAGGTTGGATGTTGTTTTTCTACAGCTGCATAGGAACCAGATGATCATTCCCTTGTTTTGGATCCCTTATTGCTGCTACAAAACGTCTGTGTTGACTCTGCCTGGCAGAGCTTTTATTCACAACTGCTTCATTATTGTCATTTAAGCTCTCTGTATTCAAAATACAAATGAACCTACAAAATATTGAGTGATTTCATCAAGCAGTGCTTGGTAATTATCTTTTTCTTTAACAGACTGCACTTCAGAAAAAGGGCTTTGCAATTGCAGGCTGATCTTCTATGCTGGAGGCATTCACACAAACAGGAACTTAATCCCTGTTTACAAAAGTGTACGAAGTTTCCGCACACTTTCTGCCGCGCTTCTTCTTCTGTGCTGTTTTCACCATCCAACTTTTACATTATTCAGCTTGTTCTGCTAATGCCAGCTATATCCTTTGGTATTCATAACCTTTATACTTTTTATAATATTCAGATTTTATGAATTTTTCAGCCCCATTGAAATGAGCAGCTCCCTCCTGTGGCAGAATTGAGAATTACAATATAAAATGTCATTTGTGTTTCAGCGCCTGTTTAACTAATGACAATGAATCACCCAGTTTCAAAGCTGTCAGGGAGGAAACAAGACAGCAGCCATCTTGAGTTTGGACAGTTAAACAGCTTACAGACTTGCTGACAATACCTGGGGAAAGTGATTAGTTTTAAAGGACTGTTTCATATAACTTTACATACAGGTTGTTTAAGCATTTTACATCCAGTAGATTATTGGTTGCTAATATGCTATGGTTGCATGGCGTGTTAAAATTTGCATTGTCAGCTATCATGCTAACAAAACTAACATAATTATGACACCCTTTAAGCTAATATCATTTTAACTAATTTGAGCTTTTACATTGTTTTTTTTCATACTGCATGTAGTAAGTTTTTGTAGTCACCATGCTAGTACTAGCCTAAATGCTAACATTAGTATTTTAGCTAGATTTAGTGTATTTCACCCTACGAACTGTTGGGACCTTTGAATTTAGCTTTGCAAGCACTGTTCTGCACCAGTTTCTAATACTGTTTGGATGAGATTTTTGCATTTTCTCAAAAAACATTCAGCATACAGCATTCAGAGCAAATGCAGTTTTTCTTGTTTGCTTTCTCTGACAATATGCTTCTGCACTGAAATCAAACTATGTTATCCTCCTTAGCATGTCTATGTCAAATTTTATTTGAATTATGACTGGTCCCAAATTTATAATCATCATACATCCACACTTTCTGATGATAAAATGAACAAAACATTTTGAGGTTACTGACCCCTAATAGCAGTCCCCAGGCTGCCCGTGTAAACCAGGTTTCCATCCTCAGCGTAGCTTGTTGTAGAGAGACACCGGCTGCCCTGACAGGTGGAGTGGACCTGCTTGGACAAATGAATGAATAGACACACACACAAAAACAAGAGTTACATCGATAGGTTCCATTATTTTTGCAAATATGCAAAGAATGCCAGAGGTAGATTAAAATAAACCTAATCAGAAATCAGTCCATTTAAACCCAAATTCAACTGATAGCTTTAAAGTCTTGTAGAGCCTTTGTGAACAATGTAACTCAACATTTTAGCAGTCTTCAACTAACTTTTGACACTGAATTCACCACAGGTACAGATGATGTGATTATATATTTTATTTATCGAGTTCAAAAAACTAAAACTCCTATGACATAAAATCATTACACACCGAGCAATATATTCTAAATGTTTCTTTCTATTTATTTTCTTTTATCCTGGTTCACAGCTAATGTAAATTAAAATTTCCAGTTAATGAGAATATAATTACATAAAACCAATGGTAAAAAGAATTTAATATACTAACGTTAGCCTTGGAGGAAATGGGCATTTAGAAAATATGTCCAGCTAGGCTCCTGTACAATATCTACTCCCAGTACTTTGTCAGGGTGTCATTTTGTATGAATTACTGCATCAAGTGCCTCATACAAAATGAGCCACTTGATGAAGCCCACATGATCTGCTGTGGTATCTCCCCTCTACTACAGAGGTCTGCGACCTTCAGGCTGAGTTCACACTGCAGCCTGAAGTGACCCAAATTCGATTTTTTTGTCAAATCCGATTTCTTTGCCGGAGCCGTTCACACTGCCACACATATGCGACCTGTATGTGTTCTGCAGTCTGAACGGGCAAAGGACCTGAAAGTGTCCCGCATGCGCAGTAGAGGGCGCAACAGCGTCAGAGTTCTCAGTGATCTGCCAACCGCCATAAAAAGAAGAAGTGCTCAGTGTTTGCAGAAGTAAACATGGAGGCTAACGGTGGAGCATAGCTTACATATTTGAAGTTGTCTTTTTTTATGTATTTAAATAAAAAAATTATGAACATCTTTGTTTACAAATACAAAGAAAAACAAAGAGACAGAACACAAAATATTGCAAAGTATGCCAGGGGTGTAGATTTCAACAGTAAATACGATGGTATGGAAAACAAAAAGAATAGAGAGCAGATATTACAGATATGACAAATTAAAAATATTCAGAGATCTACAACATTCATATGTTTACAGCTTCTTTGTTCATACTCTTGGAACTGTTTGACTGACCGTAGCATTGAATGCTATGTGCTGTTATTAAAATATGTAACCCGACTGTGGCCGTTTAATAAATTGTTAACGATTAAGAAACAATTCTATGTGCTCTGGTAGTTCTTAACACGATTTTTAATGTTTCTGCCATTTCTTCATTACAGTCACATCACACTTATAACAATATTTAACCCTCAAATAGCCAGGATCACACTGGTCACAGATTTTGATGGCCATAATAACCCGTGACTTTACTGTACAGACCTGTAAATTATGTCAGAGTGTAAACCAACTATTTTTCAGAGTTCTGCCACCTCTTCACCACAATCTGAGTGTATTTATAACAATATTTCACTCTCAAATAGCCAAATTGACACTGGTCACAGAATTTGATGGCCATAATAATCCGTGACCAGTATCAATTTGGATACAATCGGATACGTATCGGATATGCAAGTGGCCCAGGAATTTGAAGTGTGCTGTTCAGACTGTCATGACAAGATCAGATACAGTACAGGTCGCATTACGTCAAAAAAATCTGGATTGGGTCACTTCAGCCTGAAGTGTGAATGCAGCCTTAGAGTCAAAGAGCCATAATGCTAAATAAATCAAAATTAAACAATTAAAACGCACAGCTCTAAAGACTGTGTGTGTACTACAGGGTTTGACAGCATTACGCAGAAAGGACTAGCTGTAGCGTTTCTTAGCACATCGGGGCTGCAGTAATCTTTGGCTATGTCTGCTCATTAGGTTTATTTGTTAAAAATAATTACCCAAGTAGCTTTTTTGAGAAAAAAGTACTAATAGGAGTAGTTTTACTGCACTGTACGTTTTACTTGATTGATATTATGAACTATTGCTAGTCTTACTTGAGTAGATTGCTTTTGAATTTAAGGAAATAGACTTCAGTGATTGGAAACATTAGATTCTTAGATTGCTGCAATGTAGGAGCTAATTCTTATGCACTTCTGAGCTTAATTACTCAGCATTTTTTATATGTCACTGTTCACATCATTATTGTTTATTTTGTTCTAATAAACATAGTTATTTTATTTGAAAGGTTACATAGACAATCATTATATATTTATATTAAATTATAGCCCGCATACTGTGGTCCCAGCCTTCCCCACAACAAAAAATAAGCTAAATTCCTGAGGAGCCAGGTCTGCCTACTGCAGCCTCAGATCAACACAGCCCTGCAGCCCCATCAGCAGCAGCAATCCCTCAACAGCAACATTGTACCCATTAGGAAAACACAGGCTACCTTTGCTTTGCATTGTTCCCATACGATGACATTGATTCTATTTTAGATTCTTGATTAATATCTGTTGTGATTATGTTATTGTACGATGTTCTAAGATCTTGTTGCATATGCCCCTTTTCAACTTGCCCATCCAAGGGTATTGCTAATCATATATATATGATTTTTAGATCCCTTTTTAAAATGAAACGACGTATATTTCTGATTTCCAAATTTGCTAAAAATGGATTTGGACATTTACATGGCTCTCACAATTATAAACCAACAACATGGAAATGTCCTCTAAGTGTGTGACTTTAAAGTGAGTGCTAAGCTGTCTAAGTAGAGCCAGGCAGCAGCAGCCAGGGTCAGTGGTGTTACCTTGCTGCGGGGGGGAGAAAACCTCCCGACAGTCCGAAGAGACACGTTGTGCCTCCATGACAGGGAAAAGAAACGCACAGCGGGACGCGGCAGAGACTGAACTAACCTAACCACCATAGCTGCAGAAAACTTTCAAGTCAACACTTTGAACGATCATTGCACGATCTGTTCCGGAAGCTCTAGCCACTCCAGTCGCTCATTTGCGCATGCGCTGAAGAAATACTTCCGGATTATCTAAAACTGTATATCAATAAATTCTAACATAATTATTCATATTAAAATACTACTTGTTATGAGAGGACCTGTTTTCCTAGACGTTATAATTATCTTAATAAATAATAATTGTCGTTGTGTTCAAAGAATACAAGTACATTTTTGTTCAGAGAACAAAGTACAGTATAGCACACACTAGTAGAAATATCAGCCAGAGGTGTAAAGCAGTGGTTCTCAAACTTTTTTCAGTGAGGTACCCCCTTAAAAATATAATTTTAGTCAAGTACCCCCTGACACAGGCAAAACATTTTTGGAATAAAAAAGAGGTACAGTGCTGTAAATACCCTGTAAATACTGAATATACAATTCAGTGCATGAACACACATTTATATTTTATCGAACATTTTACAAAATAATTTTTCCCAAGACTTATTATGAGGAGCCTACTAATTTTTTAAAGATATTTTGAAAAGCTTCACGTACCCCCTGCAGTACTTCCACGTACCCCCAGGGGTACGCGTACCCCCATTTGAGAACCACTGGTGTAGAGCATCCTGTACAGAAATTCAAGTTAGATTATGCACTGGGTGTTTTAATTCACCCACAGATTTTTAATGAGATGGTAACTAAAAGTAGTTAAATAGATCAATTTTAAAAGTCACATAGCAAAGGATTTTAATATTGAATTTACATGTGTGAATAAAAACAACTTTGCTAAAAATACAATCAAATCAATTAAATATATATTCTTTTCTTGAATACTTGTGAAACCCAACAACAATATCATCCTAATGTACAACAAAATCCTTACATACTGTTGATTACAAACCAACAGACATCTCCCCAAATCTTTTTGTATGAAACGGGATTGTTAGCTAGTAGCTATAGTTGTTTTGACAATAGACATGAATATTTATTTATATGTTGGTCCATCTCAGGGTGAAAGCTTAACCTTTGATTTTTGAAAAGATACATGCCTCAATAATATTTTGTTTATGTCAGCTCTTTGAAAGTGGTAGCTTTAAGCAAGTTAACTACATGAAATTGTTAATGTTATCACCACATGAAGTTAACCCCTTGGACAAATTGTGTTTTTTGAGACAGTGACATGTCTAGTTTAGTTATAATTTCTATTTTTGTAAAAAGGTAGATATAAATTTCTTGATATTATCGTTTTAAACAGGATCCTCTTCCTCTTGAGTTTCATTTAAGCGAAGCTTTGAGTCCCTCTGACCAACACAGAATTCACTACAGATTGTTAAACCAAAAATAATACACTTTTTGCCAAAACTGGATATACTTCTTTTAACCCAGTGTTATATGTATACTAGGTTTACAAATGTTAACCTAAGGATTCAGAAAGTGTATAATTTACCCATAATGCCCGTTGACAGGAGGCGGTTATGAGCTGTAATTTGAAGTCACAGACTTGGGTTGAAGCCTTAAATACATTTAGGGCCCCTGAACAGATAGACCTACTTTTATACTCCTGATCACTTTTGAATTTGCCTTTGACACAAACTGTTTTATGGTTAAGCAGAAACCAGCAGTGGTTAAACTTAACTGTATGTGTTTTGCTTGACCTCCACATCCATAACTTTATGTTGATTTCTGTACAAATACAGGAGCATTCCATTAATTCAAATATCACTGAAAAGCAAATATCTGGGCTCTGTGTCTTTCATCCATCTTGCTAAACAGATCAAACTTGTCAGGTTGCATGGGGTCAGCTGTGAACAGTCCTGTCCATATCCAGCCACAAATTCTCTACTGGATTGAGATCTGTGCTTTGACTGGGCCCTCCATAACATCCACCTTGTTGTTTTCAACCCATCTCCATGTAGCTTTAGCTGCTTGTTTTGGTTCAGGGCTGAACCTCTCATATCAACAACAGACTTAGATTGCACTATGCATGAAACTATATCTACTATTATTAGTGTCATTTGTAATTAGCCTACAGCATTCTACTGATGATTTTAAACCTAGAGTAGCAGCAAACAGGCAAAGATGCTCTAATTAATTAAGTGTGGCATGTTACATTGATTATGTAAAAGGAACATCTGCAAACACTGAATTTACTGCACACAAGTTAGGTTTAGCATTTGGAACAGGTCTGTAAAATGTGCAAAACATGCAATCACTAAAAAATAAGTCCAATAAAGCTCCTGGAGGCCCCTTGGTGGTGTTGGGGCCCTAAGCAGCCACTTGGCTTGCATATATGGCTTGGGCTCTGCTTCGGGTCGTTGTCTTGATGGAAAAGAAATGTTCTCTGAAGCCACAGTTCTCTTGCAGATGGAAACTGTCTTCCAGGATCTCGCTGCATTCATTTGACCTTCTACCTTTACAAGCCTCCAGGGCCTATTGCTGAGAAGCAGATTTACACATGGGCCACATCCCATCCATGTATTGATGATGAAGTTAACTGCACTCCATGGGATGTCAAGGCCTTAGAGATTATTTTGCATTGTGCCTCTTAAGCTAAATCCATGAATGCTATCACCTTTGGTAGTAAGATTTTCTTTAAATAAGATTTTAGTTCTCCTTTATTTGAGTGACACAAGATGCAATCCTGAACCCATTTTTTTTTTTTATTAAACTCTTACACGTGGATGGAGGCAGAAAATGGGAAGTAATTCAGTTCATCAAAGTTAACATTCAATTCTGCATCCCATACTTGACAAGCAGTGACTCTCTGCTAATAATGTGTTCATATACAAACACAATCAAATGACTGAAGTGGGCAGCAGTCCTAAGCTGCTCCATGGAGGTACAGCGCCAGAAATTTGCTGAATGTTTCTGGTTTGTATCCTGCCAGACCAGCTGGGACCTGAAAAGAAGAGCCATCTGTTAGCATCAGTGTTCACCACCCACACCTCTTCTGATGCACGACGCATGTAATGAAACCAGTTATAATATGGAGATGACTCAACAAAACATACTAGTTACAGACACTGAACTGAAAGCTGAATTTTCCTACCTTCACTTCTTTTCTCTTGATGAAGGGTCGAACCTTTGCAAAATCATACAGCTCAACATCTTCATCCAACCACGCCTACAGCAGACAAAAACACAGAGGAAAAACATTTACCTGAAGGTTAGGAATTAGTCTGCAGCTGGTTCCTGGAGTAACATCACCAAATAAAGCATAAAAAGTCTAAATAAGATGAAGTGGGTACAGTTCACAGTCTTCCACTGCATCAGGACAGGACAGTTAACTTTTACTTATTGTTTTACCAAATTTAAGGAGCAACTAATCTGGGTATTAAAGTTCAATGGTCTTGTAGTGCCTCCAAGTGGTCAAATAATTATTAGCTGAAATAATCAGAAAGCAGTTTGGGCAGCTGGAGACTGTCAATAAATAGGATTAGCTCTGGCATTCTCAGATGAGTGATTTTTCATCAGTGCAGACAGAGAGTCTGCACAGTGTAGCATGAGCTAATAACATTATTATTAGGTCATTGCTCCAAGGTCTGAGTAGTACTTGAGAAAGTTCCATGGCAGTAGTATTGAGTAGTATAGCTAGTGTCTAGTAGTTGTGGCAATTACATAGTGGCCGATCTAGCATGTTGAAAAAAAATATAGCGCTTGCTTGGCATATCTGGAGATCAAACTGCCACGCTACGGTGTGAAATGTTATGATGCTGGAGCAATATTTACTTAAAGCTGTCGATTTTCCTGTGCACATCTGCTAGTGTGATGAGGTATAGCAACTCTAAAAGTTGGCAAAAAGTCTACATTGAATTGAGGATCGTGCTCATGATTGTAGAATTGTGCCATTCATTGTGGCAATATGTTAGCGTAGCTCTGTTACATTAGTTCTGAATTGTTAATTTTGTTGACTTTTGCTCATAATTTTTTGGTTGAGGAATTGCATGTTAGGACAATTTTTGGATTTTAGCGTTTACATTTTTAGGTTTGGACAGCTATGATGTGTAACTGTGGCAACTTTTCTCAAAAAGGTATTATTTTTACAACTAGCAGCAACTGATTAGCATTTCAAAAGGTCAAATAATACTCCTCTAAGCTACAACCTACGGCCCAAATCTCAGAGGAGCTAAAATGGAGGCTTCATGGACTCAGAGCAGGACCAAAGACAGACAGAGAGAGAAACCATCTCTTCTAGGATCATATCCAATGTCTCTCTGCCAGGTTAAAACAATAATCTCCATTTAAAAAGATAAGAACCTCGTTGAGATTTATGATGTCTTTTTCAAGAGGGACATGTTTCTGACCAGGAGGGATTTAAAGAGGAGCAGCAAAAGCAATGAGGTGGATTAGCAGAGTTTTCTAACAACTAATGGTGTCATCCAGGACATGTTACTGTGGAATATCGTCTCTGCTGAACAGAAATTGAGCTATTAGAATGTCATAACACCATACAACAGTCTTCAGTCAGAGGCCTCTCCAGATTTGTTTCAAGACTGAATGCTACAGGAGATCTATCCTCCCCTGACAAAATGTGAAAAAAAATTCAGCTGAATGAACTCTGCTGCAATCTAAAGCCCTTTTTCTATTTTTTTTAAGTACAATTCTTTACACTTTAAATCCCATCTGACTCAGAGATTTAAGTGAAATCTCTGATCTCTGAGAGATCAGAGATTTAACTCCAGCATTCTGAATCATAGCACTTCCAGATTCGCAATATTTTAACAGTAAACATTATTACTCAAACCCTTCTGTTTTAATCTGTCTTACAGTGACTGGGATTTTTTTCTCTTTGCTTTACTTTGTAATGAATGTAATGAAACTCCAGAGAACATTCAACCGACCTGATTCTTGATGCCGTCATCTCCAGAGAGATCCGTGGTGTTGAGCTGGAATACCAGAAACTGGAAAATTCTGCCATTGGTCCCCACTGCCTGTACGGTTATGGGACACTCCAACAGGCTATGTGGCTGTGTCTGACACACACACGCCCACACACACACACACGTTGTATAAAACAGATGAATTATCAAGACTAAGGAGAAGCAGTGAGCGCTCTGACAGTTTTGCCTGTGCGTTTCTTTGTATATCCTTACCCCGTACAGTTTGTGTGCACGTGCCAAAGCATTTCCAAAGGTGAACATGATCATCTTGGCTCTGAACTGCTCTGGGCGGAGCTGACAGTTAGGATCAGATGTCTCCAGGAAGTAAAGTGTGTGGGCATGAGGATAAGGGTATTCTCCCCTAAAGCCTGAGCCAATGGGAGAGAGGTGATTAGAACTGGACCAGCTGAGCTCCATCTAAGGGAAAGCTGGAGAGGACTCACCTGTGTAGTTCATCTCCTCTTTGTACACACTAACTTGTTGAAGGTCAATAGTGGGTGAGACGGGATAGAAGCTTTCCAGGACCCGATCTGATGTCTCTAACACTTCCTGTTCCCCGCAGATCTGAGGAAGAGGATCCATGCTGCAGTGCAGCAAACCATTCTGACCTCTGATCTGGAACAGGTCTTCACCTGATAGGAAAGCAGGAATTAATTTTTGGGTTTTTTAAAACAAAAATTAAGCAACAACAGTCTATATGAGTTCACCCACTTCCAGATCCAGTTGTCCAGAGCTTTTCAAAGTGTGGGAGAGCAAGTGATAAACAACTGGAATAATATTATTATCATTATTAATATTATTATCAGGAATAATAATGTGATATTATTCCTGAGTCTTTTGTTGCTGCTGTACTTCATGTGCCAGTCAGACATGTTTCACTGATGTGAGGTTTACCCACTTTAGTTCTGCATAGTGCATACGATATAAAGCTTCAGTTGCCTTCTCATTTACTCTGCTAAGATCATTGTTGTAGCTCTGAGTTGAATATTTAGCTTCAAACTAAGCATTTAGCTTCAAATAAATATTTAGCTTGTTAACTAAATATTTAGTTTGAAGTGAAATTTTTAACTAATTATTTGACTTGCTAACTAAATATGAGCTTAAGCATTAGGCCTGCTGACTAAATATTTCACTTGAAACTCACAGCGTTTCTCCTACCACTATCCAGGGGGGCTTCCGTCCCCCCAAGAAGATCATGACATAGAGGAATTGGAGGAGTTCATAGTTAATATTATAGATTTACAAATTTAAAAATACTCTATTGATCCCAAAGGGAAATTAAATGCTGTTGTAACTCATTAATTTAGATTCTTAAAGAGTTATTATGGATGGTGATGGATGTTTGCAGGAAAGATCTCCTGTAGCAGTCTGTATTACAGCAAATTTGAAGAAGAAGCCTCTGACTGAAGACACTCTGTTTTCCCAAGACAGTATCATGAAGCATTTCTAAGTAATGCCTTCCTCCCCCCCAGAAGATCACGACATATAATAATTATAGGAGTTCACAATTCATTTCATTTATTTTATAAGCCTTTCTAGGTAATGCTGGATCCCACTGAGTGATTTCTGTCCCTACATGGTCGCTCCTCTACTTGATGTACGCATTGAGCAGAACGCAAGAGTGTGTGAAATAAGCCACTCTTGCCGAGTAAGCTCATGCAAGCTTGTCACAAATTTTCAAAAGTCCCAACGCCACAGTTGACTAAAGATGGACAAAACCTGCGTTTCTCCTCACCGACCCGCGCTGAGTCAGATGTGCTCAGATGTGGGTGAAGATGTGTTCCCGCCAGTAGATAGAGAGCACACGCAAAAACCTGCAGAACAGGCTGGGACATCTGTTTTTAATAGGTGCTGAATTTGGTTTTAATAGCAGCAACTTGTTCTCCTGAAGTAGAACAGGAGTAACTCTTATTGCTGGTAGAAGGCAGGAGTGCACCGATTGCAGTATTCTGGCTGATCACCGATAATTAAAAAGCCTGACTGATTTTGGTCTACACTGATGTGTTTCTGTACAAAATAGCTGCAAAGCTGGCTAACTATTGCTAAATGTAGCCATCATATCATATCAACAGAAAAGATCAGTGGATAAGATTGATTTTGCATGCAAGTATTGACCGTTTATCAATCACCCAAAATTGAAGAAATCATGGTCGATCAATCTACACAAGCCTAAAAATCCCCTCTGCTCCCAAGGCCTCTAACCTGACATTTTAATGAATGACCTGGAGAAAATAGAACTTTGAAAAACAAACCTCCATTTTTTCCTCATATGACAGGCTAAATTAACCCAAATTATTGCTATTAAAATTTTGACTGTTACTTTACAAACAGAATCACATAGTGGTGCATCTTCAAATCCAACACATGAAAATCACAACTGTAAGTAATCATAGTCATATTTCTTTTTTTTCTTCTTACTCACCTTAGTTCTAAAAATCTACCCGTTTAGTCGCTGGCATAAGCTTGGTGAAGTTGGCCAAATATTTGCTGTTACTTTTTCTGGTTTCATTCTTTTTCTCATGTTTTTGTCATGCAGACATACCTCGTTTCCAGGTAGCTGCTAATGAGTAGTTCTCTGCAAGGATCCTCCTTCCAACGGCTGGGTGAGTGGGCTGCAGGGACGCACAGAGGTGCAGCAGGTTGAGGAGCAGAGTGTTGCTAAAGAATACACACAGGGAGAGAATG
The DNA here is from genome assembly GCF_002775205.1 of Xiphophorus maculatus. Lineage (NCBI taxonomy): Eukaryota > Metazoa > Chordata > Actinopteri > Cyprinodontiformes > Poeciliidae > Xiphophorus > Xiphophorus maculatus. The sequence continues at coordinate 1,543,287 of NC_036448.1, forward strand.
TTTGGACATGTTGTAAAGATAAGACCATCATATAATGTAAGTCTGTTACAATGTTGTTCTTTTAAAAGCTGAATTTTAAAGACCCCATGACCAGTTGCTGTTATTATGCATGATCATCTCAAACTAATAGTGTTACCCATTTACTGTTACTCATTGTTAGAAATGAGTTCAGATCACAGTGCAGATTTGTGGAAAATGCAGTAGACCTTTTTTAATTCAAAATGATGAGTAAAATTCTTAGATTTTCTTCCCTCCAATAAAATGTTAGAATATACTTTTGAAATCATAAGAAATTATCCTTTCCATCAAGGACCTGATTAAGGGCTGGGTCTGACAGACAGACCAGCTGTTCAAGATACTAATTACAAATAAAGATATTTTTCTAAATGATGCCATATGATAGGATTTTTTAATTAAATTAGGGGTGCACTGACTGGAGTTTTCTGGTCGATTGCAGATCACGACCGCTAGTCTTTTCTCTGAATGAAAGTTGCCGAGTTGGCAACAGTGGGGTGACTATTGTTAACTGCAAACATACAGACATGATCTGGTAACAGTCAAACCGCTCACAGCAGAGAGGGCAGCAGTTGAGTTTTAGACCTTTGCTGAGGTAGATAAGATCAGCTTCAAAATATAAGAATCAGACAATCACAGATCTCCCAAAATTAAGGAAATCAAAACAGATTTTCAGCTGGCCAGTTTAGTGGTCCACCCCTAAATTAAATTATTCTAAATGTTATCCATGGAAACCCAGACTAGATGGATTTTTTTACAACCCAATGTAGTCTAGTTCTTTCTTACAACTTTCCCTGTAACAATATTTCAAAATTTTGGAACCAGCAGCCTAGGAACAACCAGCTTGTTTTCCCACGCTCTGTGTTGAAGTCCAAACCTGAAGGAGTTTTAGTGGAACATTTTAACACAATAACATGAACAAGGGGCTTTTCTGCAGGGGCAGTGCTGGAGCCCACAGGTTAGGTTAAACTGGGCATGAACAACACGCAACAGTTCAACAGTTCACTGGGGATATCAATGAACTGGTCTTACATGTTACTGGTACATGACTATAACATTTATTTGATGGTCTATACACAGATGTTTATGAGTAATAATCAGTGCTCTGGAACATCTCTGCATGATGCTTAGGTCTTAATATGCCTGAACAGAAAACCTTCCTCTCTAAATGGGTTCTGTTGTCTTTTCTTCTTATTCTCTGTATCCACATGTGGATTTGTTTCCTTAAAAACAAAGTAGTTTTTTTGCAGTCCACTCTAATGTTGCCCCTTTACAATCATGTCCATTAATTCATTTTTTCATTTTGTATCACTCATTCCTCATGAAAACAGGACAGAACTAATCTTTGATGGTTTCCCGAAGGTTTTGAAAACAATTCCACTTGTTTAGAATGTTCAACTGCATATTCAGCATCTCAACCCCTTTAATAAGTGAGCCTACCTGTATTTCTCCTTTCTTGGCCGTGGCTCCGTTGTGTCCCAGAACCGTGCGTGTTTGATGGCGTTCTGCACGCGCTCGTCCTGGTCGGGCAGCTGGTTTTCAGGGTTTGCAGCCAGAGAGATGAGGTGAGGCAGCAAACCAGGGTTCACCTGGGTTTTGGTCAACCATGCAGCCTGGCGCACACCTGGAACACATGTGAAAAGGAAGGAGTTTTGCTGGAATAATCTAATCACAGGTCAGCCTTGATGCTCATCCTGATGTTAGAACCAATAGTTTATCAAGTAATAAAACCTCTCTTATTGTCAGAAATGTTCCCCCATTAAAATCACAGTTCGACTTTTATAGTGTTTAAAATGTATTTAATTAACTTCATTTTATATATTTAAGTACAAATTGATAAACACAATGCTATGTTAAATACTTTAAATGTCTTACTTTCCTTATATGTAGTATTAATAATTATTAAGCAGTTCTGTTATTTTTCACAGCACTGTGTGATGGAAAAAAGTGACATGTTCTGATAAATGTAGCTGATCAGAATAAAAAACTCCATTCATAAATCCAACGCGTTTCTACATCAACAGCTAGGACTGCTACAATAACAAGTTTTACCGTTCGCCCTCTCAGATATCAATAGAATATCTTTCACTGGAACTGGAAGACCCTTTAAATACCCCAAACGAATAAACAAAACACCCGAAACAACAAATAAAATGGATCATGAAGTCTCCGTAAATAGATTTCCCCTTCAAAAAAGGGACTAGTTGAGACAAATGGGCCATACTTTTGTTAGTTATTTCACCAAAAAAAACAAAGAAACAAGCAATCATGAAGATAGAAATTATCCAGCTCGTTTTAATTTATTATGCTGTTAATTGATTTGTTGCTTGTTGCGACAGACTTATCAATAGATTCTTTTAAGGCAGTCAAACAACAGCAGCCCACCCACCTTCCAGTATGCTGGTCCTCTGGTTGAATACGTAGCACGGTTTGTCTTTATACAGCGTCATCTCCTGGGCGGGTGGAGACCTGTAGTACCTCGGGTCCTTGAAGCTCATCTCCCATGGAGGATAAACTGGCTTAGCCAGGCCAGGGACATAGTGCATTCGATCCCCGTAAGTCACCATCTCCAGTCCCGGGATTTCCACCTTCTCCCTGGGTTTCTTCGGAGGGGGTACCTTGGCTGCCAAGCAGTGGCTGACTCTGAGGTTTCTCCGAGTCTGAGGGCTCGGTGCTCCATGTGCGGACAGCTTAGAAGCATTCAGGAAAATATTTGGAGAAAATAGAGAAACTGTCGCTTTTGGGATCATGATGCGGTCAAACTTCTTCGGTTGTTCGGAAGATAAAAAATTCTTTTGATAACTGTGGCCTTCACTAAATGACTAAAGTACTTTTAGGTGGCCGCCATGATGGCGTTTCTTCATAAGCTGCTGCTGGTTACAGGAGCCTTTAGCGCCCCCACAGGACTGGTGCGTTACACATAACCTCTTTTTGGGGCCTGCCATGCAAAGCAATGGCAGGAACCTATTGCTATTGTCGGAGAAAGTGTTTCTTTATTGGGGCCTGCCATGCAAAGCAATGGCAGGAACCTATTACTATTGTCGGAGAGAAGCGTCTCTTTAATATTCTTTATTCTTCCGTAACCGTTAATGCGGCTCGTACCGCTGGGTGCACACCTACAAATGAGGTATCAAAACGTGCAGAAAATTCACGCCATTGGAGCTATTACTTGTGGTGGGATTTGGGCTTAACGTGGCGACATAATTCGCAAAAAACTACGAAAAAAACCCCATTATAACTCAATGGGAAAAATCCTAGAAATACCCTATTTTTGAGGATTTGCTGTGTCGTCACAAATTCACCTAGAAATGCCATTCAAATTTCATTTTGTAGATACGTCTGTGATCTCTTCGAAAGTGAAGACGGCTCGTCGATACCAGTTATGGTTTGTCCACAATTTGCCTCTAAGCGACCCAAAGTTTCTCATTTTTGCTCATATTAGAGTGACAGCCGACCTCGGATCAGATATGGGCACAACATTTCTTTCTGTCATCACTGTAAATGCTCTGAGTGAGGTACAGATATGAATCTCGGGACTATCGCAGAAGACACATTGACCTCTCATACGCTTAAAACGCTTTTCGAATATGTATTACGGTTCCCGAACAAGAAGGATTTGTTTCCAATGCTTTTTTTCAGTAAAGTGTGTTTGCTCAAACACACTTGTGTGTTTGAGAGCTCACAGCTCAGAGCTCACACCTGCTGAGACCATTATTTGCCATAGCAACGGAACTCAAGAGGCTATTGGCTGCTGGTTAGGACTACGAATACGCATCGTTGTAGTTCTATCTATCCTCAGTTGAAACAGATCAGGACTGAGAACTGGCCTTTACAACTACTTGCTGCTTTGGGCTGTATATAACTGATTTAACTCAGTAACTGTTACACATGGGATTAGTTTTACACTTTAAAATTAAGCATATTGAAAATTTCACAATAAAAGCCCTGAATATTTTTACATGACGTAATTGCTCTTTTTTGGCTTTATTTGACTTTTTCATCCAAAGCACTGTTACACATGGTATTAGTTTGGCCCTTTAAAATGAAGCTTAACAAAAATTTCAAAATAAAAGCCTTGAATATTTTTACATCAGCTACTTGTGTTTTGAGCATTATATAACTATTTTAACCGAAGGACTATTACGCATGGGATTAGTTTGGCCCTTTGAAATGAAGCATCCTGCAAATTTCAAAATAAAAGCCTTGAATATTTTTACATGACGTAATTGCTCTTTTTGGCTTTATTTGACTTTTTCATCCAAAGCACTGTTACACATGGTATTAGTTTGGCCCTTTGAAATGAATATTAACAAAAATTTCAAAATAAAAGCCTTGAATATTTTTACATCATGTAATTGCTCTTTTTGGCTTTATTTGACTTTTTCATCCAAAGCACTGTTACACGTGGTATTAGTTTGGCCCTTTGAAATGAAGCTTAACAAAAGTTTCAAAATAAAAGCCTTGAATATTTTTACATGACGTAATTGCTCTTTTTGGCTTTATTTGACTTTTTCATCCAAAGCACTCTTACACGTGGTATTAGTTCAGAACTTTAAAATGAAGCATACTGAAAATTTCAAAATAAAAGCCTTGAATATTTTACATGAAGTAATTGCTCTTTTTGGCCGTATATGACTTTTTCATCCAAAGCAATGTTACACATGGGATTAGTTCGGAACTTTAAAATGGAGCATAATAATAATTTCAAAATAAAAGCCTTGAATATTTTTACATCAGGTAATTGCTGTTTTTGGCTTTATTTGACGTTTTCATCCAAAGCACTGTTACACATGGGATTACTTTGGAACTTTAAAATGGAGAATAATAATAATTTCAAAATAAAAGCCTTGAATATTTTTACATCAGGTAATTGCTGTTTTTGGCTTTATATGACTTTTTCATCCAAAGCACTGTTACACATGGGATTAGTTTGGAACTTTAAAATGGAGCATAATAATAATTTCAAAATAAAAGCCTTGAATATTTTTACATCAGGTAATTGCTCTTTTTGGCTTTATTTGACTTTTTCATCCAAAGCACTGTTACACGTGGTATTAGTTTGGCCCTTTGAAATGAAGCATTCTGAAAATTTCAAAATAAAAGCCTTGAATAATTTTACATGACGTAATTGCTCTTTTTGGCTTTATTTGACTTTTTCATCCAAAGCACTGTTACACGTGGTATTAGTTTGGCCCTTTGAAATGAAGCATACTGAAAATTTCAAAATAAAAGCCTTGAATATTTTTACATCAGCTACTTGTGTTTTGAGCATTATATAACTATTTTAACCCAAGGACTATTACGCATGGGATTAGTTTGGCCCTTTGAAATGAAGGTTAACAAAACTTCCAAAATAAAAGCCTCGACAACATTTTAAATCGTACCGAACGGTGCACGTCCGCCTCGCTTAACGTTCTTGCGGTTCTCCGCGTGCCACTGATCACGTCGCGGCGTCCTTTGGCGTCGACGCCGATTTGTGGCGCGACGACGCCGGGCCCATGCCCGACGGGCGCGCCTTGGCAGGCCCCGGCTAAATTTCTTCCGAAATTTTCTAGTTCTTTATTTTTCTTCCGTAACCGTTAATGCGGCTCATACCGCTGGGTGCACACCTACAAATGAGGTATCAAAACGTGCAGAAAATTCACGCCATTCCAGCTATTACTTTTGGTGGGATTTGGGCTTAACGTGGCGACATAATTCGCAAAAAACTACGAAAAAAACCCCATTATAAGTCAATGGGAAAAATCCTAGAAATACCCTATTTTTGAGGATTTTCTGTGTCGTCACAAATTCACCTAGAAATGCCATTCAAATTTCATTTTGTAGATACGTCTGTGATCTCTTCGAAAGTGAAGACGGCTCGTCGATACCAATTACGGTTTGTCCACAATTTGCCTCTAAGCGACCCAAAGTTTCTCATTTTTCCTAAAGTTAGAGTGCGTCTCTGGCTGCTTAGAGTGAGAGATGAAGACAACTTTTTCAGCCCAAATAATTTTTGAAATCGCCATCACGCCCACAAATATCGCACGATTAGTATCACAATCGGTCCTGAAATTGATACGCCTGTCTGCTCCGGTAAAATGTTTTCGAAATTTATCTAGACCGTACGGTTTTCTGTCATGGTGCTTCAGAGCAAAGTCATGCGACAGGATTTTCTGAGGCTGTGTGAGGCTCTCTCCCATGTATTTGAATAGAATTTCAGATCTGGGCACAACATTTCTTTCTCTCATCACTGTAAATGCTCTGAGTGAGGTACAGATATGAATCTCGGGACTATCGCAGAAGAAACATTGACCTCTCATACGCTCAAAACGCTTTTCGAATATGTATTACGGTTCCCGAACAAGAAGGATTTGTTTCCAATGCTTTTTTTCAGTAAACCGTGTTGGCTCAAACACATAATTGTGTGTTTGAGCATGTATGACTCACAGCTCACACCTGCTGAGATCATTATTTACCATGGCAACGGAACTCAAGAGGCTGTTGGCTGCTGATTTGGAATACAAATACGCATCGCTGTAGTTCTATCTATCCTCAGTTGAAACAGATCAGGACTGAGAACTGGCCTTTAGAACTACCAGCTGCTATGGGCTGTATATAACTGATTTAACTCAGTAACTGTTACACATGGGATTAGTTTGGAACTTTAAAATTAAGCATAATGAAAATTTCAAAATAAAAGCCTTGAATATTTTACATGACGTAATTGCTCTTTTTGGCCGTATATGACTTTTTCATCCAAAGCAATGTTACACATGGGATTAGTTCGGAAGTTTAAAATGGAGCATAATAATAATTTCAAAATAAAAGCCTTGAATATTTTTACATCAGCTACTTGTGTTTTGAGCATTATATAACTATTTTAACCCAAGGACTATTAAGGATGGGATTAGTTTGGCCCTTTGAAATGAAGTTTAACAAAACTTCCAAAATAAAAGCCTTGAGAACATTTTAAATCGTACTGAATGGTGCACGTCCGCCTAGCTTAACGTTCTTGTGGTTCTCCGCGTGCAAGTGATTACGTTGCGGCGTTCTTTAGCGTCGACGCCAATTTGTGGCGTGACGACGCCGGGCCCAAGCCGGAAGGGCACGCCTTGGCAGGACCCGGCTAAATTTCTTCAGAAATTTTGTTTTTCTAGTTGCCGTTTACAGCCTTCGTATTTGATCGAACTTCTCCTAGGGATTTCGATTGATCGGCTTCAAACTTGCTCAGTCTGTTCATAAGGCATGGCCGATTTTTAGTTATTAAAACAGCGAGTTTTTGAGCATGCTGAAGGAGGGTTACCAGGGGTCAAAGTTCACCTACTTGCCAGGAAAAAATAAACTGTTGTATCTCCTACACAAAAACTCACAGAGGCACCAAACGTTCAGTGATTGATCATCATCAGGTGTCCTACAATACCCAATGGTCAAATGATGACATCACTTAGGCCACGCCCCTTGAGAACAGGAAGTGTCATATTTTACTGTGAACGGTCGCTATCTTACCCCTTTGAACTAATCAACATGAAACTGTGTCCAGAGACAGAAGACATGTTGGTGTGTTTTGGATTCCAACCCTGACCGGATTCGATGGAGCAGGTGGGCGTGGCGGCGTGGCAAAGTGACCTGTAACACAGTTTCGGGCTGAGCTGCTCCAAACTCACTAGGATGGATCCTTATCCACCCACCGACAGGAATCCATAACAAAATTTGGTGGGCGTGGCCTCATTTCTCTATAGCGACCCCTAGAATATTTTAAATGATCAGCCCCAAGCCATGTTTTAACCTAGAATTACGAAACTTGTATTAAAAAAAAAGGATCATTTAATGCTAGCTTTGGACAAAACGTTTGGCTCCTTCTTCCTCTTTTAATTTTGCCCGGGATCGGCGAGTGACGTTCTCCGTGGGCGACGTGCAGCGACCGCGTGCTGCTAAAACGAAACAACAACAAAGCGTGTTGACGTCACAGATCACAGAGTTTAATCTCATACAAAGCAATCGACAACAAAGCTGCAGAGGAACAGAGATATGCATTTTCTCATAAAAATAAAAAACACACACAAGGGGAAACAGACACACACGAAACACATAAGACAGACAAAGGCGCCCACGTGGAGAAAAGATGGAAAAAACTCCCTGTTCGCTTGCTGACCTGTACTTTTAAATGAAAGAGGTGTTTCCCTATTTTATATATGCAAAAAAGGCGTTCCTCGTGCTGACCTATTAGAAACTCCCTCAGCACTCAGAGAACTTGAAAAACTCCCCTCATTGTGGCAAAGGTGTCTGTTTTTTGTCCAAGCAACAGGGCGGACCACTCCGTGCTCATCTCCGTCTGATACGGGCAGATCCCTGACGCCAAACGTCCTAAGATGAGATTTCACAGACACCTCCGAAGTCCCCACTCCCATTGGAATGTAAATTTTATTGCTTTGTGTGTGGGGGAGGCAAAGGGCCCTGCTTCTTCAGCTGAATTCCCAAATGCTCAACAGAAACTGTTCCAAATTAAAGTGTTGGCTATACCTTTACACATGTCGTGGATTATCTGTATTAAACACCAGAAAATAATTAGTTTCTTAACACTTGGTACACATGTGTATCTTGTCAGGACGTACAAAAAAGTCTCTTGGAGCCATGGTCGAAACCCAACAGGTAGTGATGTGACGTGATGTGCCGAGGCTGCGAGGCGTGTGTCGAGTAATGGAGGGGGCGTTTCCGTAAAGCGCGTATCGAGGCTTGCTTCATTTAGGGGAGGAGCCGAAAACGATGACGTCCGAAGCCTCGCTGCCTGGCTGTATCACGTGACTGCTTCGGGAAGTGGCTCAGATGTTGGCGCGGTGTTTGACAGCTTTAGAAACCCCACAGGCTCCATTCAAAATGTGGGTTGTTGTAGGCGAGTTGCGGTCAGTTGAGAGAGTGGATAGAGTTTTGATAGTTTGGATAGCAGCGTTTGGATAGTGGTTATTTAGTTTGAGACAGTTAGTTCGGTGTGTTTGGAGAGTTTAGGAGAGAGAGAGAGAGAGAGAGAGAGAGAGAGAGAGAGAGAGAGCAAGAGAGAGAGAGAGAGAGAGAGAGAGAGAGAGAGAGAGAGAGAGAGAGAGAGAGAGAGATAGATAGATAGATAGATAGATAGATAGATAGATAGATAGATAGATAGATAGATAGGAGATTTAGGAGCACGAGGACAGGATAGGAGAAGGATGGAGCCGGCGAGAAAGAGGAGGATTTCCCCTCCTCTTTCGATTTCGAATTGATAAGCCCTAACAAGGTAAGGTGAACTGAACATTTGCAGATGCATTACGTTTGCTTATGAGGAACTGTATTTTTTACTGTTTCTTATGTTCTGTAAAGGTGAGGTGTTTATTGTGCTCCAAGGAGTTGGGGTACAATAATAACACCTCATCCATGTAGTGTCAAAAAAGAGAAATCGTTTGAAACCAAAAACTGTGGAGAAATTGTTGTTTCCTAATAAAAATGCATGAAATCATCCAAGTTACACAAGCATTAGCCTATTCACTACCCCCTCCCTAGTTCCACAAGCACTTTCACTGTCCTCTGCCTGATTAAGTCCATGCCATTTTTCTAGAGTCACAGAAAAACATTATTACACAACATGGCATATCACATGACACTACTATTTTGGGAATAATTACACACAGAGGATACATTCAAACAATATTTTATTATACACATATGTGTATACATAATTTATGTAGACAAATGATTTCATCCTACACCTTTTGTGAAGTCATTCCCAAGAGCCATAATAGACAAAAATTCAATGCATCACACGTGTTAAGATACAGCTGGCTGTGATTATACACCTGGCCAGTAGGTGGTTTCGTGTGCACATGAAGCCTCAAGAAATGAACCCTTTCTCGAACCATTTGGCTCAAGTGGTTCAATGCCTCATGAGGCTTCATCTCACCATCACTAGCAACAGGAAGTCGGCCATTTTGAATCTAAGCCGTCATTTTCTCTTTTTTATAGACGTGTATCTGATCGAACTCCTACAGTTTTTCAAATACAGATGTCACAATCACTCAGCAGACACTTGAGGGATCAAAGGTCAAAAGTTATCAGAGCATTTCTCATACGTCAAAGCATGTTGGCGTGGCTAAGTGTCAAACTTTGACTTTTCGCAATGAAACATCAAGGTTTAGTAACTTCCACATACAAGGTTAAAGCTGCATCAGACTTCATATGTCTCACTACAGACCAGTCCTGATCACATTGTCATGGTAGTTGATGACATCACCTTAGCCCCGCCCATTTCCCCACAGGAAGTCAGCTGTTTTTCTGGTGTATGCCTTACTTTTTCTCTTTTATTTATATGGGTTTAATCATGTGCAAACTGACTTAAAATGATAAGATGATGAACTCTGTCAATGCTCGCTGCTGGCTGAACAGTGGTGTTCAAATGGTGAATATCAGTCCCTCGCCATATTCATACCATTGTCTTTAAATCACACATGGATGATCCAATTTGCACCAAACTCGATATGTAAGACCTTTGTTCACCTCTAAAGAGCCCAACAGCATTAAAATGTAATTTGACTCCACTGCGCCCCCTAGGTTAATACATCAGCTACATCTCCTTGCTACATCGACCGATCTGCACCAGATTTTTTGTGAGTCATCGGGGAGCGCTGCCAAACGAGCAGGCGGCGGTGCTGGAACCCCCGCAGTGGCCATTAGGCCGGAGCGACGCTGAGCTGCAAGGGCCGTACGAGGCTGCTCGCATCTTTAATTATTTTACTTGTTTTGATGAGCACTAGTACTTGTACTGTCACTTTAAGAGAGCGTCTTATGACATCAGTACTGTACTACCTTCAGGTGGCGCTAGGCTGCCTGAGAAGAGGTAGGAAATTTTCTTTTCTTTTGGCTAAGCTCGCATTTTATGAAATATATAAAATAATTGTAAGTACATGCAGCTGTGAATGTTTATTTGTTTTAATACATACAGAGGAGTTTTCTTTTTGACAAGAACATTTTTCTTAAATGTTAGAGCAGATATTGTTATTAGTTAGTCACAGGGTTTCTCCATGTGCTTATCTGCTAGGGGAATTCCAACTCCTGTGAATGGAAGAGCTGCATGTTAAAGGGATTTTTATTTCTATCTGTGCAGGCCTCTGCCACAACCTGCATTAAAGAACAACCAGCAACTCCTGTGGTCCGACTCCCTTCTTCAACTGAACACAACACAGAACACATCAAGGTTAACCGACTGTATAAGACCAAGTGATCAGAAAAGAACACTAATAGTACACACCGGCTACACATAGCACTTCCTATGTGGGACCTAAATGTCTCCTCAGCTGTTGGAGCTCTATTTGCAGTGAGGAGAATTTGATACAGCACCTACGTAGTTAACCAGGCGTCCCACATTCAACAAGATTTGATGCTTCTTAACTTCTGAAGTCAGAATTAAGGACAGTGTATCCAGAAGTACAAGCTAATGTGGCATAAGTATTTTATGGCCTTTTTAAAATCAGCGTCACATCTGCTGTTGCTGCTGTTTTGCCTACAGAAAACATTTGAAAAGATCAACTTGGGCGTTGATGACTGCAAAATTGAATTGGATTAAATGCAACATTGTACTGTATTTACTGATACTGTGATACCACTGTTTTATTCAGGTTGTTTTGCTTGTTTCTTTCAGGGACTGAGGCTCCTCTGGTGGCGGTGTCTTGTTTTGTGTGTTTATTTTATTGGAGCACCTTTTTCTTTGTTTGCTACGGAGCCCCATAATTGTCTGTGTTTTGTAGTGTCTTGGGTCATCCCTCTTTCTTCACTGGATGTTGCTTCCTCCCCTCACGACTTTCCCCACTGGTAAGTCTCAGTTTCCGTTAAGATTTAAATATTTTACTTCAACCAATAATTTTGTTTAACTGTATTCACTGTGTCTTAAACATTCTGTTTTAGGATTTTGTCAATTGGAAAGTGTTTTTATTTTTTTTTATTTAAATATTGAATGTCAATAAATTTTGCAGAACTTTTTGGAGCATGTCTCCTTCTTCCAGCAGAACTTACCTGTGTCCTTATTACAATTCAAGGTTCCTGGAGTGTTATTCCAGGTGGCATTGCTGGTTTCTTTTACTCATTGTAACTTTAACATCTTCTATCTGGGCTTCATAAACTTAAAGAAAATCCACCCCAAGTTGCCACAACAAAGACCTTAGACCTACTTCAATGATATTTCTTTTACAGATTAGTGACATCCTTCATTCATCCAGACATTGAGTCTTTTGTGGGAGATACAACCTTTTTTCTATATGTTTCTTTTATTTATAAAGCTATAAATAAATAGAATAAAAATGTACACAGATTATATTTTAATGTCCATGTGAAACATGCTTATGCAATACAGTTTGTCAATTTTGACAGAATATTTTTTTCACACTTTTCCACCTAAAAGAAAATAGGACTTATTCTGAGAACTTTATTTTTTTCTAACTAAAATCTTTACTCATAACAGCTGAGACTGCTGCTGTGGTGCACGGAGAGTTGTCTTTCTGCCTTGTCCTCTCTTGTGTTTTACTGCCAGAGAGGTCAAACTGAGGAGGAGGATCACAGCTTTTCCCAGAAGCATCCAGTACCACATCTGACCCTGCAGACCTGCAAATATACAGAGGGATGCATGCAAAGCTGTTTGTTCCTCTTTCTCTTCTTCTACCTCTCCCTGCTTCAATGACCTACACCAATACATCACTGCCATGCATTATCAATGTTTCTAGGCATGAAGACAGCACAGAAAATGATTCTATCTGCTAAACACCTGCACAGCCCTCATTTCATCTCACAAAATAACAAAAAATACTACAAAGGAATAGAGCATAGATCATGTACAGGGAGAACGGTAATGGAATGAAAGTCAGTCACTGAAACAGAACATTAGAAATTAGAAACTAAAACACTGAGGCAGGGGTGGAAAAAAACAAAGCACTAATCAGAGAAAATATGGTTCAGCTGTGGCAGGGAGAAAGCAGGTAAACTGAGAGAGGAGACTAATTTATAGAAGGTCAGCAAATAGGACATAAGGCTTCAGAAACCAAAAGGAAAAAAATCTGAGAAAGAACAATAAAGTCACATATAACACAAGAAAAAACAAAGAAACTAATCTCAAAGGAATGAACTCATATGGCAAAACCTAAACAACACTGACAAATACAGTGAAGTAAACCGAATATGGCAAGAGTTATAGAACAGAAATTACCTGCAAGACAATGATTGTATTGTCAAACAAAAAGAAAGAAAACCCAGATGTCCAAGGAATGTGGCAAACCCACACTAAAAAACTAGAATGTAAGTGTTGCTAAAATCCTTTTCTGTTCAATGATTGCCTGTAAACTTCATATCCTGAATGTCCTTATGAGATAACCTGCTATCACACCCTTAGTGCTATCATCTGGGCATGAAAAGGAACCTGCTGTGGTCCCCAAACTCAGGCTCATATTTTTTGTGATCCTAAAATTTGCATTAGAGTATACTTTTCACTTTGATGACCACAGTTATTAAATATCTTTTTGTGTCGTTTTTCAATCTTTTCCCCCACAAAGACTCAAAACTATGATGTTCCTGGACTCTGCTCACATACAGTGCCTATGCCCTTTGGATGTTTTAACTTTTTATTGGTTTTACAAATCAATCATGATTAACAATATTTGGCTTTATTGATCTCCATTCCACTCATGGTGACTCTACTGGCACCATTTAGCTCAGGTGTGTCCAAAGTGGGCCCTGGAGGGCCGGCATCCTGCATGTTTTAGTCTCTCCCTGGTTTAACGCACCGGGATCAAATGATGGCTCGTTAGAGGCCTAAGAAGAACATTGACCTGCTGAAAAGGTTGTTGGTACCAGGGAGAGAACTAAAACGTGCAGGATGCCGGCCCTCCAGGACCCACTTTGGGCACCCCTGATTTAGCTGGACCTTTGTTGATTTAGGTCAGTCACTTTAAGGGGGGTGAATATTTATGTACTTATTTTAAGCTAAATATATTTATTTAATTGTAGTTATTTTGTAGAAATCAGTTTTCACTTTGACAAAAGTTTTAATTGTATTTTTTCTTTGTCAAAATATTTTGTTAATCATGATTGATTTGTAAAGGCAGTAAAACAGTAAAACTATGAAGGGGGTTAATACTTTGGCACTGTATGATTGGTCTGCAAGGGATCCAGAAATTGTGAGGTTTTCATAAAATACTACAGCTTTAGATCAATCTCCAACAACTGTAAAGCTTTGGTGGAGGAGCTTGTGATCAGTGCAAAAATAACAATGATGTGGCAAAGACCAAAGAGATGCTGCTGTGTTTGTGTATTTGTGTTAATTCCTGGTCAGAGAGACAGACAGATTTTACTCCCCCTGTCTTTCTGACATGCTGAATAACAGACATGGTTGTGATTCTACATTAGTCTTACAGCGACACTAACCATTCATAATGCATATGACCTGTTTTAGCAAAATATGTAACAGAAAAAAGTTGAAACTTACTAGAAATATAGAGATCTGGTTTACTGTTATGTAGGTCTGTGCTGCAAAGCTTCTGGTTGCTCACTGTGGTCGGGGTGGATGGCGTTGACTGGCTGCCTGGAGCAAAAATGATTATTCCATCAATAAACAAGTTTAACTTCATTTAAAACATATAGAGAATCTGCTATAAGTCTCTGTTAAAACAATAATTCCTCTCAACGGTCTACATGCTCTATGAGGCACTACTGCAAATTCAGTGACTCGATAAAAATTGTGGGTCTTTTTAAAGTCATTTCTCTAAAACTAGGATCAAAATAGAATGTGTGTAATTAGATCTGACTGTTATACTTCAACTTGACTGTATTGGAATAAATTAGATTAATTTAAATGTACTTTTGATCAATTTGCATGCTGTATAGCTGGAGATAAGTTGGAGGTGTTTGTCTTGTAAAGTGCCTCTGGTTGACCTTTTGTATAACTTGAAAGAAAAGAAAACAGAAAAAGTGATCTCAATTTCAAGTGGGAACACAATAAGTGCAGAGCTGTGTTCTTTCTAGATATAAATAACACTTTTTAAATGATGCCAATTCAGCTCACTGATGACAATCCTACACATATTAGTTTCCTTCTGTTAGCCTTGTTGTAAATATGAAAATAAATTGATGATGGAAAGGAAGAAATGCCTTCTGAGTAAATCATTGACAAAGCATTTTCTGACCCTATGTTTGGCAGAAAAAAACAGAAATCCAGGCCTCAATTGAGCAGTCTATGAGAAAAGTACAGCCTGGAAGTGTGCTCGGCTCTCCTGGGTCTGATTTGCCAAAACAAGTGTGTTATGGAAACTAAAGACTTTCCGGGAGAAAGTAAATAAAATAGCTGTTTTGATTTTTTCAAAATCCTTATGACAAGACAACTATGGAAATCAAAGCTATATCAATTGCTTTTGAATATACAGCTATTCAAATATTTCCATACAATAATAATAATAATAATAATAATAATACAAAAACACTTGAGCTGTCAAAATATCAATCTTTTCTAGTAAAGCCAAACTTTTTCTGACCTGTTTTAACTTTAAATTGTATTTCTCTAACACCTGTATTTTTAGAGTACACTTCTCAGAGTGCACTCTCAAAAGTGTATTTGCAACAATTAAGTTCAATGCTGTGTTTGTATCCTACACCATGACTCAAGCTTCACCAGGGACAGATCCTGTTCTGACTGTGGTGGTGCAGGGGTGGAGCACAACTCCCATAAGGAGACCGCAGTCCTCCATGCGGCCGTCATAAGTTCAGTTCCAGGCTCATGACCTTTGCTTTACGTCTTCCCTCTCTGTTATTACCCACTTCTCTCAAATAAAGGCTGTCTTTATTTGACAGCAAGAGTTTTTTTGAGCCAAAAAACTCTGATGGAAAAGTAATCATTTCCTTCCAGTTTCCTTCTTTATTTGAAGTAAACTAAATGACTTACATTTATCATCCTAAACACACTTAATGAATTCAGTTTAAAAAACTGAAATAAATTGAGTTAGATGATCATAATATATTGAGTTGGATAGACATAACTTGAGTTAGTTAAACTTAATTGAATTACTTGTTACCAATTGAAGCAATTCAATTAAGTTGGTTCAACTAATTTCTTTTTACAGTGTATTATTTATTCTTAAATGTTGCTTTTGTACCTTTTAAGAAATATCAAATAATAATTGATAAAAGTTAATGAAAAACTGTTATTAATTTAATATTCTAAAGCTATGAAAAACAGGCTGCAAATTTTGTCTAGCATTTCTGTTAATGATTGTTAAATTGCAACGTAAAAGGCTGTTTAATGAGATTTAGGCCTTAAACTTCTTGCCAATTAAAATTCTGTAGAAAATGTTCACCTTGCCTGTGATGGCCTGGTGACTCTTCATAGTCAGATGGTGTTTCTTGAACACTGACAGTTGAGATGGGCTGAAACGCTGCCTGTGACCCTAAAGGAGACAAAATAGGCTCAGACAATGTGTATAAATGTTTTTTTTCTTTATCTTGCCTCCCAAATGTGGCAGTGTGGCATCAGTGATGCTTCCTTTGAGACAAAGTTATGATGATCTTACCTATTATCTGAATGTAGACTAGAGGACTAATTGCATCAACTGTTTTATAATCTGGATGAGTGCTACAGCTGTAATTCCCAGTGTCTGCTATTTTTGCAGACGTGATGTGCAGAACCACAGTCACATTGGGCTGAGAGGAGGTCATGTTGATGAGACACTTCTGAAAGACAAACACCAACAATGATGTGATCACAGATGTACCAGCCTTTCTTAGCAGTGACATCCAGGGCTTAGCATTTTGCTAAGTTTATTATTCTGCAGTAATTTTAGTGAAATCTACATTTTACAGACTTTTCATACTCTAATCACAACGTTTACAGAAAGCCTATCTCGTGACTTCATATTGAGCTGAAATGTTTTATCTTGCATATAATGTTCCTAAAGTCCTCAAACAGTGTGGTTCATTAAGCAGTTATGATGAACTGTTTGTTTACATGTGTAATGTACTGTATGTCTTAAATTATGGTTCATTTTAAAAGCCGGGTAAACCAGCTGTATAGGATTCATTTTAAAGAGTAGACATTGTTTTTAAATTCGAATTACATAAACAATTGGACTGGTGTCATGTTCCAGTTTCAGGCAACAAACTAAAGCTTCAGATAATATTAAAAATCTTTCTTGACTAAATCAAAAAGAGAAAATTTACATGAAGCTCAGGGAAACCAGCAGAGAAACAACTAAAACAACAGAAAGCAATAAGGAAGGAGTTTAAGGGAGTTTAGCAGAAGATCCAGTAGTCAGTGAAAGAGAAAGAAGAGCTTAAATACTGAGGTACATGTGGGAATAACAAAGGAATCCGAAAAGCTAGTCATAGCTGGGGAAGGAAGTAGGTAGAAGCAAATGAGGAAATGATGAAAAGCTGGGGAGGGGAGCAGAAGGGAAAGTTCCAGTCAATGGAAATTTGATGGAATTTAAAAACAAAAGTATCATAAATGGTGTTTTTGACATTTATGATATTTGGTAAATTCAATTAGAAGATGAAAATTTATTGGACAATGATTAAATTAAATGAATAAGCACATAATATTTATTCATTCATTTGCAAGTACAGTAGATCTCAATTTAGATTGCAGGTACGTAATTCATCTTTATTTTAAAAAATATATACATTACATTGTAAATCCTAGGCTTGCAAAAAGACACAAAGAAAGAATTGAAGAATACAGAGACTGGAACAAACACACAGCAGAACCACATTTTCTTTAAATGAAGGTGGATATGGGACATTAGAAGCAGGTATGACTGATTATTGCTGCATGACTCACAAAATTGGAATACAGAAAGAACTGAACAGGTCACTGAAGACCTGACTGAACCAAAAACCAAAGACTAATACTAGAATAAGAATCTAAGACAATGAACAAAGAAACAAACACGAAAAAGAACTAAGAAGTCAACTCTGAATTTTACTACAGAACACTTGTAGTAAAAAGGTAACATCCTGAAATAATCCATTCAGAATCAAATGACAAGCAAAAATAAAAAAGACCCATAACAGAAAGTAAAATAGTTCAGATGTATCAAACATTCTAATATACTGGTAACACATAATTCATGCCATAATTGTTTGGATTTGACATCACAAATTAGTTTATTTTTGTTTTCATTTTACTTTTCAAAGGAATTAAATGGATACATTTAATGAACTGTATTAATAACTAGATGTTTCCCTTTTCATAATCTTATAGTTTTCATGTTTCTAGTTGGGTTTAGAACTAAAACATGTTGGAGGCCATTTTAAATCTGTTTTTCAGCAACTTTGACTTTTTTATTTACCGGTAAGTAAAATTAGTTAAAGCAGTAAAGTTTATAACAGTTTTTGTTAATGAGTCAATTTATTGCAACATTTCTGTGAAATTTGAAAAGTATTTTTGACCTACCTTACTTTCACCTTCTTTCCACATCTGTGCAAAATGCATGGAGGATAAAAATGTGAATTTACAACTCAAGTTGAAATCTACTCCGACTCGATGTTTAAAACCGTTTCCAGGTGAAATGCTCACATCAGCTCCATGAGCAGCTCCTATGGAACCAAGCATGCAGCTTCTTAATATCATAACAAGTCTGGATGAGTCTAGCTTTTAATTCCTCTTTTAGGCAGTTTTTGAACTAATATCTTGTAGATTAGCCTTGTTATTTAACTGTATGAGTTAAAATCAATTCAGTTTTTTAATACATACAGTTAACATATGGAAATGTATAATCAAATCAGCCAAATTTCATAAACAGATTCACATTTATTACATACATCCCCACTTAATCACAATGCAGTTAAATTTAGTTTAGAATCCCAAAGTTTTCAGAAACATTAGGCAAAGTATGTTTATGGTACCTCTCACAAATTTAAAGATCTAAGACCATTGAGGCTCTTCTAACATGAAGAAGAAGAAAATGCTCAAATTGAATGGACTTCATAGCATACTATATAATGTTATAAAATACAAATAAATCAGCACTTGGCATGTGCATCAAATTAGTGTCTATGTCTTTTCATTGATTCAAAATTCATAAAAGTCTCACCATTAGCTGGAATCAAGGAGATCAAACTTATCACCAGCGCCAACATGTTTCTGCTTCTCTCTGTGTATCAGTTACTTCCCTTTACGTGTAGATTTGCGTTTCTCCATCAAATACGGTTTCCTCCGCACCGCCCTGCAGACAAAATACACGCGTGCTGGTTCAGCACTCTTATCTAGATAACTAAGGACACCATGAAGGTTCAAACAACATGTTTCAGCGAAGTTGTCCCACTTCATTCACTGTTTGCACTATTTTATACTATTCACTTCTTTCTGGGTAGGAAATCTGAAAACATGAACATCAGCGAATTAAGGATCGTATGAAAGAGAGTTTGATAGTACTGTATATATAAGACAGTTTCATAGTATATATAAGAGAATTTGATAGAATATATAAGACAATTTGATAGTATATCCATCCATCCATCCATCCATCTTCTTCCGCTTATCCGAGGTCGCGTCGCAGGGGTAGCAGCTTCAGAAGGGCGGCCCAGACTTCCCTCTCCCCAGCCACTTCTTCTAGCTCCTCCGGGGGAATCCCGAGGCGTTCCCAGGCCAGCCGAGAGACATAGTCCCTCCAGCGTGTCCTGGGTCTTCCCCGGGGCCTCCTCCTGGTGGGACATGCCCGAAACACCTCACCAGGGAGGCGTCCAGGAGGCATCCTGACCAGATGCCCGAGCCACCTCAACTGGCTCCTCTCGATGTGAAGGAGCAGTGGCTCTACTTTGAGTCTCTCCCGGATGACTGAGCTTCTCACCCTATCTCTAAGGGAGAGCCCAGACACCCTACGGAGAAAACCCATTTCGGCCGCTTGTATCCGCGATCTCGTTCATTCGGTCATGACCCAAAGCTCATGACCATAGATGAGGGTGGGAACGTAGATCGACCGGTAAATCGAGAGCTTTGCTTTTTGGCTCAGCTCTCTCTTCACCACGACGGACCGGTACAGCGCCCGCTTGACGGCAGACGCTGCGCCAATCCGCCTGTCAATCACCCGCTCCCTTCTTCCCCCATTCGTGAACAAGATCCCGAGATACTTGAACTCCTCCACTTGGGGCAGGACACCCCCCCTGGCCCGACAAAGGCACTCTAACCTTTTCCGGCTCCAGACCATGGCCTCGCATTTGGAGGCACTGATCCTCATCCCGGCCGCTTCACACTCAGCTGCGAACTGCTCCAGCGAGAGCTGCAGATCACGACCTGATGAAGCCAAAAGGACCACATCGTCCGCAAAAAGCAGAGATGAGATCCTAAGGCAACCAAAACAGATCCCCTCAACACCTTGGCTGCGCCTAGAAATTCTGTCCATAAAAGTGATGAACAGAATCGGTGACAAAGGGCAGCCCTGGCGGAGTCCAACTCTCACCGGAAACGAGCCTGACTTACTGCCGGCAATGTGGACCAGACTCTGACTCCAGTCATACAGGGACCTGACAGCCCGTATCAAAAGGCCTAATGATACTCCTGGAGAACCCCCAACAGGGCTCCCCGAGGGACACGGTCGAACGCCTTGGGGTCTTCGGGCTGCGCTTTGTCTGGTCCTTGGCCTAGGACCTGTCTGCCTTGGGTGACCCTACCAGGGGCATGAAACCCCAGACAGCATAGCTCCTAGGATCATTGGGGCACTCAAACCCCTCCACCATGATAAGGTGGCAGCCCAAGGAGAGGCGATCGTATATATTAGACAGTTTGATAGTATATATAAGACAGTTTGATAGTTTATATAAGACAGTGTGATAGTATATATAAGAGAGTTTGCTAGAACATGTGATAGTTTGTAAGTTTTGGCCCATGGGGCCTCTCATAGGATCAGCTCCCGTCTTCTTCCCCAAACTCTGTCTGAGGAAGGAGAGCGAGGGCTCCTCACTTTAGGCGTCCTGGTGAAACACTGTCTGCATTTTGGTTCTGCCTTTCTCTCTTTTAATTTAACATTGCATTTCAGTCAGTGTTAGTTTAAAAAATAAAATATTTAAATAGTCTTTGTCCCTTGCTAATGATAACAAAATTTATGTAGTGACTTATTCTTTTAAGCAGATTTTCTTGACTAGGAATAAACAAGCGTAAAGACCTGATAGACTGGTCCACTGTTCCATGGCCAGGAATAAACACTCTCAGGATGTATCTGACGTACATTTTACATGTATAGGGCTTATGTAGAAAGACAAGCAGACCTACCCAAGCTTGTAGGTCAGCTGATATCAGACCAAAACAGGATATACATCTGTGCATTTTCAACTGAAGAAGGCTGTGGTTGAACATCAGCAGGAAAGGCTACAGCTGATAAAGCTGATCAAAACACTGCATATGATGCCGTACAAATTTGACAAAAAAGTTAAAAGATTAAAACAAGAACAATATTTCTAGGCAATTTTTTTTAACTGCCGAGAAAGACTTTATGCTATCCTTATATGATAAATTGAACATTCTGTACTGAATTTGTCATAATAAGCTAGCTGGATTATTCAGTTCAATTCAAATAACTTTATTTACACAGCTGAAATCAGATATTTTCACATGCTATATAAATAATCACTGTTTTTGTCTCTCTTTAGGTCAGTTAGTATTACAGAAATTATTTCTATTTCCTAAATGCTAAACTTACAAGAGGCAGAAATTTATTTTAAAACTTTTTTTTAAGAACTGTTTATATACATTTTGTTAGTATTTGCTATAGTAGCTTATCAAGAAGTGGCTGTTCCCCTTATAGAATAGAATAGAATAGAATAGAATAGAATAGAATAGAATAGAATAGAATAGAAGTACTTTATTCATCCCAGCAGGGAAATTACTTCGCAGTTACAGCATAGAGACAAGACAAGACAAGAGACAAGACACAGTAACAACTACCACTGAGTAGTAGTTGTCTATAAATTGTAAAAATATGAAATGTTGTTAATATAAAAAGCAACTTAAGAGCAGTCCTTGCAAAGATTCAAAAAAAATGCAGATATGTATATGTAAATATATGTACAGCAAGTGTGCCACAGTGCAGTTGTGCAAAATTGAACTGATTAGTGCAGAACAATGATTTAGCTTTTATTGTACAGTGAGATGGCATGTGGCAGGAAGGATTTCCTGTATCTGTCCCTATGACAGCGGAGCTGGAGCAGCCTATGCTCAGAGAGACCTGCCAAGGAGAATAATGATCAGAGAGGCAGGTAGCCTGTGGTGAACTTGGAACTTGAGGTTGAGGTGACCCTCTCCGTCACTGGAGAAAACTCCAATGTCCAGGTATTCAGCTGGGCGCTATACCCCCCCCCCCCCCCCGCAAATCTGTCTGTCTCCCTAGATAACTCCAGAACAGGAGAAGATCCAGGAACCAGAGATGTCTGTAGCTGTGGAAAAGCTGCAGAAATCCACACAAGACAGCCTGCTTACCTTTTCAGATTCTTATTTGTAAAACATCCTTCTATCCATCCACTGTCTTTCACTTGTCTGAGATCTTGTGCAGATCCAGTTTATGCTCCCCAAGCTCATTCTGGCAGACCTCCAGTCATTCCCAGGCCATAAGAGATACATGTAATCCCTGGGGTGTAATTTGGATCTGCCCCAGGCCTCCTCCCAGTGGCAAACGCTTAGAGAACCTCCAAAAAGAATTCCACAGGAGACTTCATGGTCCAAACTGCCTCAGCTGACTCAACAGACCGAAGCAACAGTCTCATTACTGGAAGCAAAGTCTCAATCTGTTTGTCTTTCTCCTGTTCCATATTTCCATTAGACTTGAACACAACATCAAAATATTTGGTCACTTTTGCTTTAAGCAAATACTGACGCCCAATCTAAAGAGAGAAATTCACTTTTTTCCACTTGAGAAACAAGGACCCCCTCCCTGGGATGCCAGCCTATCACAGTGGAGGGATTTGTATGTCCCAGAGATGATTATGCTGTCAGGAGCTTTATGCCCTATGGAGGGTCAACTTCAAATGATCACTCAGCAGTAAAGACCTGATAAACTGGTCCACTGTTCCATAGCCAAGACAAAAGCCACACAACTCTTATCTATGTTGCAACAATTCACATATGTTGTGAATTGGTGCAATATAGACAAGCTGACTTGAATTGGATCACAAACCCAGGCTCTGTCTCTGTCAGGCTTTCTAATAACCAGAGAGATACTTTCATATCTGCTCTTGAGATGGATTAGCAGTGTTTGTCAACAACTGATAGTGTCATTCAGGACATTATTGTGGAATATTTTCCCTCTGGGCCAAGTTCAATTTCCGGGCCAAGCAACTATAGATACCTCGCTGGCTCTACTGAGTAGCTAATAGCTACTAAGAGTAGCTACTAAGATTTTGTGGAAATGGAGCTGTTAGCATGTCATGACAGCCTTCAGTCACAAGCTTCTTCAGACTCTTTACAAGGCTGACTGCAGAGATCCTACCAGCCCACAGCATAATCATACACAACAAATCTTTGAAAATTTAATATGGGTTATAATGACATTTAATTTCCTTTAGGGATAAAATATTTTGGAATTGAAGTGATTTTCTGTCCATAAAAATATATCCGATTGGGAATCATATGTACTTATCTAAATAATTGTTCTGCTAATTAAATTTATTTCATATTTTAAGTTTTACAGTATACAAAAGCAATTTTTTTCTTTTGCTGTTATTCTATTTCAAATAAATATACAAGAACAGTGAGTCAATACATTAATATAAAAAACTTTACTAATAGATCAGTGGAAGTGGGAAAAAAGTTTCAAACTAATACAAGTGTTTGTGCCTACTGTTTGTCTCACACATAGAGGTACGCAAAATGTATGCAGATTTTATTCAAGTACATTTACGTTCGGTTTTTCTCTCAAGACCGACATTTTCAACTGTATCTACGCAAACAGCGTTAGATCATTGGCGCAGCTTTGTAGTTGGTTAGCCAAACATGCACAGTAAAAGAGATGATCAGGGAAACGAGTCGAAGAAAGCCATCATAGTTTATTCCAAGCAGGAAGTATAAGAGCAAACACAGTCAGCTAAGGTATGTAAGACTTGTTTTTTTAAAAACTGGTTAAATGTATAGATAGGAGTGAGTTCGTTGTGTTTCCGTATGATGAGGCATATAGGCAGAAATTCAGCGGTAGCTAGTGAGCTAGCTAGCTAACATGTTAGCATTTGGTAGTTTCTAACAAGCTACGTTTCACTGCTACCTCAGAAGCTATTGGAAGCTTTCAGGTTGATAATATAGTTATCCAGCTAAGCTGTTCTCAGCCGTTTTTCATATGGTTCCTGCTTTCCCTTGCGGAACCGTGAGTCATTTTTGCCGCTATATTTTCTCCAGACTGCGACTTTAAATTTGTTTCAATGAACCCGAACATCTCCAGGCCAAGCACAGAAACTGTTGTGGCCTAAAACTCAACTTCCTGCGCTGTTTTCTTTCTTTGTAGCTTGGCGTGTAACAACACAATAAATACGGGTTTTAATGAATAAACAAGCAGCAAATGTTAAGAGCAGGCCTACAGTAGTAGCCAGGCTGAACCTTAATGTTTAGGTGTTCAGCTAACATTAGCTCATCGCACAAACTTTTCGTCTCCCAGTATAAAATACTAGTACATGCTGATGCGAAAAGTCTGGCTCTGGTGTGCCCGCTGGTTCTCCTATGAAGTCGTGTTATGAAGCGAAGTCCAGTTGTTCATTGGAGTGCGGATGGTAAACCAAGGCCATGCTGATGTTCAGTATTTCCCCAGAACATCAAGAGCTCTGATCACCAGTGGAAGGGACTCAGTTCAGCGCCGAGCTGCACGTATACATTAGTTTGCTGTGTATAAGGTGTAATCAAGTAGTAGCCATTGCTGTTCAGCACGTTTACGTTTTTTTGCCAGTGATTTCCTAGACAAAAGTGAATGTAAGGGTTGAATAAGAGGTGAGATTGTTTTGCTCTCTGCGGACGAGATTTCTCCTGTGGTGCTTGAAGTGTTGAATCTTCTGCTCAGTAATGTGGGTCAGACTCTGAGCCAGTGGCACGCTGTGCTGTGGAAAAAATACTTTTGCTTTTGAGGTTTTGTGCTCTCATGTAGGCGTAAGATTAACTGAATGCAGACTATACATAAAACTGCCGCTGCTTGACTCGATGTTGACAGCTCAGTGGAGGCCATGACGCAAAAAACAGCAGAAAACAAGGTGGTGCTCAGTGGGAAGATTCACCACCTTTTTGAGGTGATTTAAAAAATAAAAAATACATTTAATGTCTTGGTCTGTTTTCTTGCTCATCTTTTAAACAGGAATTAGTTAAGCTGTATATTTTTTATATTCTTAATGTCTCTTTCACATAATTTCATATTTTTTGCAAAAAGATTACTGATTACTGTACTTTAGGACCTTAGACTGTGTTGAAGATTGTGCAATAAGCCTGATGCACAAACATCTGTTGTTTTATTTTTATTCAGGCCACATTTATATGAGATCTCCTAATTTGGCTATTGTTTGGTTTTTTGTGCCGGGGGCACCATGTAGGAGTGGGAGTGAACGTGTCTAACCCTTCCTTACCACTAGCTATAGAACACCATTGATTATCTGTTTTTCCTGTGAGTTGCTCAGTCTGACAGAGGCTGCTGTGGGAGGGCAGAAACAACAACAGAGCCTGACCTGCTTTGAAGGGTATAATTAAAGGCTTAGATCTAACTTTAGCCAAGCAGTGTTTCTTTTTTTTTTTACATTTAATTATGAAGTCTGATTTTAGCCAATCTGCTTTTTGTTAACTTTCAAGCAATCTAACTTCCCACCTTATTAAATTCAGCTGATTGCTGTTCCCTCATTCGCAAAGGGTTGAGATTCTCAGGCAAAGAGCTGATACAGCTGCACTGTTGAGACTTTTTTCATTTTCTTACAAAGTAGTTATTTTTTATGCACAGAATTCCCTACAAAATAAACTAGTTGCTGCCATCGTCCTCAGATTTTTGTTTGATCTATTAATTACCCATAAAAATATCTGTTGATAATCTGACAAAGCATATATTTTATGTTATTTAATTATTTTTCATTAAGCATTTTGAGAAATTACTTAAACAATAAGGGAGGGAAGCTTGTTACTGTGCTGGTAATCACAGTGTCACTGCGTCCTGCAGGGGTCACGTTATTCTGTTTTTTCCCTGTTAATGACATCAGCATAGATGATTGATAGACTCAACTTCTGTCTCAGACATTTCCTCTTCCTCTTCAGACATTTGTTTCTCCTTTGCCTTTTCATTAGGCTGAGTTGATTATACTTTCCCGTTATTAATTTGTTTGCAGTTTTTGCTTCATTAAGCTTACAGTGATTAAAGAGTCATTCATCTCAAAAAGTCGTTCATATGTTAACTCAGCGTCAATGCAGGTCAAAAGCACATCAAAAAAGTATTTACTTTATTTAATCCACAGAGCAGCTTCCTGCTCAACGATCACCATAATACAAAGGACACTAATAGTAACTATAAATGCTTGTTTGTAATTCTACATCTGATCTTCAATATTGATTTTATTATTTTTTTTAGGTTTGTTATGCCTGTTCCAATTTTAGCAGATTTAGATTCAAATTAAAATATATATTAATCCCAACGGGAAATAAAATATTTTTACATATATTATGTTGTTTTTCTGTTATGTACATTTATCTTTCCTTGGACTTTTTTTTTTTTTTAAATCATGAAAGTTAACTTTGAGACTTTTTCACAAAGTCAGTCAGTGAGACAAAGCTAATTATATCACTGCTTTTCTGGCGTCTTTCTAACAGATTCACAGCCTGATGTTATTCAAAAAGAGTAAAAGAATGAATATGGATAGAAGTGGGCGCAGTTTAAAGACTGTGTGCAGCAGAAACGGGCTGCTTTCATATGCAGTTAGCAAATAATGTAGTCTCTGCATCACAGAGTTTATGCGTTCAGTGAAACAAAGTATTGCTTTAATTCATGTCGTGTAGCACAAGTCAGTGCAATTGATTCTGACACAGAGCATATATTAACAGTGCCAGCATATAAACACAGGCCTCAACTGGGAGTGTTATGTTATTCCTGGGTGTCTTTTAAAACACACAAATTATCAACTTTGTTGCATTGGCTGATCTTTTTAATGAAGCCACATATCAATCATTGACTACTTGAATATTAAAATCCATGACATTATGAGTTGACATGAGAACTAAATCATCTATTTCTGTATGTTTTCTCAGGTTTTCTCAGCATTTCTGGAGCTGTGGACCTAAACCTTATGTGGTGCTATAGACCAAGTAGTGGTGCTGGTACCGGTACTGAAGTCCTGCTTGGTTCCTGAAACGTATGGCAGGAAGTCAGATAGCAGATCTAGGTCTTGTCCTAGCTGAAGGTCGGAGGTGAAACCTCTGAACTCCTTTACTGGGTCTTGTCATGCTGGATTGACCTTTCTAAGCCTTGGAGAAGGGCATCCTTCTGGTTTTATAAAGCATGCCAGCATTTGGCTAGCTCCATATCCTTGCACATCAGTTCTCCATCTTCTTTTAACATCTCTGGCCCCTGCAAGGGGGACAGAAAGTCACTCCTAATTGTGCCTCTTCACCCTGTATTCTTCAAATTTGATGCACTTTCAATCAAATACACTTTTTACCATCTCTGTCTTGAATAATTTTAAAGTTTTTAGATTTTAGATCCCATTCTTTAACTCCAATCCATTTCTCTTTTTTTTTTTTAGTCATCTTGTGTTACCATTGTCGCACAAGATTTCACATTTTAATTCAACTCACCCTTTAAAGCCAAAGTGTGTGTCTCTGTGTTGGATCACTGCAAGACCTGGAAATCAAGCCGCTAGGCAGTAGTTTTGGTGCTTGTTTTGGTGCATGGAATCAGCCTAATCGTGGAGAGGCCAGGCTACCACAAACTGATGGACTTTGACAAGCGTGGAGTTGGTGGAGGAGGAGGTGGAGGGAAGGGGGAGGCTGAGGATGGGAAGAGGATGTCTGGGAAGGCAGGGGGAAGATCGGGACACAGCGGCCGAGTTGCTGGCTCCGGCTCAGGAGTTCTGATGGTTGGGCCAAACTTCCGGGTCGGAAAGAAGATCGGGTGTGGGAACTTTGGAGAACTACGACTTGGAAAGAACTTGTACACCAATGAATATGTGGCCATCAAACTGGTAAAAATCCTCTTCATCTGTGTATATAACTAAGTTTTTATATAGTTAAATACAATACATTACAGTTGTGCATTTGTTGCTTGCTCTTGGACAGAACTCTTTTGAAGAAGAGGTGTTTAATCTCGATGGGTTTTTTTTTTTTATCCTGGTCAATTAAATATTAAATAAAAAAATAAAATATTTACGGAATTGGTCAATAGTCCTCAGATATGAAAGACGTAAAGTAATTTCCTTACAAATAAGAACCCCAGTGCTGAGTGTTTATGTAGTTTATTCCAAGAAGGTGAGATTTATTTTTCTCTTAGCTGAAAATTACTTGCCACTTTGATGTCCTGATTTGGTAGAGTCAAGATGGCCGCCCTGTCTCCTGTTTTTCACATACCTGAAGAAAAATTAAAAAACATCTCGAACTTTTTAAATAAATTTATAGTCACCTGTCTGAGTTGATCAGTGTGACTGGACTCCTTGGAGGGAGTGTGTGTTAATTTATTCTGGAAAAGAGACACAAAATCCTGAAGCTCCAGTAACCTGAGTACATAAAGGTGCCCACCCTGAGACAAATACTTAGTTGAAACAAATTTTCATTCATTTTCAACGTCCAGTTTTCAGGCGCAGTATGTCAGCATCCTAGGCTTTGTATCGTTAGCCCCCTTTCACCAAAATTCTCCAAATCCCACATTATGAGGACATCTCTTGTCCACAGCCAACTTCAGGAAAATCCTTAGATTTTTTGTCAGATTTAGTTCTGCTCGCCGACTAGGCCATAACAATACTTTCATTTTCTTCTGGCGAAGCCATTCTTTTATATTCTTATGCATGCTTGGACCTAATGGTGCTGAAGAAAAAAATCTCTTCATCATGAACGTCCAGCAGACATTTGAAAGTTTTGGACCAAAAGCTGGTGGTATTTATAGCTGTTCATGATTTCATCCAACTTAACAAAGTGTCAAGTTTGATGACACTTGACACTAAAGTGTTACAGTTAAATGATTCTGTGTTTTTCTTCTGTCTCTTTTAGCTGTTCGCATGCACATATATACACACGTAAAGTTCACAGGGGAATGCCCTCTTTAGGGCTTAGCTTATGTAGGAGCAGAAAGGAATGGGATTCTGTTGTCAGGGGCCATTCTGTGTTACAGCACTGGTCTTTCTCTGTTGTTCCTAAATAATGTTATCACTTATTTGGCTTTAATAAATTGGACTGATGATCTTAACTTTGCTTTCATGGTTATTCAAGACGATCCCGCCCATAAAAAGAGTCAGTGGCAACAAAAGAGAAAACTAACCTCAGAGCATGTTGCTGCCAGTGCAATATTTCTCTGTGGCTGTGGTGTTTTTTGTTTATGTGCATTTCACTTGATGTTTGTTTTTCTTGCCAAAAATTAAAAAGAATGAAACATTTTGTGCCAATAAAACAAAATTGTGAAAAGAGCTGAGATCATAATTAAACATGTACCATGCTGAGCTTAGTTGAAGATGGACTGAATCACATCTGTGATTTTCTCACTATGGTTTGGGTTTAACTGGACAGGTCTCAGTGCTGTTCATGAAGATTCCGTAAAGATGATTCTGATTCTAATTTGGTTCTTTTACAGGAACCCATCAAGTCCCGGGCGCCACAATTACATCTAGAATATCGCTTTTACAAACAACTGGGAAGTTCAGGTAAGGGATGACAATGCTTCATAGGTATGTCTTCTTTTAGTTTTTAAGGATGAACATACACCACTCACAAAATGTGTGTATGTTTGGCTTTTGGGTGAAATTGATGGAAAATGTCAAAAGTCCACTTTGCAAAGATATATTATAAAAGTCTCACCTGCCTTTAAATTGCCAGGAGTTGAGCAGCTAAAGGGCGTCACGTCTTTACCCTCCTGTGACTGTTCCAGTCTCTGTTGTAACCAGCTGATTACACTCTAAGCTCAGCGGTCAGGTTGATCTGAAAGCATCCTGTATGGTTCATCAGTTGATGGTGTCGACTTGGCCTCTTGTTATAAGAATGTGAACATCATGATAAAGAGGACTGTTCAAACCATTTCTGATTGAATCAGAAAATGTATTGATGATTGACTGATGAAACTGCTGTTGTGAATTTTGTCATTGAGCTTCTTGTTAGAGAAGAGCAAGTTGTGCAAGAAGAACTGAAACATTGAACAGTTGAACACGTGCATTCAAACCTTCAGAGAAGGTCATGTTAAGTTCACCTGGAAAGGTTTAGGTTCATACTGAAGTTTCACCCAAAATTCAAATTTCCCTAACTTTTGTTGGTGTTTGCATATATTTAAGGGTTGAGCACACATAATATCGAATGTCCCTTATTTAACTGCTGACCTGAGAAGGTCTGCATCAAGCATTCTATAAATTCAGGGACAGACTGTTCACATGTTGGCTTATGCTGCATACCACAGTGAGATGATGATCAATATCTCATATTTAGCTTGTCAGAACTCTTTATTTTATGGAAACCAGATATGTTCAGTTTTAATTCACTACAAATAATCTCTTATTTGTAATTATTATTTTAGTTACTTTACTAAAACAGGTCAGTACAATCATACAAACAGATTCCACGTTTTTTACATTACATTGCTGGGTTTGTTTAGAAACTATTTACCAGAGCATGGAGCCACTCCTCCTGGACGAACATACAACTATGGTATACAGTCGCTTGAATGCTGTAGTAGACTTTGCAGCAATCCCTGAGCAAAAAAAGCATGTAGAAATCTCAGCTTTAACTGGAAGAAACCTCCAGCAGAACCAGAACCAGACTCAGCGTGAGCGGCCATCTGCCACGATCGACTGTGGGTTTGAGAAGAGAGCAGACACAGAAAACGTGTAATCTTATTATATCAAACCATAAACTATTCTTGTTAGTCACCAAAGTATTGTTGGCCATCAGAGGGAGCCCTAAGAAACTTTAACAAGCTTTTGCAAGTGTTTAATTTTGGGAGATCAAGCGACATTTCGATCTGAAGCTGATCATATCCACCAATCTTGTCTCCCTTGGCAAAGGTATAAAAATCAACCACTGTCCTCTTCCGCTCTGCTATGACAGACCCGAACACCAGGTCATGTTTGCAGTTAACAATAGTCACCACACTGTTGCCAACTCAGCAACTTTCTTGCTGTGTTTTGCAACATTTTTAAAAAAAAAATGGTATCAGTCAAAATCATAATCAGCAGGTCAGGCTATTTAAAGATAAGTAATCGGCGATTGGCTAGAAAACTGCAATCTGCCAAGTATAAAAGCAGTTTATGGAACTATTTAAGATTCTAATTATTATGGTTTACTCTTGATATGCAGCCTCAAAACAGTTAGTTTTTCCCACTACTTTTTGGTTTGATACTTCTGATGTGATGGAGGTGATGGTGAAGTGAAAAACTTCAGATGTTTCTCATATCTTCTTATTTTTGTAAAATTAAACTTTCAAAGTCATTGAAATTTAAGCCACAATTTCAGATTTCAATATTGTTGTTAATGACTCAGATAAGAAGAGCTGGTGATTGCCTTGTAGATAAAATCTTAGGTAAAAACCATACTTTTTTTTTTTTTTTAGCCTGGCCATTGCCTTCCTATGCAATTCTGCACGATTCTAATCTCTCTTCATAGCACAGTATCGGATTTCTCCCATTCGCTTGGATTGCCTCCGGAAGGTTTTCTAACAGGCCAATCATTGAACATAAGAAGTTGTGAGTGATGATGTTGATTTCCTGCGCTGTTTTGGAATTGTAGTTTTAGCAATGGGAGCAGCAGAACACTGAACTAATAACATGGATGGTTATTAATTGCACATGCAATTTCTGGTAAGCTTCCGTTATGTTGAACTGGCATATTACATAGGTTATTGATTGGGTAAAATTGCAAACTTCCACACAGTCCACACTCCAGAAAGCAAACGCTTCTCAACAGTCGAGAGCCCAGACTCTCTGGACGAACAAGTGGCTGGTATTTACCAGGCTAATCTTTTTCAGTCTTCTAATGAGATTCAGTGTGGAGCACTGAAAGCCTTTTTTTTTAAAGACATTGATGGTTTTGTTGTCCTGTTTTCCTCTGCTGGTCCTCCAGAGGGCGTACCTCAGGTGTTTTACTTTGGACCATGTGGGAAATATAACGCCATGGTTCTGGAGCTGCTTGGACCCAGTCTAGAAGACCTGTTTGACCTCTGTGACAGAACTTTCTCTCTAAAAACTGTACTCATGATAGCCATACAGCTGGTAAGACATTTAGCTCTTTAAGTCTTAGGCCTCAGAAACAGCTTGTATCTAATTGTTGTAAATGGTGCTGATGTCGTCGTCTCCCTCAGATAACCCGAATGGAGTTTGTCCACACCAGAAGCCTCATCTATCGAGACGTGAAGCCTGAGAACTTCCTGGTGGGCCGACCCGGCTCCAAACGGCAACACACCATTCACATCATAGACTTTGGCCTCGCAAAAGAATACATAGACCCTGAGACAAAGAAACATATCCCATACAGAGAACACAAGAGTTTGACTGGAACTGCCAGATACATGAGCATCAATACACATTTGGGGAAAGGTGAGTGTCTCTATGACTGCTTTTGTATAATAAGAGCACCTCGATTCTAATCTCACAGGATGTGGTGACCAAAACATGTGCCTTATGTTTTGCTTATTGATTAATCATTGCAAATAATATAATGCAAACTAATAATTTTGTCTCAATTCCTGAAGACCAGACTCAAAACAGAGTCTTTTGTTAACCTGAGGCAGTAGTTGACCTTAGAGGAAAGCCTTCACCATCCATAGAGCCATTTTTTCACCAGTCCAGCTAAAAGGAACTGGTTTAGAGCCACAAATATTACAAACATGACTTATTAAAAAAGGACAACTAGTGATCTCCTAGGAAATGCATCATCTTTAAAAAAAAAAAATAAACACCATTTTATGGATGGACTTTTCTCTGGGTTGTGTTTTGTTTGGTTGTTTTGGTGAAAGAAATCTTAAAAAAAGAAAACACTATCAAATAAGAAAAATAGATGGAAATATTACTGATAGATCAGTTACATATCGCTATAATATAATACTGTCATTGCATATCAGTCGAGGACATTCAGTGAATGTATTCATGTAAAGACGAAAGCCTTTCATTTGTTATGTATGATTTTAGAAGCACTAGTTCATTTGGTCAGTTTTTACTTATTAGAAAGGTTCAAAGAGCCACCTCTTTTTCATTCTTCATAAAAATTGGCAAATTGGTTGTAAATGCATGTACATATTGTTTCTCTATTCTCTATTTTATTCCTCTAAAATTAATTTATTTATATTTGTGTGTATGCTGAGAGCACTTGAAAACTGAAGCTTGCTCACACAATCCTGATCAGTTAAGCTGCTTTTGATTCTAATAATGCTCGAATTTTCAGATGTTTATAAAAACCCTGCCAGTGTTTTATGGAGCAAACTCTAATGTTAGTCAGGCTTTGATCTTCAGCTTCACATCCTTGCTCAGGTTTATTTCTCTTATCTTAACTTTGACTTTGTAGAGCAAAGCAGAAGGGATGACCTTGAAGCGTTAGGCCACATGTTCATGTACTTTCTGCGGGGCAGCCTGCCATGGCAAGGACTAAAGGTAAGAAAAACACAATTAGTGCTCATCTTATTTTTAAGTTGAAACATTTGCTATTAATCCATGGCAAGGTTCCATGTGGAACTTTCCTCTGAATTACTTCCACTCCTCTCTGCCTTAGGCCGACACTCTGAAGGAACGCTATCAGAAAATAGGAGACACGAAGCGAGACACGCCGATAGAGGTGCTCTGTGAGAATTTCCCAGGTTTGTAATCATAAGCCTAGTTTTTATTCACTGCTTACTGTGATAAAGTATCAGATTCTGCTGGCTGACTGTGTATGTGTGTAAATTGCCGTTGTGTGAAAACAACAGAAGAGATGGCCACATACCTGCGATATGTGCGGCGGCTGGACTTTTTTGAGAAGCCAGACTACGACTATCTGAGGAAACTCTTCACAGACCTCTTCGACAGGAACGGATACATCTTCGATTATCAGTATGACTGGACCGGAAAGCCACTGGTTAGTGATCAGTGTGGGTCCTGTGCTCTTTTCATGCAGCAGGTTACTCTGATGAGATCTTCTTGCAGGTTTTCTGTTCAAACATTGCTGAGTTCAGCACAGTATGGAGGCTGTGTTGTGGTTATCTGATTGGGTTCAGGTAGACAGAGATTCAAATCATTCAGCAGCAAGCACTCGCACTGTGAGCCACTGTGGAGGTGTCTGAAGGTTCAGCAGAGTTTAGGAGGAGGGACGTGATTTTTCAAATCTGTCTCCGACTCAGACATTTTTTCATGAAGGGCTGGGTGATGCATCAAATGATTGATTAATCAAATTTTTGGTTTTTGAATGTGTTATTTGTGGAATATCAGGATTTTTTTCCACCAATGCACTCCTTGGGTTTCCATAGTTCAAAGTGAACACTTTGTAAAAACAAAGTGTGTTTTACAGCTTCTATTATTTGGACTTTGAATTGAGGTCAACTCTATGAAGAAGTATTAGGGCCAAGTTAAGATTTTTTTTAATTATTTTAAGTCATCTGACAGTAATAAAGTCACTATATTACCAGACAAAAGTAGTAATAATGAGAACTCCAACACAAAAAATTGAAAAAGAGGAATGTAGAGCATCTTGAGAAGTTATACTTCAGTATAAGTTTTACAAATAAGAAAATATTTCATTCTGTTACTCACCAGCATGGAATTATTATGAGAAGCAGGACACTGTACTGAGCTGGTCATGTCAGATTGAAGCTTTTTTCTCATTAAAATGACTTTTACCTTGTAATTCTTTTTATTAAAGTATTTTGTTTCTTATACACAAACATAACAGAGCTCAAAGGCACATACAAAATCAAGAGAATAAAATGGCCAGAGCATACAGTTGAGAGTGACAGTAATGTTTTGCCAATGATCCATAAGGAAGATGCAAACCTCATGCCCCTCATATGGCTGTAGAGAGACAACACATAGTTGGACATTATTCATTGTTGCAATATCCTAAACCTAAATGGTCAATCATGTTGACATGTTAATAGAATAGAATTTATTGTTTGTCATTGTACAAATATATAATGAGATTAAACATATTACAACATCTGGACAGCAAAAAAGAAAGCAGATCAAAGATAATAAAAATAAATAGATACAAACCTGATCCACAATATGGAAATGTTATTACCCCCCAAGAAAATTACAGAATATACTCCAGATCTTTCAAAATTTGTCTAGTTTGTTTTTTTGTTATATAACTTTTCGTCTCCAGGGCCAAAAACAAACAATTTGCTTTGATAACATTTGTGTCAGTTTAACACACATGGACTTATACACTGTTTAGCCTCCAGAGAACAGATGTTCAATAAAGATCTTATGCTTTTAGGTGGATTGAATTGCCCCAAATAGGTATGCTTTTAACATATGTTTGGGTTACACAGACCAAAAAAATAGAGACCCGATCCAGCCACCCCGAAATAATGAATCAACAAAGTAAGAAAAGTTATAAAACAAGTTGATAAAAACTTAAAAGAAAAAAATATCATTCAGCTCCATCGCAGTCTGTCAGGAATATGCAGTGCACCGACTGGTAAGCAGTGGGAGGACAGGGCTACCAGGTGGGGGCATTGCTGCCACAACCTGTGACCTCATATGTTCCTTGAACATGTGAGGTCACAACAACTCTTTCCTCGTAATTTTCAAATGTTTTTCTGGTAAAATTGTGTCTTTATTCTGCTAATATGATGACTGTATTATTGTAATTAAACAAAAGTTCTTGTCCTGGCCGTGTCGTACAACTCACAGAAGCGATAGTTGAAATAAAAGCATCCTTTTGAAAGTTGTTTTTCTCATTTATAATTTATTTTTATTAGAAAAGAAAGCAAGAAAAACGTTGATTAAATCTGCACTGGCATGAATAAATCAGAGATTTTTTATTTGTAAGCCATATCACTCAGCCCTACATAAACCTGACTTGTCCTCATCAGTCTGATAAACATGCCGCAACGCTTTTTGATTAACATTCAGCTTTTGGAAACTTCTTTTTCTTTGCCTTTGGAAGTAGTTATGTGCTCCTGGAAAGCTTTTTAGAGCTGGATTGGTCCAAGCTTTTGGCAGTGGGTGAAATCAGAATAAACAATATTCACTGTTAGTTAGTGCTAGCTAATAGAAAATACCTGTAGTGATATGCAGGCCTGTATTAGTTTTTTTAAGGTTTCTTTTTGGCTCTAATGACCTTCGTGTGAGGTCAGACAGGAAAGTGGGTAATGAGAGAGGGGAAGGCATGAGGGACTCAAACCTGTGACAGCAGCTTTACCCCTGCATCACTGCAGCACCTCTCTGTTTGCATAAATATAATCATGTTGTCAGCTGAAGTTGCACAGTAACAAAGGGATTTTTCCCTCCTGCTCTCTGTGTTTAGCCGACTCCTATTGGTCCTGTGGCGACTGAAGCTCCACTTCAGACAAGCAACCGGGAGAAAGCACCTCAAACCAAAAACCAGGTACATGCTCATGAGAACAAATACAGAACCAGGTAGGGGTTGTGCACCGAAGGGCTGAAAAGGTTAATCAGATTAATTGATTATAAAATAATCATCAACTAATTTAGTAATCGATTAATCGTTAACTGGAGCATACAGACTCAAAATTAGTCCATTTGCTTAAAGAACAACATATTCAGAGCAATAATTAAGCCAAAACTGTGCAAAGAATACATGCATTCTGCATAATTGATATGTTACTCATTAGCTAAAAAAATCCTTAGTCACTCATTGGCTACTCAAAGCCAATGAGTAGCCTGGCTTTAAGAGTCAGTCAGTTTAAGAGTCAGTGAGCGCTAAGCCCAGGGCGGTGCTAGAGGAATGGGTGCCAGTGCCGCAGCGTACGGCCGGGTCTGCAAGGAGCTTGATGGCCTCATTAAGAAACCCCGTTTTTAAATGCTGCGTTTTGTTCCAGCAGCACTATTTGTAAAGCTAGTCCAAGACGAACATGTTGAGTCACAATTTTATTAATTTTTTTAATGTACGCCGCCAGGGGGTCTTTTTTGGGCTCTAGTGTCCCTTGTCTTTTTTTAGGAAGTAGGCTGACAGGAAAGGGGAGAGAAGACATGCGGCAAATGTCGCCGGGTCCGGGAGTCGAACCCGAGACGGCCGCGTCGAGGACTCAAGGCCTCCAAACATGGGTCGCACTAACCCCTAGGCCACCACGGCACACCCGAGTCACAATTTTATTTAAGTTGAATCTGCGCATCATTTTGTCCATTTAATTGATTAGCTTTATAATTAAGTCGATACTTTTTTTATTTTTTTGCTTTGTATTGTCATTATGTTTAGTTATACTGTTTTTGAGAAATGAGTATGGAAAAATGTTTGTATTTCCAAACTTTATTCCCCATTCTAGTCTCAATGTCCTTCCTCACGTACTTCCTGTCTCTTTCCTTCTATCATTTCTTTGTTTCCTGAATTCTTTCCTTCTTTCTCTCTACTGTCGTACTTATCTGATTTCCTCATCTGTTTCCTTCCTTCCTTTTGCACCTCCTTCATTCTTTTTCATTGAACTTTTATGTTTTGTATTTTGAAAGTTATTTAATGGAAAATTGAGTCTTGAATTTTCAGATTGAAATATTAGGGAACAAATGCATGCCAGTTTGTGGGCCAGTCCTCAGACAGTAACATGAGACACCAGATGTTTCCTTCGTTACCTGGTATATGAGTAAACTGCTATCAACAGCTACTGAAAAGCATCAGGGACAAATTGGGACAAAACACAAACTCAATATGTTGACAGAAAATAATGTAAACATTCCAAGCATTAAATGGTCTCCATGTTATAACTGAAGTTCAGAATTTGCATATCAATGCTTTAGATCAAGTTTGTCTTTTCTATTTCAGTTTTTTAAGCAGCCTTTTCATCAATGGACAAGCAGCCTGCTGCAAACACTTCCATATCAGAGAAACTGGATTTAATTAACCAAGAATGAACCAACTGTGATAGATTCCCTCTGACCTTCATGTTTTCTCTGAACTCTGAAGATGGCTTCAAAGCCACCCTCAGTTTAACTAGTTGTCCCATTGAAGTTGTATGTCTGTGTTTGGGGATGGAGTGTAAGGTAATGACTGCTTGTCCAAAGCTTTTCTTTTTATTGGTTCAAGAATCTAAAGTCTGACACTGACTGATATTTGGTAGTGAAGGAGAGATCATCTTGAAATGAGAGTGTGGCCAACCAATGTGCAGCATATCGTCCTTTAACAGCCCCAGATTTTTTCTAAACTTTTTCTTTGGAATATTTACCACAGAGTATAGTTTATAGTACCAAAACTCAAAGAATGAAATGATTGGACATCCCCAAGGCTGGAGGTGTCAGTTAGGATTTATAGCTAACGCTACTCTTAATTTCCTTCCTAAGCAAGTTGCAAATTGGTCAGTGCAAATTGCCATGAGGGTTTTATTAGCAGTGGAAGTAGTTGTGCTTTCATATCTCACTTGGGTATAAGTCTGTGTTCCTACTTGGGCTTGTAGGAGCACACTGACATGCCACATGTCAGTGTGGCATGATATGTGATTCAGGGTGTGAAATTTGCAGCAAATGCTTGAATGATGCAAAACACACACACACAAAAAATAAATGTAACAAAAAATTCTGCCACTACAGGAAATGGAAGCAAAATAGTAAAAATAACAGCACACATGAAATGCTGAAAACTTGCTTCACAAAACAGAAGCAGTCCAGACCACTAGGAGTAAAGTGGAGTAGGTAATATTAACTATGTAAGTATGCTGCTGTTCTATAATATTATGAAAGGTTGCATGTTTGAATAAGACATGAAGTATAGCAGATGTTTTCTTTCTTCCTCCAACTTTCTTCTGTACATCCTGACTTTAGTGAGAGTGTGGTCCAGGTCCCATCTGATTTGTTTGTCTACAAGTTTGTCTCACCTCACTGCTGATAGGCTGGGCCGGTCTGAGAGGAAGGGTTAGCTCTGCTGGCTTTCTGTCTGTCTGCATGACCCTCTTGTGTCTGGAGCCAGGCTGACTGTCAGGAAGTGTCTTTGCATAATAAATTATCCCTACAGATGGAGATGTTTCTACAGAAATTCAGAACTATATATATATATATATATATATATATATATATATATATATATATATATATATATATATGCCCCACATATCCTTGATTTAGCCACAATTATTTTCCTGCCCAGATATTAACTCATAAGACTTCGCAAACTTTTTCATTTATGTCAACTTTTCTCAATTTATTTCGTAAATCGTAAATTTTTCGTAAATTTTTCTTGGAAGGATTTTTTGTCTTGTTTTTGTACAATTTTAGAAAGAATCGAGTTTTTGCAACTACACATGAACATCTATGAATCACTTAATCATAAAAAACACTAAACTCAACATCTGCAGGTAGTATTGTTGTTGTATTCTAAGCTCATTAAAGAAACCTTGGTGTTAGTAACAGGACAGTGAAATGTGTTGCTATGAAACAGAACTGATGATGCATCAATCAGAGATCTATGGCCAGTTTTCAATGTCCAGCATTTGGAATGCTCTGACCTGATTTCTCTGCACAAATTACCAGCATTCAAAGTTTGATTTGACACTTTTTAACATCATCATTAATTATTTGTAGTGAGTTAGAAATCAGTTGCTATATAACAAGGTTTTAATATAATAATAAAATCTAAATAATGACAGTTCTGTTTTTGTGGTTAGTGTTGTTAGCGTCAATCTCTATGTAAGAATCTAAATCCTTCTCATAACTAATATTTCCAGAAGACTGCCAACATTTTGTGAGACACAACAGTTTGTGAGATTGAAGGACTGTGTTTCTGAACAGGTGGTCAGCAGCACAGGAGCACCACAGGGCACTGTACTCTCATCATTCCTTTTCACTCCTGCACAAGTCCGACTTCTATCATCTGCAGAAATACTCTGATGACTCTGCAGTTGTCGGGTGAATCAGAGATGGACAAAAGGCAGAGTACAGCGAACTGGTGGAATGCTTTGTGTCATGGAAGGAACAATCATCTCATCTTTAAAGGAGATGATTGTAGATTTCAGGAGGAACAGGGTTAGATCTAACCCTATTTCCATCGTGAGAGAAGTGGTGGTTGTGGAGTCAGTGTTTATCTGGACTACAGACTGAGCAATAATCATTTGCTGGGGCAGCAGCATCAGAACCAGGGACCTAAAAACACTCAACAACCTGAGTGTTGTTGAGTGTTTTTAGGTCAACAATGCTCTTTGCATGATGATGCAAAGAAGAGTCTTCAGTCAGAGGGTTCTTCAGATTTGCAGTAATACAGACTGCTATAAGACATCCATCAGCATCTACAACAACTCTTTGCAGAACCTTGGATAATTAGGCCCGAGCAGCAAAGCGCTGCGAAGGCCTATTGTATCTGTACTGTTTCTTATTTTTCTTCCCTACAAATGAATTGCCCTTTTGGGGGCTTTATCATATTCAAAAACTCACCAAACTTGGCGGATGCATACAGTGAGTTTCAAATTTACGTATTTTACGGTCGACGCAAAAATCGCAAAAAAAATGGCTCAACGGCACCACCTAGCAATTTTCAAAAGACCCATTGCTATTCACTTACTTCATCATAGAGACTTGAAATTCGGTACAGTTGTAGAGCTCACTAAGACGCTCAGAATTTACAAGTAATGTCATAGTGCAAGTATCGCAGGAAGTTGGCCATGTTGGATTGAAGTTCCATTTTTGACCCTATTTTGGCCGTTTACAGCCTTCATATTTGATCGAACTCCTCCTAGGGATTTCGATTGATCGGCTTCAAACTCGGTCAGTTTGATCATAAGGCATGGCCAATTAAAAGTTATCAAAATGGTGAGTTTTGACCATGTTGAAGGGGGGTTAGCAGGGCTCAAAGTTCCCCTGTGATCGACTGTGTAATATGTAATTACAAAGGGGATCCCTGTCATTTGTAGGGCAATGCCGCCCTCTGGTGTCGAATTACTGAAATAATGAAACGTTTTCAGTAATTCGACACCAGAGGGCAGCATTGCCCTGCAAACGAAATACTTCGATTTTGTAATACACAGGAAAAAATGAAAAATTTGTATTTCTAACACAAAAACTCACAGAGACACCAAACTTTCAGTTATTGATCATCATCGGGTGTCCAATAATATCCAATGGTCAAATGATGACATCACTTAGGCCACGCCCTCTGACAACAGGAAGTCTCATATTTTACTTTGAACAGTTGATAGCTTCTGCACCAAGCTTGGCATGAGTGATCCTGGTGGGATGCCTGAAAATTCTATGTCATCATATTATGACGTCATCTAAGCCCCGCACACTCAGAACAGGAAGTGCTATTTTTTGAACTTGTAAAGTTCCATCTATGGCTCTCTTGACCTAATCAAAGTGATTCTGTGTTGGATGACAGACAGGAAGTTGGTCTCACTTGCTTTAAAGTGCCAAGAGTATTCAATGGCGGCAACGCCGTTGGTATACGTTTGCCTCTGGATTCCACATTTTTTAACCGAGCTGCACCAAAATTGGCCTGAGTGTTCCTGGTGGGATGCCGGACGATCCTACGTCATCATATTATGACGTCATCTAAGCCCCGCCCCCTCAGAACAGGAAGTGCCGTATTTTTCCTTGGAAAGCTCCGTTTATGGCTCTCTTGACCTAATGCAGATGATTCGGATGATGAGCTCTGTCAATGCTCGCTGCTGGCTGAACCGTGTGGGCGTGGCCAAATGGCGAATATCAGTCCCTCGCCATATTCATACGTTTGGCTCTAATTCACACATGGATCATCCGATTGGCGCCAAACTGGATATGTATGACCTTTGTTCACCTCTAAAGAGCCCAACGGGTTTGGGACGTAATTTGACTCCACTGCGCCCCCTAAGTTGATACATCGGCTATATCTCCTCGATGCATCGACCGATCTGCACCAGATTTTTTGACAGTCGTCGGGGAGCGCTGCCGAACGCATTCACGCGTGTCGCCCGGTGGACGGGCGGGGAAAATGCGTAACAGCTTCTGCGGCGGCTGGCGGGCGGCGGTGCTGGAAACTGCGGCAGAGCTTCTGCGGTGGGGAGCGGGCTGCGGCTCTGGAAACCGTGCGAGAGCTTCTGCGGTGGCTGGAACCCCCGCGGTGGCCAATAGGCCGGAGCGGCGCTTGCTGCGAGGGCCGCCCAAGGCTGCTTGCAGCTTTAATTAGAGTTGCAACGTTTAATTTCTCTTTGAGATTCATGAAGTATTTTTAAATTTGAACTGAATTTTCAAATCTAATTCTGGAACAGAGATTGAAACTGTGAACAGATCAAATTTACCATAATACATTTAGTCTTCCTTTCTCTACTTTCTCGCAGCAGAAAGTGGCTGTTTTGAAGTAGCAGCCTCAATGAATGGTTGGCATGCCTCTGTAGAAAATGCAGTGGACCTACAGTATTGGGGTCAGGGACCATAGCTGCTTACAAAAAGGTGAAATTCTCAAAGGCTTGAAATCCCCTCTAAAAATGCCTATAGTTGCCTATTTTAGTAGTTCACACACAAAAATATACCTTACTATGGTATAAAGATAAAACACACCTGTAGCATGCGAAGCACATAAAACTGCTACTTTTGTTCATTTATAGAACCCTGCCCAGATTGGTCACCACTGGCCACCAAACACATGACTTCATAAACTCCAAGAAAAACATCCAAATAAAAAGCACACATGAACATCTCTAAACTAACACTTTATCTAGTTTCAGCAATGACTCCTCCTGTATAAGCATGCAGAGGCAGTCACTTGTGTTGTGTCGTTGACTTTACAGCAATCTCTGATACCGAGCATGCATATGGCGACAGCGAATAGGAAAAGACCCTCTTTAACAGGAAGAAATCCCCAGCAGAAGCAGAACTGGGCTCACTATGAGCAGCCATCTGCCATGACTGACTGGGTGTTGGAAAAGACAGAGCAAATATAGAAAAAAGAAACTGAAACAGGAGTACTTTCTATGTTAGAGAAAAGTAAGACATTAATGGCAGCAGGAGCTCATTTAGCCGCTTCAGATTCCAGATACCAGATTAGTTTTTCACTCCACTTGTACAGGGGGATTGCTACAATGTATGTGGAAGAAATTTAGAAAGGATTTTAAAACCTGGCATTTTAGCAAGGATGTGTTCACTTTGAAAATCATTGAGTCCGTTAAGGTCAAAAAGGATCATTTGTCCATAAAGCACTTTTCCTTGAGTGTCAATATTAAGTAATTGAATGTTTCAGCCTTTCTTGCTGAACAAACTGAAGAACTTCATGCTTGTGTTGGTGGAGTATTTCAGTTGTTAGATAGAGCTGTAGTATTTGAGTTATAATGATAGGATGTTTCTGCTGGAACAGCACTTTCTCTGCGTGTCTTTTATTGGTAAAAGCAACAGTTACTGATTGATCTTAATTACAAATAAACTGGAGGATTGTTTGTTCAACGTCACCATAAATCTTCTACTCTTCATTGATGTCTGACATCACGTAGTGATTTCCATGGATACGCTGTTGATCATGTTTAGTTGCTGCTTCTTGCATGCCCTATTGTCCAGTTTCACAGTTAATGATGGGCAGAATTGCTTTTTTATTTTGCACTGACCATGTTGCTTTGTTGCCACTGAGTATAAGAGGGATGAGATGGTGTGCTCATCCAGATTTTCTAACTATTCTGTCCTCCAGGTGATGAACTCGACCAATGGAGAGCTGAATACAGACGATCCTACTGCAGGACATTCTAACGCACCAATCACAGCCAACGCAGAGGTTGAAGTCCCTGATGATATAAAGTAAGAACACACTCATCTACACACCCCGTTCAATCCTTACTTTTTTCATTCATACTTTGTGGTCGTCCTCCTATGTTCTTATTTAGATTCTAATCGATTATGTTTATATAAGATGAATCACATGTTTGTGTTTCTGTGGAGAGAAAAGAACAATTGTCTTTTTGTAGAGAAACTACTATTGACTGATTTCCATTTACTTTTTTAACCCCTAAACTGCCACCCTCAAAACGCTTCCATGTTAATCAACAGATCCATGAGAACACTGGCGTCATGATAGCTAAGGGGTTAGTTTAATTTCCAATGTTAATTAATTAATAAGGACTTTAAATCAGGAAATATAGGACTACTGAAAAGGTTGTCCATGTACTCAATATTTACTCCTTTTGCATAAATTACAGAGTCAATGGTGGAGGTGCAAAAAAATTCAATTCTATAGAGAATTACATATCCTGGCAA
The DNA here is from genome assembly GCF_002775205.1 of Xiphophorus maculatus. Taxonomy (NCBI): domain Eukaryota; kingdom Metazoa; phylum Chordata; class Actinopteri; order Cyprinodontiformes; family Poeciliidae; genus Xiphophorus; species Xiphophorus maculatus. Next base: position 1,587,723 of record NC_036448.1, read on the forward strand.
TTCTGATTTGATTCAAAATAATCAAAAATCTATTTAAGATGTACGTCCTTGCCGCTCCTACTCGGCCAATGTTTATATTTTTAGTAATTCATTTTTTTAATTTAAGAAAACGCAGGGAAGCTAAGCTAACCAAATACTGGTAATTTAAGTGACACTTTTTTTTTTTTTTTCTTTTTTTACCCCTCCAGGGGTCTTTTGTGGGCTCTAGTGTCCCTTATATGACAGTGGGCTGACAGGAAACAGGGAAGGAGAGGGGGGAAGACATGCAGCAAATGTCGTCGGGTCCGGGAGTCGAACCCGCGACGGCTGCGTCGAGGACTCAAGACCTCCAAATACGGGTCGCGCTAACCGCTACGCCACCACGGCACGCCCCAAGTGACAGACTTTTGAGTACAAACCTATTTTTGTTTAAATAGAATAGAATAGAAGTACTTTATTCATCCCAGCAGGAAAATTACTTCACAGAAGCAGAAGATACTGCACTCCCTGTACTCTTTCTGGGTCCTAACCAGCGCCGTGAGTTCGTCTGTCCTATTCCCCAAAGACCTCACGTTCCCCACAACAATCGCCGGTACCGCTGGTTTGTGCTGTCTCCTCTTCTACCTCCGTTTAACTCCAGACCCGCAGCCCCGTCGTCTCCTCCGCAACCCCTCTGGGACCACAGGCCCGTCTCTGGGCAGCAGCAGAGGCCCACACAGCGCAATCAGCCGTTCACGCGAGCAAACAATGCCTCTACTCCGCTCGGCGAGGTTCTCCGCAACCAAGAGTAGAAAAAGTAGCAGAAGAACGCGGAGAACATCAACAGAACCACATCCAGCCATTGTGGAAAGCCCAACTGATGATCCATGGGTTCTTCAAGCACGGATCCTTAATCGGTTACAGCAAATATACACAGACCAACACACATGATGGGAGCTGCGTCTGCAGGCAGCCAGCTGCGCCGGCGCCATCTTGAAAAAAAAATAAAAAATATATATATATACATATATATATATATATATATATATATATATATATATATATATATATATATATATATATATATATATATATATATATATATATATATAAATGGATGGGATTTGATACAATACAGAACCTTATAGAATTTTTAAGAATAATTGTTCTATTTGTTTACACAGTTTTTTCTCTTGTCAGCCACATTATTTAAACAGAATCTCTAGAGAAAAATGTGGTTTCTGAATCAGTTTCTGAATTGAATCGTGGTCCTAAAACTTGATATTGAATTCCTGGGCTCTGATTGGCATCTCTAATCAGTGCATTGTGCTATGGAGGTGATCACCATGCCACCCAGAACCTCCTGCAGCACCTGTCCTGCTCCAGCTCTGGATCGACTTTAGCTGTTTAAAGAAATGTAATCAGTGGATTTGATTATAAAATTACTGTTTGCAAGTTCCTAAAGATGAATTTGTAAAGTTGTTTAAATGTAACTGAACTTTAACATGTCTTGAGGGTAGATCTGGGTAGGGTAGATCTATCCTGTACCCTCACTTCAAGACAGACAAAATCAAAATCCAATGAAGTTGTGTTGCCTGTGAGCATAAAGCAGCTGCTGCTGTGGAAATCTTTCTGAACTGACTTGTATTTTTCAGGTGCTGCTGTTTCTTTAAGAGGAGGAAGAGGAAAGCTCTACAGAGACACAAGTGAAAAGGAGAGACCGGAGAGAAACCTTTGCTCTTTTCTTTGTCATCTTTTATTTCCCCTTCCTGACGTATTTTTCAAGCCATTTTTCTTGAACTCTTCCTCCTCTGTTTAGCCCTCTCCTGTACTCATGCAGTCCCCTGTTAGTCTGGAGCAACAAGCAGGTGGTCTGCTAGGTTCCTCTGGGCTGTACAGACATTGAAAGGCCTTTTCCGTTTCACCACAGAGCTTCAAATGTGCCGCCTGTTCCAGCGGTGGACATATTCAGCTATTGTTGGGACAATAAAGGAGTAAATGACAAACTGCACAAGCTAATCATCAGACTGGATTCAGCTGATCTACTGGAAGACTGACTGATTTCTTTATTTTTTGAGTGTTCTTCCTTACTGACTGGATCAGAAGACAAGTGTATTTCAGGAGATCCAGACAAGAGGACTTATAAAGCATGGAATCTAGAGACCACGTGTGCAAACAAAACATGCACACAGAAATCATGCTGCACATTTTGTCGAGCTCATCATAAAGAGACTTGATGGATGGACTGAGATGCAGTCGTTGCACATAGTTTTTATTCCCTGGGGTGAAAGAAGTTGCACAATGAGTGACCTGGTCCAGGTTGTAGAACGGGCCGAGCTCGGTGCATTCCTCATTCACCATCCAAGGGAAACCCTCACAACCACCAGAAAACTCAGAACTTAAGAAAAGATGTTTATGTCAGATTTATGCTTTACCCTGACTTTGAGTTGTAGCTAAAATAAGACTGTTCTCTTTTCATTTTTTTCTCCTGAGTTGTTCAAGTTTGTTTTGTAGCTTCTAGTGTGATCCTCAGAATGTATTTTTTTTTTAAAACTTTTGAAGTTTTTGTTTTGGTTTCCCTCTTTCTCTTTCAGTTTGAGGATGGAGAGATGGATAATGCCATTAAAAAAATAAAACACAATAAAAAGCTATCTTTGTTGAAGTGACTCAAACATGTTAGATTACCTTCTATTTTTTGGTAGTGCTCCAATTAGTCTTTTTTTTTCTTTTTCTATATTTCTGCATTAGGCAGATATAAATTGTGGCTTTTAGTGATGCAATCATCAGAGATTTTGTAACCTGTATTGTTTTTAGCCAATTCCTGTTTCTAAATTTAAAAATAAAAAAAAAAGTGATCATTTGGACAACGTTTTTCTGGTAAAGTTTTTAACTTTACCAGAAAGTTGAATAAAGTAGATTAAACGAATACAATAAGATCCTCTTAGTCAGGTCTCAAACTCCAGTCCTCAAGGGCCGCTGTCCTGCAGGTTTTAGATGTGCCACAGGTACAAAAAACGCTGGAATGAAATGGCTTCATTACCTCCTCCTTGTGTAGATCAGTTCTCCAGAACCTAATTATTCTGTTCAAGTGGTGCAGCAGAGACACATCTAAAAGTTGCAGGGCAGTGGCCCTCCAGGACTGGAGTTTGACACCTGTGCTTATGGTAGAGGTTTCCTCAAGATATCTCTCATCTTTCCAACACTAGTTTTGTCTCAGAATAGTTACTGGTTTTTGCATACCTCAAAATGTAGCCTGACAGCATGCTTAGTGTCTTACTAGGTAGTTGCAGAGTGAGTGAGACAGTTAGGGCGGTGGTGGTGGTTCAAACTCACAACCCAGCAGATACAGAACAGACCCCTACTTCCTGAGCCACTGCCACCCCAAACTTCACTAAACAATGGGCAAAGTGTTAATTTCTAGAAATACAAAGTGCCACTAATGATTTAAAAATGGGTTGTATGATAAAATGAAACCTACCAGTGCCTGGTAAGCTTAATTTTCCTCCAAATACTGTTTTGACCGAATGGTTATCTAACTATCAGCCTGAATAAGCAAGAATGTCTCAAGATGGCAGAAAAAGGGAGATTTCTACAAAAGGGTATAACTACCATAACTTTGTAAAATCTAAATTTGGAAATTTCATCAAATATTTCAGATATTGTCTCATTTGAGTGAACTTCTCAGTATAGTCTAATCTCCATCATTGAAGCCATAGAGAAGCAACAGATGAATCTTATAAGAATTTGTTCAAAAATAATCTATCTATTAAACTTTTAAGCTTTTCTTATATGTTTTTTTCTTAAACAAGAAGGTCATAAAATCTTAAAACCTCAAATGTGAAAGTTAATTTAAGAACAAGGAAAAGATGAGTAGATGTGGCTTGATTTCTGCTTTGTTTTAACTGCTATTAAAACTCAATTTTAATCGCTATTTAATTTAAAAAGAAAACAAGATTTTGGCAATTAATTTAGGAAGGTGACTATATGCGACATAGTCACATAATTGCTTTATTTAACAAAATTGCGGAAGGGATTGGGAAGAGGAAGTTCCACCCGCTAGTTTCTTGTTATTGGCTGAGAGGAGCAACGTGGTTGTCCTATTGGTTCGTTGTAATATGTGCGTCATAGTTACCGGCGACCTGCATTGTTTACGTCTACGTTAAAGCCAGGTGAGGGTTAGCGCTGGGACCAGCTTCGGAGCTGTCATGTGCTTTCATTTTTGTGAAATGTCAAGAACAGAAGACAGTGGAGCAGTTTCTGTCTGGTTGGAAGATAAACGCCTGGTGTGAGTTTAGTTAGCTAAGATGTTCTGTTGTTGACGTATCGTCATAACTCGTCGCTCGTGTTTCATAAATATTTAGCTGGTGGAACTTGTTTAAAGTAGTAATGTAACACATCTGCGATGGGGAAAGCCGTCCTTCGTCCGCTGGTGTTTTGTTTCGGTTTGTGTCCCTTCTGGGATGCTCCTCCTGGCTTTACAGCTCCTCGCTGACTGTCAGCTGATTCAAAGCGGAAAGAACAATATAAGCTGATGGAATAATCTTTGCGCTCTCCCTCGTGCTGGGACAACACGTTGGTTGGTAAACGAATGTAGCCTACATGTTTATTTGTCTTTAAGAACATAGTTATTGAAAAAGAATAGGGAACCAATCCCTTTTTTGAGGGTGTTGGGGGCTCAGAGATGTCCGTCTAGTCTGCTTGAATGATTTGAAGCCATTTCAGCTGCTCAACTTGATGAAAGCGCGTGCGGAGTTCCTCCTTTTAACCCTCACGAGCCAGCATGTCGGACACAGAGAGGTCTCTGGCCGCTGTCACAAAGCTCAGCTATGCTGCGGGACACTTTCTCAACGACCTGTGCGCTTCCATGTGGTTCACATACTTACTGGTGTTCTACCACTCAGTGCTGGGATTCCAGAACACGGATGCAGGTGAGTCAGTCTGTTTGAAGCGATGCGTAATATCGTTTTATTCTCCACTTCTAGGTAAAGGACTATTTCACAGTTATTTTGCTTATTCAGAATTACATGCAGCTACAGTTAAAAAGAAGAAAAAAATGAAAATGCTGAGCTACGTGAATCTAATCTGTTACTGGTGGTGAAACCGTGTGATCCGTGGAACTTGCACTGTATTTGTACCACCTCAACATTTGTGTTTTATTTGTAGCCTTTAGCCCTGTTACACTGGGTCCAGATTGACATCCACATTATCTAGAGTGGGCCAGCATGTGAATATTCTACTCTGATAAGAGTTTTTAAAGCACCTGTCTGTAAACGTTCAAAATAGTTTATAGACAAGTAAACTATTTAGAGCTTACTTGGGGTTCAAATGTTCCAGATGAACTCCTCTGGAACATCTGGAGATTACTGTGGACAGAAGTCAGGATGTGAGTGGCTTTGGGGGATCTGGACAGTGTTTGTTCAGATCTGTTTCAAATGTAACAAAATTGGTGTACACCTTGTATTTTGCCAAATCAAACTTAACCTGAACTTATTCTACATTGAAGAATAAGTTCAGTTCTTTACGTAGGACCCAGTAAAAGTTAACGTTTGACTATATTATTTTTTTGAATTTGGTTAATATTTGAGTTTGGACCTGTGAAGCACAAAGCTTCACAGGTCCAAAACTGAGTAATAATGAAGCTGTCAAATTATAAATTAGCCTGATCACATTTCACTTGCCGAAGTATCTTAACTTTAATCAGATTCTTACTTTCATTTAAAACAACAACAACAGAAGAATGGTCCCTGAGGCTGTGTGTGGGAAATCAAAATGAACAGCTTGATTTCAACTGTTCATTTTGAGCATTTTGAACTAGTTTCCAGTGAATGCACCTCTAACCTCCCTGACTGCCATTGATTTTTGCTCATCTGGTTGGTTTGTTTTAGGGCGATTGGCTCCAGATGCTGTTCAGTGTTTCATCTATCATTTGAGACACACAATGTTCTAAACACCCTTTATAACTAATCTAATGGTCAGGTCTTTACATTGCACAGTCTTTCTGAAAGGTAATTTGCCCTTTTAGAGATTTCTTCTGTTGATGACTATTTTCCTACATTTAATTGTCAGATCACCACATATCCAGAGTTGTGTTTGTTTGTCTCAGAGGCTATTTGAAAGTGGATGTCCCACATAATATTTTCAGTAATTAAGGGGGAAATGTAACCAAATCAACTTGACCCTATATAAAAAGAAAATATAGGGTAGCCTTCATAAGTCAACATAGCAAAGTTCCAATGAGTGCAAAACAAAAAAAGGACCCATCTCTTACCAAAATTTTGGGTAATTTGAACTTTAGAAGGCCTAAAAAGAACTTATAGTTTTTGTACTTAAAAAGGCAGACTTTTTAGATTGAGAAAATCTAAAAAGATGATAAAGATGGCTAGTTCTGTTCTGTTGTGGGAAAATCTGGAGATTATTGTGGACAGAAATCAAGAAAATTATGGACAACCTCATCAGATTGCTGTACAAGTGTCTTCATTTAGACTCTACTTCTGAAATACTGACTGCTACAGAAGAACCTTCCCTCCCACAGCCATAAGCATTTTCAACAACTCTTGGGAGAAACTCTTGTAAAATGTGTTAATCCTTTTGGGATTAATGCATTATTTTTCAGTTGAACTTAATTATTTTGTGGACTGATGAAACATAAAATGTAGCACTCTACGGAAAAAAACCTTAAGTCCAGAGACGCCATATTTGGCGAATACATTGCTGCTAAGGATGGTGTGACCAGGTTACGGAAGCAGTTACTTTTTCACAAAGTACCCAGTTGGTTTGGATTGCTTGTTGCCCCTAATAAATAAAATAATCATTTTTTTAAAGTAAACATTTTGTAATTACTCAGGTTATCTTTGATATTGCCATTTGTTTGATGTAAAGCATTTATTTGGGACCTAGAAAGTAAAACAGGTCAGGTGGCAAATCATTTTCTGACATTCTCATGTAGTTATGTCTTTGAATTTAAAGAGATATACAATTTATATCCAAAATAGTAATTTCCACTTTCAGTTTTTATTGCGTTCTTGCAAAAATATGCTTAAATGTTTCTAGATACACAGTAAATCTTACAGTAGCTGCAAGGCTGTCACATAGACTCTCTTTTCTTTCATAATGACTATTTATAGTGAAAGTAAATTTAATTCCAATTACATATGATCAAGTTTACCACCATTAATATCTGTTCTGTTTAATCCAGTCAGTATTATAGAATTGCTAATCTGTAACCATTTGTTTGTGCTGCAGGTATCTTGTTGCTGGTTGGTCAGATAGCTGATGCCATCTGTACACCCCTGGTTGGCTATGAGTCAGACCAAACCTCTGGTTGTGGAAACTATGGCAAGCGGAAGACCTGGCATTTGGTTGGTGAGTTTGTTAGTACAGTTGGACGGAGAGAATGCATCACACCGCAGTCTCATGTTACCGCAGCACATGGTTTAGAAATGATTTACCTTCCTTTAGGAATCATGAAGGTTTATTCATTTGCTCATGAGTCATGTTGTAAACTCAGAAGTTTCCAGTTCAAGGTATAAAAACAGTTTTTATAGTTTCTTGGTTTTAAATTCTTTGGGCCTTTTGTTTTTCAGATAAACACTAGAATGACTTAGTTTCTTGGTGTTTATTTATATCATGTAGTATTACTGGCATGTGAATAATTCATAAGAGTCTAGTAGCTCATCACATGTAGTGTATGTAAATGGGCTCATTCTATTTTTCTGTAATTAATACACAGATATTTAAAAGATAAGGATGGGTATTTTGGAAATGTTAGCTTAGAATCCTACTTAGAGTATGCTCCAGCTGGGACACCCAGTGGTTGAACTCAACACTTTGTGCCAGCTCAGCTGACATTGTGCTTTACAAGGTCCTTTAATGACATCTGCTCAGGGGAACATGGTGTGATCCATAGGGTGTTAAGAGTACAATTGACTTGACAGGAGCAAACCATCTTGCGACACCTGCAAGCACCAGAATGTCCCAAATGGTTTCCAGGTTTAGATCTAATCTGCACCTGTGGAGGACCAATAGTAACTCTAGGACTTGTGTATAAAAGAGTGCACAAGAGTGCTTTCACACTAAAAATCTGCAAGAGATCATGTCAGGTCTAAATACCTATTAAACAAACACAGGAAAGACAAGAGAGTTAGATTCTTTGTTTCTCGCGAGGAGAGCAGACAGAGATGTGCTTTCAGTTACAAATCTCCAGCCGCTCTGAAAAACACATCTCCCGCTCCTCTGTTTTATTGATTTTAGGAACCCTGCCACACGGGGCGCTGCAACTCTAAAAGGGTGGAGGGGCACATAGTTGCAGCGCTAATGACATTCACTAATCTAGACACATGTTATCTATACTCTAGATCCCTTTTGCTCCAAGCACGGCGTCGAATCGGACACGTTGTATAGCTTCAAAGCAACGGCTTTGTAGCACAAAGAAGCACAGAGCAGAGTTTATTGTCAGGCTTGTAAAACTCTGCTGGGAGCAATTAACACCTCCATCTCTCATAGGAAGTCCTGCAGGGCAACAGCTGCTGAGAGTAGCTGTCACCTCTCTCTTCCAAGGAGGGATTAGGAAGGAATCAGAATTAATTAACATACAGAAACATTATCTAAATGTAACTACAAGGCTACATGATACAACAAATATTTGATAATTACTAATAATACAATTTACCTAACATTTCCCTCCTGTTTAACATATATTTGTTGACGTCTAATATCCCTCCAAAAACAGTCTCTTCAAATGATTTTCAGCTGGGAGATCATGTTTTGGAAAGCAAACATGTTTACACTCAGGGGTCACACCCAGTCCAAAAGCCAGGATCTGGATACCTGCCAGAAAAATCCTCATCAGAGTATTCTTTGTCAACATCAGATTTTTTCTCTAATAAAGGATACATCTGTGCCATCACCTATCACAAGTTGTTAAAACAGACATTACATCATCGACAGGAGTTTCATTAGCATCATAAACATAAGCACAACATTCTCTAGTGTCATCGTCATCATCAGTGTCAGCATAATCAAACAATGGCTTAACTTAAAGAAAGTAAATTTGCTTTGTCATTTTCCACCAAGGAAATTACTTTAATCCTTTTTATCAAAGAACGCAGACTTTGAATGAGACCACATCCGCAGGGCACCAGGAAAACAGCTGCAAAACTGTATTGACAAAACAGAGATCAGATTCTCCAAAGGCATCAATTCATTTGTGTAGTAATCACAAATCTCTTCAATTCACTGTGTCCGAGTGAATTCTCCAACGCTCGTGGCTCTGTGGCTGCTATCGTCGAAATAAAGGTGAAACTGCTTCTCCAAGCAGTGGCCCTCCCCCTCGAACGACAGCTTGTGTTGCAGAGCTCAGAGTCAGGCTTGGAGCTCAGAACTCCAAGCCAGTCTGTATGCAGTTAGCCATGAGCAACTCATCACGTAAAGCCTTATCTCCTACTTTGTCCAGTTCTGCTCCTTAAATGGTGGATGTGATCTATTCAATCTATGCTTCAATTATATATATATATATCACAACTCCAACTGATGGAAAATACCAAAACCCTGTAATCACCTGCTTCAAAAGACATGTTTCCAAAGTAATGTTTTGCCAAAATGTTAAACATATGCAGATCTTCCTCTTAAACCAATCTTATAAAATAGAACTAAACAAACAAAACAAAACAATAAACAAGCTTAAAATTTGCTGCAGTTGTACAGTTTACATTTATCATCAAAACAATGAATATCAGTGTGAATTAGACAGTCCAGTTTAAATGACTTTTATAGTACAAACTGGATCTTACTGGTTATTTGTCTAAAACATTCTACATGCGTTCCTTAAACAAAATTCAAAAGAGTTAAACTTGGAGAAATTATAATGTCAATGTATAATTTAACAAATCTAGACATTTTCAAAATATACCAATTTTACCTAGGTCTTTTACTTGTCGTTGAATTTAAAGTTTTATTCAAAATCGTTTTAAATGGATGTAAATCAAAACAAAAATCAAGTTTAGAAAAATCATTATAATCCCACCTGAGTACTTTTACTGATTAGTGATAACTTTAATCAATAACAGATTCTTCAAAACATTTCTTAAAGCATTCTTGCTCCATTAAATTAATGCTCTGAAAATGGCTAACACAATAATATTTTTAATTTCTATAATTGTTTTCCCAAGTTAATTTACCAATATATGCTTCAGTAATCGCTATAAATTTGTTATCTATTGTTTCAAAATCCTTTAGCCCATTGTCAGAACATCCTTCAATGGAGAACAACTCAAATCCATTCAAAAGAAACATATTTCACCAGACCATATCTTTCCTTTCACTTTTTATGTGTAACACAGATCAAACATGTTCTTCAAATAAAAAATTTTATTTAAGTAATATAAAAGATAAACCTATAACATATTCTCCCCCCTGATGATGCATTACCTGCTAATGCATCACATTTCTACTACTTTAAATAACAATGTTTATGAAACAGGTTTAGGATGTTCCCTGAGAAATTCTACCAAATTCAATGCTGCCTTTTTCCCAAAAGGGAAAACTCGTCAAAACAAACAAAACAATTTGTTAGCATGCTTAAAATCTTCAAGATTACCATTTTCCCAAAACACTTCACATTACAGTTTTAAAGCTCCTTATCTCATTTTACTCTTATGATTGTCAGATAATTCATTTTACAAACTCCTCAAAAATTTTCACTAGTGTTTGACAAGGCGTGTTTACCAAGTAAGACTCTGTGAAGGTTTTGCATTAACCAGCCAGAGAGACGTTGAAGAAAATTCAAAATATAGTCTACAAAGAAAATCCAAAAAAGATAAATTGGGCCCAAACTAAAATCAACATAACAAAGTACAATTCAGTTGGTAACAGAACAAACTCAAGCACAAACTGACCTAACAAACAAGACATGAGGGGAAACTTAAATAGTGGCTGATCAGACCATTAACACACACTAGCAGTAATTAAACACACAAAACCCTAACAAATATTGGTCAGAATATTACTAAATCTATACATGAAAGAAATTAAACTAAAGACCAAATTTACCCCTCCCTGGGTGAACAAATGGAATGGCCCGCTAAGGAAGTTTGACACCCATATATGGACACCAATCAGCTGGAGCTCATCTGTATGATTTTCAGCAACAGGTCCAGAGGAAACTGGTAACTCAAAAGAAAGAAATTAATTTGTTATATTTAACAAAATATAAAGAACGGACACTTAAAGTTAACTAAATGAGTGCACAACAAATAGCCAACCAAAAAGTCAGACCAACGAAAACAAATTCAAAAATAAAAAAAATCCAAACTACTCACTACTCAATATATAAAGTAATATTAAAGGAAAACAGTAAATCAGTGTTTGGATGCAAAAAACTTATATTTAACATTTTCCACATTATTCCTTACTCACTATGTATTTGCATGTTTAAACTATCTACACTAATCCGAGCAACCTCTATTGTCAGATCACAAAACAAACCCTTAAGCCTACCATAAACCCCTCCCTCACTTCTCAGAGGGGTCGACTTTATGGCAGGAAAGAGAATTAATAAGGATTTTAGGAGGAACTCTTAATTCTTCTACTGCTTTATTAGGCTTTGGCACTCGAATCATCAGATATGTTTTAGTTTCTTCTAATTTTAAAATTTGAACTTAAAAACCTTTTTGGGGTACCTTTTGTCGTTCCTCTACTAAAATTGTAACTTATAGTCTGAAGTTTTGTCAACAGGTACTTTTAGATGATGGGAGAGAAAGTGATTTACATCACACCTTCTCGTTCTGTCTTGCTGAGTTACTACAAGTGGGGGTTACTTCGCACTTAAAAAATAGTGGTTTGCAAAGAGGCTTCACATGTTAATTAGTTGAATCTAGTGGGGTAGCAGTTACAGCCCAACTCTGTGGCCCCCCTGCGGAGCTGCTGCAAGGGGGGCTGCAAGTCCCCTGTTCTACATTATTCTCTACAAAAGTTCCACCAGATCCTCTTTGATTAACCCATAAGTTATTTCTAACTTAATATTATCCTTCAACAACAAATTTGTACAGTGTAGCAAACTTTTTCTATATTCAATCAATTTCTAGTCAACAAGTGAGTTACTTCTATTTTATTGTCTTAATCATCCATAATTCCTGTAGATTTAATAATATTTTATCTATCCTAAAGTTTTGGTCAGTTTAAAAAGACTGATTGTGAAACTATCTAGAATCGGTTGCATACTGCAGTTTGTTGTTATCTGAGCAATGCCTCTTACAGTTAGAGCCTGTTTCTCTAAAGTTTTTTTTGTTTGTTTTGTCTGTATCCTCTACCCATTTTAAAAGTCCCATTGTAGCTAATTGTATTTTATTTTTATTTCCTTATTTCATTTGCAGCCCTCTCTTCTTTCTGTAGGCACTTTTGAAATGAAATGACCTTTTGTAATGCATTTAAAAGTTCTTAAAACAGAAATAAATCCATAAATAGACTAATGTTAATGTATCTATCCTACCATCCCCCCGCTGAGACATGTGAAAACGCCATGGCTCAATATTGCAGCCCATTATACAAGGTTTTTTGGCAAGATAGGCCTATTTGCAGGTCACTTATAGATTTGATCTTCTATTTAGTACTCCATTATTAATCCAGAGATCTTTTTCTTTTTTGTAGGACTTAATTGTTGCATGTCCTTTAGGATCTATTTCATACATTAGTTTGCGTAAAGGAACCACTATTACTGCATAATTGGGCACCCAGTTTCGACAATAGTTAGTTAACCCCAGAAAAGACATCATCTGTGTTTTGGTTTTTTTTTTTTTTGTTTTAGTTTATTTAAACAGAGATACATGTGGGGAGGTCCACGTTCTATATACCAGAATCGTGGGCGCTGCTCCATCTTCCCCTACATTTGGATTTGCTACTTGTATCATAGGATAAAGATCAGTCGTGTGTGGCTGACTATTTGGCTCTTCTGAAGGGCAACATGGGGGAGGGAGAAAAAGACCAGTGGGAGCTGTAGCTCCCTGCACCAAAGTTTCTCCCCAGTTCTTAGACCACTTAAAGTTTGCTTTTTGTGATCTAGTAATAGGTCCCTCACTACCTTTTTCCTCATATTGTGGGGGTGAGGGCAAGTCGGGGTATAGTTTTGCATTTTGTATTATTTGTTTCTCCCCTTCTGTTTTGTTATTTTGGTATTTGGTAACTTCAGCTACTTCCCCTCCCCCTCCTGCTGCTCGACTGCCTGTTAACCGCTATGTGCCCATCAGTGGTTGGAATCAAAGCTAATCCTAGCTACATAAGGCCATCTCTGCATGAAAAGTGTTATTTCTGGTCTTACACTGTCCATAGATAATAAATCCTGTAGATTTAAATTGGACCTCTTCACTCTCTAAACCTTCTGATTCTAGTCATGCTGACTGATCTATGTATTTTTCTGGGCAATATCTGGCTATGTGCCCTTCTTTCCCACAACACCAACATCCTCCTAAGTTATTCTGTCTGAAGTTGTTTTGTCTGTAGTGCCCTCTTCCCAATCTCCCTCTCTGTCCTCTGGGGTTCTGACCTCTACCCCTAAAGCTTCCTCTTCCTCTCCTGTCTTGATATAATATTTGCTCCTCATCTGGGAAAAAGGCTCCTGAAACCTTTTTCTTTTCTTTTGAGACCTTTTCTGCATGTATAGCGTGGTTAATATATCCATCTAAAATCCCAGTTTTCAATCCTATGTAATGTTGATGCATTCTCAGGCTGTATTTATCAAACGATTCTTCCTCCTCTTCTCTTTTTTGTGCTAATTCTAACCAAAATTTTACATCCTCATACCCTTCTTTGCGCATTTTCTTTGGTTTTGACTTTGTTTTTTGTTTTATTTTATCCTGCAGTACTGTTAGTTTTTGTGAGTTTAGACGGCCGTCAAAGTTATAGTTTGTTATCCATTTATCTAAATGTTTTATTTTATGCGGATCCTGATTTTCAACATATTTCCAGTCATTTGTTTTTAAACTGTCTGTTGGCTTATTCTTGCTTATACGTTTCCCCATTTTTTTTATTTTTTTTTATTTTAAATTTAGCCCAGTTTTTTCCGACTCCTAGGGAATCCTAATAAACTGGAGATCTTTTCAGTAGGCCAGCAATTAAAAATACCTGTAGTGGTAACCCCCGCTTCAACTCTTTCGAGTGGGGGGTTCTTACCTCTGCATCCAAGACAGGTTTGCTGGTTACAACCCTACTGTTTTATATGAGATAAAACACCAAGTGGTATTTATATCTCCAATCACACTCACACGGAATTTAAACGCCCGCCTCGTCGGACTCCGCCATCCGTTCCAATTACAATTTTAGTGCCTGATTTAAATATTTTTATTGTTGAGTAAATTTTTATCATTATATATCGAATTGAAATTTTTTTTTATGATTTTTTATTCTTATCGCCTAATTGATTAAATTACATTATTTTTTATCTTCCAATTTATTAAATTTTACTGCAGGTTTATACTAGGCTCCTTTTTTTCCACGAAATTTTTGCGCAAGGACTTCGGACGTCCTTCACGGATTTTATGTCCTATTTTTACCTGTTAGAGTCTAGAATTTACAGGGTTTTCTTATTCGCGCAATGACCCTCAGTCATTCGCCACACTTTTAAACAAGAATCCACTCACCCTCTGTCTTCCCCTCAGAGCCGTCAACCGGTAGATCCCAGCAGGCAGGCAGAGCGCCAGCCCTTGAACAGGTTCTGGTAAGCTTCCACTAGGAAACTTGCCGTGCGCACGGTCTTTACTGGGGTCCACCATGCCCGCTGGAATCCTTCCAGTATATTGGCATCCGGCTGCGAAGGACCAAATAATGTCAGGTCTAAATACCTATTAAACAAACACAGGAAAGACAAGAGAGTTAGATTCTTTGTTTCTCGCGAGGAGAGCAGACAGAGATGTGCTTTCAGTTACAAATCTCCAGCCGCTCTGAAAAACACATCTCCTGCTCCTCTGTTTTATTGATTTTAGGAACCCTGCCACACGGGGCGCTGCAACTCTAAAAGGGTGGAGGGGCACATAGTTGCAGCGCTAATGACATTCACTAATCTAGACACATGTTATCTATACTCTAGATCCCTTTTGCTCCAAGCACGGCGTCGAATCGGACACGTTGTATAGCTTCAAAGCAACGGCTTTGTAGCACAAAGAAGCACAGAGCAGAGTTTATTGTCAGGCTTGTAAAACTCTGCTGGGAGCAATTAACACCTCCATCTCTCATAGGAAGTCCTGCAGGGCAACAGCTGCTGAGAGTAGCTGTCACCTCTCTCTTCCAAGGAGGGATTAGGAAGGAATCAGAATTAATTAACATACAGAAACATTATCTAAATGTAACTACAAGGCTACATGATACAACAAATATTTGATAATTACTAATAATACAATTTACCTAACAGATCATCATCAGAAAAATGTTGGGGTCGATGCTCCTTGGGCTAAATAATTGAATGGAGTCGGGTTTCAGTCTATTTAGGTGAGTTTTGGCACTTTGTAGTCTATTGTCCAAAGCACAAAGTTTGCGTGGCTACCGTACGATTTCACGTTTGCGTATGTCTACGCAAACTTTCATGACGTGTTCATTTTTATACTTCCAACTTGTGCATAAAGTTTTACGCCACAAATTTTTTGTGCGTACACACACTTTATACATGAGGCCTTTGGTGCTCGCTGTGGTTAACTTGGCTTTCTAATGTGTTTCTTAGATCTGTAGCTCAAGCTAATTAAGTAGTTGATTTCTGTACTTTAATCCCTTCATTTTACTTTTGTTGGAAGCAGTTGAGAGTGGATACATTGCCATCCTTAAATACCTGCATGAGATGAGGATGTTTTGATTTGTCTTCTTGAGGATGTTTGTTTTGTGCACATGTGCATTTTTGAAACCATGGTTTAGAGCCCAGTTGAAATTCAGAAATACATGATTAATCCCAAAGGGAAGTTAAATGTTGTCTTAACTCCTATTATGTTCTTCAGAGAGTTGTTGTAGATGCTGATGACTGTGGACAGGAAGGATCTCAAATGGCGAGTTTGAAGAAGCCTCTGATTTGCTCACACTGTTGTTGTATGTCAATGTGATGAAGAGGATGCTCAGGGTTGTTAGGAAGTTTCTTCAGTTTATGAAGAATCAGCCTTTGCACAATAATCTCCAGATATCCCCAAGTGGCCAGATAGCTAAATGTCCCCAGAACAGAACCAGCCTTTTTTTTTATCAGCTTTTTAGCCTTTTTAAGCCCCTTTGACTTATAAAAGCACTGTTTCAAACTCAGATGGCATGTAAGAGGTTGGCTGTATATTTCTGAAACTTGTTACCAGCTGAGTGAGCACACACTGAAAACCAAAGTTTCACTTCTGAAAAGTCTTTGCTCCATCTACCTTGCTTTGTCCTGACTCCGCTAATAATAGACTGGCTTTTTGCTCACAAGGTTTTGGATCAATTTTCAGGTAACCGTGTACACTGGACCAGCCGGTATTGGTAATGACCAATACCAAAATGCCAAAACAAGTCAATTTCTTAATTATATCTCTTATCATGCTTCGTTGGAACATGAACCTATCATTACTATTAACTTCCAGGCAGTAAAAAGCCTGCCATTAGTTCACATTTAACAAGATTTGTCTGGAGATTTCTTTTTTTATCTTCAAAAAGTAGAAAATTACAAGTTTAAGAAAAAATATAGAAAACATTTGAGACATAAATCAGAATTTGTAGAACGATAATTTATATCATTGTGGAGCAATAAGAGTTTTGTTTTGTAACCACAAAGAGTCGAGAGCCTTCAAAACAAGAACAATTTGTCTTACATGCCTGGGTGAGTACAAGAGGAAGTATCACAAATAATCACACAGAATGCTTTTAGCTTTTTTTATTCTCTTGTGTGAAGCAAACTGGAAAGTTGAATGTAATAAACTTAAGCTTACTACAGAAACTGAATGCAAACAAGCTCTAGGAACTGATTTCAGAATCTATTTAATCACAAATGCTACATTAAATGAGCCATAATGAGCATTAGTGAAGATTTTCATTTTATTTGCAACTGTTGTTGTTGTTACCTAAAACAGAAATGTGTTCAAAGTAGTAGCAACATTACAGAAAGTAACATAAAATAGTTCTAGTAATGTAGTAGAGTAATAGAAAACATGACAGGCTTCAGACATGTCATGAAAGCACACACCAGTAAAGGAGCAATATCTTTGTCACAGACCAACATAATTCATGT
This sequence comes from Xiphophorus maculatus, assembly GCF_002775205.1. NCBI lineage: Eukaryota > Metazoa > Chordata > Actinopteri > Cyprinodontiformes > Poeciliidae > Xiphophorus > Xiphophorus maculatus. The sequence continues at coordinate 1,604,893 of NC_036448.1, forward strand.
TATGGAGTGATTGGCCCAATCCCCAGCTTTTAATTCAATTAAAACCTTGCAAGATGGTGTCACGTTGATGCACTGTTTCTAAGGGAAAGCTAAGACATGCAGAGGAAATGCAGAACGCAGTCAAACTGTCCTGGAATGAAACACCCACTCCACTCTGCTACAGGGCCAAGATGGCCGCTCGAGTTCAAGATCCTCACTTGAGTCGCAAAAAGGAAAAGCTTCAGACTCGACTTAGACTTGTGGCATTAAGACTCAAGACTTGACTTGGCCTCTTGAGACTTGAGTCTGAACAGTTTTTATCCTGTGTAATAAAGACTGACATAAAGCTGCAATTTCAGCTGATGAACTGGATCATTAGCCTGTAACATTGCTGGGTTATGGGATATTAATGACTCATAACAATCTGTTCATGTTAGCTGTAGCTTCATAGTAATGAGCAGATGAATGTTTCTCTAAATGAGTGCTGTATTAAATGACTTTGAATCATTCAGTAAACAAGATGAATGTGAATTATTCCCAAACATTCTCTCACTGTTGAGCAAGCTGCAACATTAATCCATGGTCACTTCTGGCTGAAAATGTAAAAATAAAGCATGTTGTGTTCTGTTCATTCAGAACTTGACTCTCCTTTTCAAACACATGGCTATTATTATGAATAGCCATCTATATTTTATTTTCAAGAAAAGTGTGATGGTTCTATTTGTCTAGATGCTCTCCAGACATTTTTCAGAAGCCTCTTTTCATCCTGTTTATGTTCAGGCACGCTGAGTGTGGTGGTGTCCTTTGCCTTCGTCTTCAACCAGTGCCTGGGCTGTGACCCTAACACTCCTCAGTGGGCCAGCCTGATCTACTTTGCCCCATTCATCATCATCTTCCAGTTTGGCTGGGCCGCCACACAGATCTCCCACCTGTCTCTCATCCCAGAGCTGGTCACCTGTGAGCATGCTAAAGTGGAGCTCACTGCATACAGGTAGGGGATCGGCTCCAAAGCAATGGGCAGGCTGATGGACAGGTCCTGAGTTAGTACTCTCCCTGTGTTTGTTCAGGTATGCATTCACTGTCATAGCCAACATCACAGTGTATGCCCTTGCTTACCTGCTGTTCCACGGTCAGGCTGGAGAGGATGAAGACTCTCTTGGACCAGCAGACACTAACGTCTTTAGGGTGAGGACATGGATGGAGGATTTTTCTGATATTTAACTGCTGTCTGTGGGTTACTGGCAATAATTTCATGGGAAATTATATGAACTGATGGAGACATTAGGTAAATGTCACTTTGCCTTTTTTTAGAAAGTGATAACTCTTTAAGTGGCTGACCCAGGAGGAAATATTTAGTGCCTTTTTCTTATCCTTGAACCTCTAAAAACTTCACACTGTGCAGTGGATGCTTGATCTTTCAAGTTTTTATTTTAAATTTTTTTTTTATTTATTTTTTTTTTTTAGAAGTAATCTGAAAAGTGTGGCATACATTTTTTAATTCAATCTGGAGTCAGTTTTAAACAGAACAATCTTCAACTGCAATTACAGTTGAGTCTTCAAGGGAAGACTTATAGAGACTTGGGCTGGACAATATGGCTGAAAAAATTATTAAAATATAATTGTTTCATATCGGCTGACATTGATAATTATTTAGTTTTTTTTTTTACTTAAATATCTGAAATGCTGCCAAACTGGTGGCTTGACCTTTCTCGATTTTTTTGTTTGTTTTTTTTTTTTTTTTTTTTTTTCACTCTATGCCATTGCTTTTATTTTGAAGCAATTCTGAAGAACAGTGGCAAACCGTGAAACTGCTGCTGCACATGTTACTCAACAAGTTGTTGCTAGGTAACCATAAAGAGTGAGTGAATTGATGTTACCCACTTAGATGGCAGTGAGAGTTTGAGGAGCTAAAGCCCTTCCTCTGCCTCCATCTTCCAGAATGCTGTGTGGTTCTGGATTGGAGTTCAGTGAATATTCTCTACATTGAATATTTTATCAGATGTATTATCTGTTGATAATGATCATGTTTCTCACAATATATATTGATTTATTGTCCTGCCCTACTATAGACTGAGGTTTTGTTGTTTTTTTTTTGCTAAATTAGTTAAGTTGAGTGAGACTGGATTAAGTATTTGTGTAACATCACTTTTCTCATCTGAAGTTCAGTCTGGGCTTTCTCTAAACCAGGGGAGTCAAACTCCAGTCCTCAAGGGACCCTAACCCTGTCCTGCAACTTTAGATGTGTCTCTGCTGCACCACCTGAACACAATAATTAGGTCATTAAGGCTCTGGAGAACTGATCTACACAAGGAGGAGGTAATGAAGCCATTTCATTCCAGTGTTTTGTAGCTGTGGCTCATCTAACACCTGCAGGACAGTGGCCCTCGAGGCCTGGAGTTGCCCACTGCTGGTTTAGAGCGTTCTGAAGAGGCTTTGATTAAACCAGGGGTGCCCAGACTCAGTCCTGGAGGGCCGGCATCCTGCATGTTTTAGTCTCTCCCTGGTTTAACGCACCAGGATCAAATGATGGCTCGTTAGAGGCCTAAGAAGAACATTGACCTGCTGAAAAGGTTGTTGGTACCAGGGAGAGAACTAAAACGTGCAGGATGCCGGCCCTCCAGGACCCACTTTGGACACCCCTGCTTTGATTAAACCGTTTGACTGCAGCTCTGACTGCATGTTTGGGACGAAGCTCCACACACACAGTGGGACGTGTCCTGCTGCCCCAGACAGGTTTCCTTCCAGGGTTCTGCTGTTTTTGGCTCCACCCATCTTCCCTGTCAGACAATCAAAGCCTGGAATTTTGTTTTAGAATAGATCATTTCCAGCATCTTGGCTGAATCCTTTAGTCTGTGACTTAGTGTGAATTGAACCAACAAGTAAACAAGTCTGTAATATAATGCTGTACTTGAACCCAGAACCTGTCATTGATTGTGTTGGGGATCGGCGCTCTCTTCGCTGCTTTCTTCCACCTGGGAACCACAGAGAGCCCCAATCACAAAGCCAGCAGGGACTCTGGAGGAGAGGAGGAAGAGGAAGCTGAAGGGGAGCGAAGGCCGCTGCTACCTTCTTCCACTGTTTCTTCATCCCTTCTGCAGTGGAAATGTTGGCTCCAGCAGCCTTCCTTCTACCAGGTGAGCCTCTCCACTGGTACCAGAGCAAACGCAGCGTGTTGGAGAGCAGCTTGACAGCAGAGCATTGTGTGTGTGCAGGTGGCCTTACTCTACATGTCCACCAGGTTAATCGTCAATCTGTCCCAGACCTACATCTCCATGTATCTCATAAACACTCTTGGCCTGCCCAAGGTAAAACTCACTTATTATGTTGCTCATATATTTGGTTTTCATTCCCATAATTCACTTTTTATACTGCTTTTCAAACAGAAATATATCGCTACAATCCCGTTAGTGATGTATCTGAGCGGCTTCCTGTCCTCCTTCATCATGAAGCCTGTCAGTAAACGCATTGGAAAAAGTGTAAGCAGAGCCTTCCACATGTTGGAATACACATTTCTTTAGTGCTTGATGCTCTGAAATATTTTAGTGTGGCAAAAAGACAAACAGATTTGAATATCTTACAAAAATAAGCTGAGTTGAGTTAAAATCATTCTAACCCAGCCAGGCAGTATGTGAGTGATGCTGTGCTGGAATTAGAGTAAGTCAGGTAATTCTGTTTGACTGTTCCATCTCAGATGGGGATGAATAGTTTTGGTTAAATAAATCCACCCTGTATTTGGAGTTACATTCCCAGATGAAGCTCAGACCAGACAGGCTTGTTTTGTTGTTGTTGGCCTCATCAGATTAAACAGGCCTTAAAAAAGTAACAGGAACTGAATCTGACTTTTTTTTTTGTTACTGCATTCCTAAAATAAGGAAGTGAGAAACATGAAGCACTGAGTGTGGAATCTCACCTGATTATCTCTTCTTCTGTTTGTTTAGCTCACTTACTTTGTGGGCCTCCTGCTGATCATGGCCTTCTCTTACTGGGTGCTGCTGGACAACAAGATGGGTCAGCAGATCTACGGGGCTGCGGTGCTGCTGGGGGCCGGATCGGCCACCATCCTGGTCATATCCCTATCCATGACTGCTGAGCTGATCGCAGATCAGACGGTAAGTCCTCCAGGCTCCTGTTCTGGAGGAAGAGAGTAGACAAGAGGAAAGGAGCTGAAGGACAGTAGAGTGACCTCTTTGTCACTGTACTGCAGCCAGTTCTGATTTGTGTCTCCACCTCTGCAGCAAAGCGGAGCGTTTGTGTACGGTGCCATGAGCTTCACCGATAAACTGGGCAATGGAGTCGCAGTCATGATGATTCAAGCTATGCACCCCTGCCAGTTAGTACACACATACACACATACACAAAATGATGCAAAAGTTCAAATGGATAATAGTGACTGTATGTCATGTTTCAGCAGGAACTACTTTTTTAATGTACTTTCAATTTCGTTGTTTTTATCGATCCTTTGTGAACCTGAATATCTCTGACACCAAAAACCCACCATTTACTCTGAAAGGTTAGACACCATGATGACCTTGTTCTCCTGTCTAATTGGGTCAAAAATCCTCCATGATTAAAAAAAGTGTTTGCTGCTTTCAGATTTCTTCTGATTTCTGTGAAATGTCTCAGATCACCAAACAGATTTAGTTTTTTCTGGAACGTTCCCATGGAGGACATTTTGTCCACTAACCTCTTGCCTGAACTGAATCAACTGAGACTCTTGCAGTAGTTTTTCTTGACTGGATGCTTCTTTTGCGTCATATTTGATATAACTTACATTTATATAACAACTGAAGGTATCATTTTAAAGCACTTTATTGTGCTTTAAAATGATACTATGTGGCTGGAAAACATATAATACTGCCTCTTTAAATGTGACAGAATAAATCTGTAGGTTTGTTTCCATTTCCCCCTTATTTGTGTGTGTGAAATACATGCTAGTCTTCTTTTTGGATGACTGCACCCTATACCAACCTTTAAATGCATACAGGAAGTGTGTTACTATGATCAGCCCATATTTATTCTTGTATAGTCAGACCATGCCAGGGTTCTTGAGTTTCTAATGCTTTACTTGTCCAACGGTCTCTGTCCTGTCTGTCCATCAGCACGGTGGTGTGCTGCCCAGCCTGTGTGTGGTTTTATCACTACATCATGGTCATAGTGACGGGGGGCGTGGCTGTCGTTGCAGCGTTGGCGCTCTGCTCCATCCTCATCTGGCCAATCAGGATCAGAGCACGTGAGTGAAGCTGATGACACACCAGCATGTTCATGTGAGCTTAGCTTTAGTCTTTCTTCTTCTGCTCCCAGGTGGCCTGCAAGTCGTCTCTGATGGTTCCACCTCAGTTAACTAAGAGCCGGACTGGGCCGCCTTCACCTTACTGGGAACTCCGGCCTTAGATGGACAGCAGGGACACTCACAGTTGTTTCTGAGATTAGCTTCAAGTTTTTTGCTGGAATGTCTGGGAAATCCCATCTTAAATAAGACTAAATATTCCTTATCCTCTACACTAGGCTGACACTTAGTTGCCATCATTTTCTAGAAATGTTGGGTGCATGAGATAAAATTATTATATGGGTCCAAATCATTGTGTTGTAGAGATGAGGTCTTCCTTTGAGTGAAAGCAAACACAGCAGACTATATGGTCAGATAAACAGGAGTCCAGCTTGACCCCGTTTTACATTTTAAACACTAAAAAAGTATGACAAAGGGAACATTTAAAACACCAGACTGGTGGGTAAACAGGAGCGGATCCTGACACCACGCTACGCCCCAACAGGACTGAGCTGAAGGAGTTCATCATTCATCTTGTAGCGAAGCCACCTGCTGTAATTCCTGTTATTTTTTGTGTGTATTTGTTTTATGCAGGGGAAAGAAAAGTGTGGATGTTTAAAAAAATATTTAAATCAGTTTGTGTTATACCAAAAAAAAAATCATCTAATGATCAAACTGAACCTAAAAATCATTGTAAAATGAAACAAAACTTGAATAGTGGAACTGCACCTGACTTTGAAATACTTAAAAGGGATCAATGTCTATTAATGGTATGTATTAGTGGAATAATGAGGGGAATCTCATTGGTGGGGCAGCACATCTCAACTACGTCTGACTGGGAACAGTGGGAAGAGCTGTTGAGCAAACTCTGAACCAAAGCTGAGCTCTGACTACATCTAAACTATTACCTGGTCTGCTTCACCTCTGTAAAAAATATTTAATTGATGAAGGGATTATTGTAAAGGAGCTGAAACAATAAAACCTGTTTGTGTGAGTATTAGCTCTATTGTGTTTTACTGACTTCAGGACGGGTCTGACATTTTCATCTTGGGTAGATGTCTGCTGTGAGAGACATAATCTAAAAAAAAAATCCAGAAATCACAATGCATGATTTTTTAATAATTTATTTGTATGCTACTGTCACAAATAAGTATTTGAACATTTGTGAAAATCAATGTTAATATTTGGTACAGTAGCCTTTGTCTGCAATTACAGAGGTTAATCATTTCCTGTAGTTTTCTCTAGGTTTGCACTGCAGCAGGGATTTTGGCCCATTCCTCCACACAGATCTTCTCTAGATCCACCAGGTTTCCAGGCTGTTGCTGAGAAACAGAGTTTGAGCGACTCCAAAGATTTTCTACAGGGTTTAGATCTGGAGACTGGTAAGGCCAGTCCAGAACCTGGCTGTGTGCTTCAGGTCATTGTCATGTTGGAAGATCTACAGTGCTCTTAACTGAGGGGAAGGAGGCTGTTCCCCAAAATCTCACATTAAATGGCCCCAGTCATTTATTGTGCGTTACAGTGCAGTTGTCCTGTCCCATGTGTGGAAAATGGGACAATAATAATTTTCACTCGCTGTGTTTGGAAGACACACTAGACACACAAACTAGGTTTGGAAGACTCGAGACTCCAATTAATCGCTATTCAAGATCTCGATGCATCCAGAAATGAAAGAGAGCGACAGAGCTGCATCAATCTCTCCTTCTGACTGGGTACTGATGTTTCGGTCTCGATGTTTGGAGTCTTCCAAACTCGAAAAAGTGAAAAATTTCACTTTTTGGTGAAATTAAAACCAAAAAGTTCTATTTTGGTCTCATCTGACCACATAACTTTTTCTCATGACTCCTCTGGATCATCCAAATGGCCATGGGCAAACTTTAAGATGGGCCTGGACATATGCTGATTTAAGCAGGGGAACCTTCTGTGTCATGCATGATTTTAAACCAGGGGGTCCAAAGTGGGTCCTGGAGGGCCGGCATCCTGCATGTTTTAGTCTCTCCCTGGTTTAACGCACCGGGATCAAATGATGGCTCGTTAGAGGCCTAAGAAGAACATTGACCTGCTGAAAAGGTTGTTGGTACCACCAGGGTAGTGCAGGACCTCCAGGACCCACTTTGGGCACCCCTGTTTTAAACCATGACGTTTTAGTGCATTATAAACAGTAACCTTGGAAACACTGGTGCCAACTCTCTTCAGGTCATTGGCCAGCTCCTCCTGTATAGTTGGGCTGATTCTTCACCTTTCTTAGGATCATTGATACACAACAAGGTGAGATTTTGGATGGAGCCCCAGTCTGAGGGAGATTGACAGTCATTTTTAGCTTCTTCCATTTTTTTTATAATTGCTGCACCAGTTGATCTTTTTTCACAAAGCTGCTTGGCAATTGTAGACCTTGTGGAGGTGTATGATTTGTCTCCGGTGTCTTTGGACAGGTCTTTGCCATGTTAGTAGTTGGAGTCTTACTGATTGTGTGCAGCATAAAAGAATCTTTATGCAGCTATCGACCTCAAACAGGTGCTTCTAATTTAGAATAATAAGTAGAACGGAGGTGGACTAACAGGTCTTTAAGGCCAGAATTGTTGCTGATTGGCAGGTGTTCAAATACTTATTTGCAGCAGTAACACACAAATAACCTATTAAAAAAATCATACATTGTGATTTACTCAAATTTATTTTAGATTATGTCTCTCACAGTGGACATGCACCTAAAATGTAAATTTCAGACACCTCCATGATTTCTAGGTGGGAGAACTTGCAAAGTCGCAGGGTGTTCAAATACTTATTTTCCTCACTGTACAACAAAATGGCAGGAAAAGAAACAAGGTGTTCCAAAGGTCTAGTCAAAGTCCAAACTTTAGTCTGGTTGAATCACAAGAGTTGTGAAGAAACTGACCACAACCTCTTTGAACTGTTACTTCAAGTTCTTGTGGCTGAATTTTGTAATAACTTCCAAGTTATTTAGTCAGAAAGTGGAAATGAGTCTCATTGCACTGAAAAGTGTTCTCCTTTCTACCATGATTATTAATGAACCATCAGGCACATGTGTGTTTTTCAGTTCAATCAACACACCCTTATGTGAGCAGAAATCCTGCTATATGGCTAATAAGACAGTTAAGATGTTCTTAATCTGTCACATGTTGGGAAAACCTCCCACCTAGTGCAGCTGGAAGGAAAAGGCAAGATCAGCGGAACATGAGGTTTATTGTTCCCCAATTTGCTGTAAAATAATCTTTGTTTTTGTTCAGGGAGGCTTTGTTGTTTGTTCCTCATTCAGTGAGCTCCATGTGACTGAACTAAGGATCCATTGCAGTTTCACCAAATCACCATAACCGCAGAGTATTGAGAGGTGGAGTGGTCAGTTTATTTTTCCTATGAATCTGAAAAATAATAAAATATTCTATTAATATCGCTATGCTAATGCTGACTCGGCAGTTTCTACTTTATTAAAGTGGAAGTGATCCTCTGCTGCATACAGATCCATGTTTCAGTTCAGTGTTGAGTGGAAGATGATTTGAATATAAATGCATAAATACCATAAAACCTTAGTAATAAAGAATATTATTTATCAGGCACGTGCAGAGGGGAGGGCGAGGGGGGCTTGAGCTCCTGCCCTTTTTATCCTTGATGCCCCTAGTGCCCTTTTTGAGTTTGTTTTTTTTCCAAAGAATTTATTTATTTATTTTAATCTGTTTTATTTTTAAGCTAAATATAATAATTTAGTAAAAATGAACTTGTCTGGCTGCCCTCAGTCTAATAATGACTCTCAGAGCCTCCATGTTGTTCAGACTCCGGGTCCATGGTGAGGAGGAGGCGGATCTGTGTCCTCTAACTATCAAATTATGGGCAAGAATATTTTTCATACACTGGTTTGTGAATAAAAACGTAGGTCTGATGTTGACGTTAGAAAAACTGATTCTATTTATATTTTCATAATCGTCCTTGAAATAGCGGGACAAAACCCGCCTCACCTCTAAACTCAGAAATGCTTCAGCTGCAGAGAAAACTTCTGACTTTAACTTCATCATTCTGCTAAAATCCCGGTTCACTACAGGCAGCTTGAGTTAGGGTGACCAGACGTCCTCTTTTTCCCGGACATGTCCTACTTTTCAGACCTAAAAAGATGTTTTAAAAATCGTCCGGGATTTTGGTCAACTGCCTCAAAACACATTACATAGCTTACAGTGCATTGTAGGGCACTGCGCACGGCGCTGCGTGTCACCTAATCCCTGAGCCGCGTCAGTGCGGGCAGCCCTGTTCTTAATCAGAAGATGGCTGTCAGTACGCCAACAACATGCGAAAGCGCAAATGTATGTAGTTTCCCCGCTTTTAGACTTTCTGTGTTCTGGTTTCCCCAACACCCCCCCCCCCCCCCCGCTGCAGGTTCTCCTGACTTCCCCCACCCACCCGAAGGTGTTCTGGTTTAACCCCTCCTCCCCGCTGCAGGTTGTCCGGGTTTTCCTAAAGTAAAATATGGTCACCCTAGCTTGAGTCAGTCCACCGACAGATATAAAGAATATCTGTCTTTACATCAGACATCCTGATATAAGACAGGGTACCACCTGTCACAGCGAGTGAAGCACCTCGAAGCCCCGGTACCACCTGGTACCACTTGGTACCACCTGCTCTCTGTTCGCTCTGCTTCTCCTTAATGTTTCTACCAGGCGGGTTAAAGCCGCTGCTGACGGGATCTGGGCTGGAGGTTCGCGGCTGTAAATAGAAGTTATTGCAGAACCTCAAGTGTTAAAGGAAGATTCAGCCCAGAGCATTTAGAGTTCACAAAATAAACATCAGAGAAAATATTGTAGCAATAATTAGGACCACAGCAAAAAGCCAAACATGCCACAATGAAATGAATCAAAATGTCTCCAAAGCATCGGCGGACTGATATGGGCCACCGGGGGATTCCAGGTAGATTCCAGAGATGCGCATCGGAGCAGCTGTTCCTCCAGGGCCGGGCCAAGGTAATATGGGGCCTTAGACAGAACCCCCTCCCTCCGGAACCCGTCCTACTAAGAACCTCAGCATCGCTAACATGTTTAAATATAGATAAGGTGAATCTGTGAGAGGGAGACCAGATTTATTGGCCAAGTTTAAAATCAATCACTGATTATTGGTTATTTGCTGTGATGTATTTGTGAACAAACCCAACTCACACACAAAGATTACATCATATTGTAGCCATGGTAACACAACAATCAAACTATCAAGATGATTCTTTAAACTTTTACAAAGTAAACGTCCTAATTAAATCCTAAATATACTATATATTTTTCTCAACTGAATGCATTAAATAAAATGTAATAACATTGTCATTCTCTATAAATGATGCTTCGTGTTTAGATCTATGGTCTGTGTTACAATTAAACCATTTCTAGGGGCCCCTGAGTGTCTGGAGGCCCCTGCCAGCAGCTACTGAGTTTTCTTTGCCTTGATATCTCAGTCTTATAATTCTAGATCTAGAGGTTTAACATCAAACTATTATATAGAGTTAACCCCTTTGAGTTTTCTGATCTATAAATCAGTCTGCAGCCAAGTTGTTGTAGAGGTTAAATAGATATTATTAGGGCTTATTTAGTAAAATAGCAGCAAATTAGCTTATTTCATAACTTTATAACCTTTGACTTTCTCTCCTCTGGTCTGTTTAAGAGCTACAGTCTCAGATCAGCTCAAATCTCCAGGACTGTCAGCAGCAGAAACAAAAACTTTTTACCTGTTGGTGAAATTATAGACTAGATTTGCTTTGCATTGTCCCCACATGATGGCAATGATATAGTAGGATCCAATTAGATTCTTAACTAATATGGGTTGTTGCTATGTTGTTGTTTTTGTTCAATGTGCCCCTTTTTTAAATTTGAGCCCCTGCCCCTCTATAGGTCTCTGCACGGCCCTGTTATTTATGATACCCTTTCTGATCTCAGTGAACAGACTTTCTGTTTTGTTACAAAGAACCATCTGATATGTGACAGAAACCAAACTCTGGGACTGTTGTCTAAAATGCTTAGCTTGGCTTTTAATAATACGCATGAATTGTCACAGGTCGGGTTGAAAGATAGAGCAAAACAAAGACAACAACATCTTACAATACTGTTATCTGTAACAAAGTGGTTGTCAAGCCGCTTTGTCATTAAGCATTCACTGATACAGGATGTTCACCTCTTTAGACCAAATAAATCTTTCAGAACATACACTTTAGCTGACATGTTTAAAGCTAATTAGTAACAATTTTGAACAAGTTTGAACTTGGAGAATATGAAAAAAATGGAGTCAAAATGCTTACTTCTTTAATTATTCAACACATACCCCAATTAACCTTGATGCTGCCTTTATTTGAGTGGCTGCTGCAGTATAATGAAACCGTTTAAATGAAAACCTGAAGTCTTTTTCAATACTGGGACAAGGATCATACTTACTGTACTGATGTGAAAAATGTTTAGTACTTTCTGTGTTTCTCTAAACATCTTGGTCATATTCAGACATGATTCCATCCAATAAATGTTCAGAAAAAGCAGAAACAGGATTAAACAGGACTCAACATGTAGCAAGATGAATAAAAATAACACAAGTGTCCGTTAGGGGGCGCTGGCATTCATTTTCTCCTGGCAGCTGTCCCAGAAGATTTGTAGTCTGTTGTCCTTGTTAGAACAGAAGTCGGTCAAGTCCCTGAGCAGGCGGTCAGCCAGCCGTTCATCACCCAACACCCCCGTCCTCCAGGCTTTGGTCAGCATGGTGTTGTAAGCCCAGTAGTAGCCCACCCTCTCCTCGCTGCCAAACGGTCCCTGGCTGTTGGAGGTGGTGGAGTTCCTGCGGCGCCGCGTCTGCCCGCCAGAATACTTCCTCTTGGAGTACGGCAGCTGCAGGAACACGGTGCCTGCAGGACAGGGAAATGTTCACCTTTCCAGGACATGAGACAGTTTGGGGTTCCTACTGAGATGAGACAAACCTGTAACATGGATGTACTGAGGCTTGTTCTCAGCAGGGAAATTAAAAGATGATGGTGAAAACTTGTCGTGTACGAAGCCAAACCTGGAAGGAGGAGGAGAACAAGTCATCACAGAAAGACAATGAAGACTAAAGGGTGGCTAAAGAGGTGCAGGGCAAACCCTGGGGCCCAGAGAGTCATTCATGTTGAATAAATACAAAGGGTCAGCTTCTTCAGATATAAATGAAAAAAACAACATATATTTATATATATGTAATTAGTTTTATTTAAAATCAATTTTAGTAAGTAATAAAAAAGTATAGCAGCCATTTTCAAGCCAGCTGACTAGCAGTTTGCCACTACTGAGGAAGGTCAGCAGTGGGTTGAAGAAAACCTGAGTCAGTCTGGGACTTTCTTTGGATTGTATTTAAAGCACAAGGTGGTATAATGGGACATTATAGCAATGTTTTGGTAACTCTTCAGGATGAGCTGGTACCGGTAGCTGGTCCACATCCATCCAAAGATAAAATGTTGATTAAAATTGAAGAGCACTGACCTGTAGAGGATGGCTTCCTGAAAGAGCTGCATTCTGTCCCAGTACGTCTCTGGTTCAAACCCTGTTGGAAACAGGAAGACCAGAGATGGACTCAAACAGTCACATGGCAGAAGTTCGTCAATGACACACACTCAGCTTCATGGGGACAATTCCCCATGGAACCTCCCAATTCTGCCCAAGAACACTAACGTGGATAAAAGATTTGATGAAAATGGCCTCCAAAACTAATCAATAATCAGCTGGATAAACTGGGATCAATAAAATGATGGAGTCCATGCATCAGGAAGGCCAGAATGAGTCATCAGTCCAGACTGGGTCTAAAAGTTGAGGTTACAACCTTTTGTGTCAGGACTATAATGTACTGCCGTACTGCATTTACTACCTTCGAACAGGTTGTCGCTGCCGTTCTTCAGCAGACACTGGATGTGGAGCGGGATGAAGAGCTGGACCCTCAGTGGGTCTCCATACAGATAGGATGTCAGCGCAAAGGGGAACTCCAGAACAGGAACCAGCAGGAAACCACAGGAAGCTGCTTTCCTGTGCCAACCTTGAACCTATCAGAACAGAGTAACCTCAGAATCCACTCCGTCGATTCCAGATGGCTAACTGTGTCTCTGACTCTCTCTTTGCATTTCCTTCATGTTGAGTTAACCAATATGTTACCATCTCAAAAAGCACTGCAGCCGTGACAGCCATCCAGTGGAGCTTGATTTCAAAGGCAGCATTAAGAGAGAAGTTGCCATGGTAATAGCAGCTGCACCATTCAGTTCGGTCGCTGCGGTTATTGATGTCCACGTCCAGTGTGACGGTTTTCTGCTCTGGGACGGTAGCAGCTGCAGAACAGATGGACAACGAGGGGCCGGAGGGTGGAGAGAAAGTACAACAGGAAGTAAAAGGAGTAGAAGGCGACCTGGATGGAGCGAGGCGCAGTTACAGAGAGAGATGGATACAAAGCAGTGATCCAGAGCACAAGGCAGAAAACCAAGGTGTAGCTGAGGACATCCAACTGGGCCTAAAACATCCGAATGTCATCATACAACTCAAAAATATACAGATCAAGTATTTGATTGCAACACTTTCCAAAAATAGTTTCAGTATTGTAAACATAATGTGTTGTCAAATGAAGTCATAAAATCTGTATCACATCAGTGATATTCTACGATTAATTTTTCAGCATTATGTTTTGGATCATGTCCTACTGTGGGGGTGATGACAGCGATCAGAAAGGGAAATAAAGATTACAGCTACTGTATTCAATTGAGTGGAAGTGAAGAGGATAAAACTGACTGACGCACACAGGCAAGTTCAGCCATGGGTTACACACAGGATTTTCCAAAGGGACCCTAAATGGTACCCAAGTAATCCCACATTGGGCTCATATAAGCATGTTACCTGGGATGCCATTAATCTTCTAAATGTAGTCATAAAAAGTGGCTTCAGATCAACACTGAAAACACATTTCCATTATAAATGTGTGTAAATGTTTGTCTATGTTCTGCTAATGTCAAAAGAACACAATTACTCTGTTTAGATTAAATAAGAAATTGAACTAAAATCACGCCTGAATGTTCAGGAGACGAGTCATAGCATCATCCATCAGAGGAGGCGTTGCCGTCTCATTCAGGCGTTGGAACGCTAAGTGTGCGGCATTTTGGGAAATTGTCGTCAGTGAATTTAGAGAAGAGCTATGGATTGTTGAGAATAAATAATTCTGTGTTTTCCTTTTATCTCTTTTAGTTAGTTGCTAAGCTAAAGCCAGAGGAAAGGACATGTTAGGAAAAGCCCTCAAAGCTAAGATTACAGAATACTAGGAGCTAGGTAACGCCCTCTTTGGGGCGGAGCTCACAGAGAGGGTAACAAAGGGAATGGGAAACTCTTGTGGGATACCATTTTGACTGTTAGCTCTTAGAGGTAGCAGGTCATAATGGACCAGCTGTATTTTGGTGTTAATAAATGGAATTCATGAATTCAACTCACTGACTCTTCTGTAACCTCATACATCAAGAACTCAGCATGGAGAACGGATAATTCTCCACAGGATTCAACATGTTCAAATGACACAAAATCTTTTATGAACAGTGTGATGCTGTGAGAGCTCTGGTTTTTTTAGCTGCACATTGTCTGAAAAAAACAAAAACAAGCCATCTTCCTAATACGACTTCCTGATGTCTTCTTCATGGTTTTCGCCAGTAGTAACAGCCAGTTTTCGTTCATGTGACTCATGTGATGCAAAAAAGTGTTTCCATTGTAGTTCTGCAAAATACACCTATTTCAATATGGCTGAAAACCACTTCATCTCACGTTTTTATCCAAAAACCTGAGATTTCTTTTAATTAGCGTGTTTCCACGAAGCAAATTTGCTTTCGGAATTTCAATTTTCGCAATTTTATCATTCTCTTTCAAAAATAATAAATATCCAGCCTCCTTTCTAATATAATCTGGTTTCATTCACTTACTGTGCAATGGACTTTTTTATTATCAGATGTTTTAACTTATCCCCAAGTTAAAACCTCTGATGTTAAAATTCAATGAGAATAATCTGAAATGGAATTATCAACATAAAAGGTGATAAGCAACACAAGGAAAACGTTCAGGTGGAAGGCAAAAACCTGAACATTTTCAGGTGGACAGATTAAGGCAGATTAAGCGGAAGCAGAAACATTTCTAGGATTAATGAGTGTTTTCAGTTGAAACACAGGAAAGCAGCAGCTGAAGACATTGTACACCACAGCGCAACTGACCCACAGCCACCAACACCACAGCATGCACCCAACCCCACATCAACACAACTGGACCACCTTCACAGCAACCAGTTCACATGCACTGGTCTGACTGTGTAGAGGAGGAAATTTAGATCGCATCAATGATTTGGCCCTCTATCACTACTGCTACTGCATGCAGGAGACAAACACCAGCTGCCTAATGCAGATCTACAGCCTGCTGTGAGGAGAGCTGAACCCTGGACCTGTGTGTCACACAACAAGACACATAATGGTGCTGAAAATGTTGCACAGAGTTGGAGGTGAGGAACATTTCTGGATTAATAGAAACTTGGTGGTTTGTACATGTAGACCTCACTGTTGTCAGTTTGGGCAACATATTCAATCTGAAAACATGATCAGGACATTAACATTTATTGGAAAAATGTGATCAAACAGAGCTGAACTTCTGAGCTGGATGTGATGTAGCCAGAATTTTGACTCGGTGTCTTTTTGGTGCATTTCAGCTGGAACTGGGTTGTTAGGCTGATCAAAATGGAAACCAGATGGAAACTAGAAACACTGATAGTGACTCCTAGTGGTGGCAAAAGCACATGAAGGCTGCTGCCACTAAAGGGGCAGCATTATGTGTTTTCAAGCAACATAGTGCCATTTTATAGCACAATCACGTAACTATGTTACCTTCAGTAAAAATGCTATATGCATCAAATATGACCTCAAAGAAGTTTACTTCTTTCAAGAGGTGAACATCTTGAAATTGGGCCTCTGCCTCTTTAAGAAACTCCTGCTCTTTCTGAAACTCCGCCTTCAGGAAGTCATCACAACATGGCTCCTCTATTAACCCTTTCACAACGTTTTTACCAGCGTTGCTCTGAGGAGTAACTTCTATATTGAGCTCAGCAGATGCACAGTTCTGCCTGGTGTTTGCTAACAGCTGCTGGCTAGTCTGAAGGAGCTGAGTGAGGGAGTCATGGGGGAGGGCTGCTCTGTGAGGCGGAAGCTCTGAAGCTTGGAAACTGAGGAAACTTGGAAACTGCCTTAAAGGCAGTGCTCCACAGAGGGATTTTGCACAGCTGAGTGGTTGCCACGGAGATTAAAGGATTTCTCAAACATGCATGCAAAAAATCAAGGCAACACTCCAGGTATGTTTTTGATGAGGGGACATTATAACATGATGTAAAGATCAAAAAAGTTAATTTTATATCTTTATCTTTTATATCTTTATATCTAAAATGCTGAGGTCTATGTTTAAAAAATAACAAATGTTATGGACAATATCATTACAACTATAACAATCTGTCCTAAGATTAATTGGTGCTCTACATTAAAATAATTGGATCATGTGAAACATTTCTGTTTAATATCTTGATTGTATGAAACTGGAAACAAGGTCCTCCATCATTATGATGTCACTCTGACCCTCATCTAGAGTAGAAGAAGAAATGCAGGAGGTCATTTGAGCCCTGCATGGTTTTTCTTGGTGAATCTTGCCACAAACTGAAAAGACTGAGATTTTTTCTTTAGATCAGAGAACTGGTGTGTGGAAGGCAGAGGGCTCACTAGAGAATGCAGAGCAGGTCAACTATAATAATTCATAAATAAATAGGTGAGATAGTAAAAGGGGTGGATTTCTCCAGGGTTTCCTGGAGCGTGTGGCTCCCTCTGGCTCCCTGTGACCAGGGCCATTCCCCACAGCAGGCTGTCCAGACCCACATGAGGCTGGATGGGGATGAGGCGTCGTGTTCCTGGCAGTGTGGGCTGCGAGGAGCGGGCTGGGTATACCTAGCAGTGCAGCGGCCTGGCTGCGTCCCCCAAAGCTGCGGCTGAAGGAGCTGTGCCTACTTGCGTATGAGGCGGGCCGGCTGGGCAGCCAGGGCAAGAGGAAGGCGGGCAGGTCGCAGGGCCGCCGCTCCTCCAACACAAATGCCACTTCAAACCACTTTCTCTGGAAAAGGGCAAAATCCTCCACAGCTGCAGTGGACCAGCCGCCAGCAGCCTGCAGCTGGGAATTGAGGCCTGCAGTGACAAACCTCTATATGAACATCATGGTGCAAAGAACCAAGACATGGACATGTATGAAGCTAAAACTGTCTCATAATTCACAAATGCACAGGACGAGATTTTGATGCAAACACAAATATATATTGTTTTACAAGCTGTTTCTGGCCTGTGAGTTTGTGTGTGAATTTTGAGACTCCCCTCACGTTTCAATCCACAAATGTCTTTATTGTAATAAATGTTCTATCTGATTGGATGATCAGCAACCAATCAGATAGCTTCCTTGTTTCACCCAATCATATGGTTGGGGTAACCTTTGTTTCAGCCAATCATATTAACCCATTCCCGCAGCTGTAGCTATGACGACGCACCCACAGTTTGACCTCAGCCTGGCTTCTGACAGAGGAGCGGTAAGTGAAATATCTATCTAATGTATTGAGCTGTTTATCCCCAAGTTATCATTATTAATGTTAATCAATTTAATTGTGCAACTATCATCACAAGCTAGTGATCTTCAGCACACCTAACTCCTACATTAGTGCATCAGCAGAGCTCTAATGAGTAAGCTGTGCTACCTAGATTGCTAGCACTTCTGCATGCTAATAGCATCAGGCTAGCATCTTTCTATATAGTTCAATTTATTCAAGATAATAATAGCCTTTGTATATTATGAATTGTTATAAATCCCTGGTCTTTAAATGATAAATTATCATAGCAGTGTAATAGATCACATAAGTCACGCTTCTCAGAAACACAAAGTGATGTTTTTCCAGAAGCCAGGCTGAGAAACAAGGAAGCTATCTGATTGGTTGCTGATCATCCAATCAAATAGAACGTTTATTACAATAAAGACATTTGTGGATTGAAACGTGAGGGGAGTCTCAAAATTCACACACAAACTCACAGGCCAGAAACAGCTTGTAAAACAATATATATTTGTGTTTGCATCAAAAATACAAGTGTGGATCTCGTCCTGTGCATTTGTGAATTATGAGACCGTTTTAGCGCCATAGAAATCCCATCCAGACAGCAGCTGTGCTTCCCTTGTGGCTAAGCTGGGTTAAAGTTGTGTACCTTCTTTTTCTCCTACTATCCTGTAGAAGTAGAAGCCATAGATGAAGGTGCGCATGGCGTCTCCAGAGGCGTGGGCCACCACTCCTTCATCCAGCATTTTCTACCCAAAACAAAGCAGAGAGCACTGAACATCATCATAAGCTTAAAATACTTTCACATTTAAAATGACTCTAAAGAGGTTTTCAGTAAACCTGCACCAGTTTATCAATTTCTGCAACCACCCACGTCTACATTCATAACTTCATAAGTTTCCTGTTAGCATCATGCATGCCATGCCTGCAAACCTTCCCTTGTGGTCATTTACTAAAGGCAGCACATGATGTTTCTCTTTTACCTGCATGATGTCCACAGCCATGCCTTGTGTGGCCACGCCCTCCACGTTGTTGACCAGCCAATGAACAACTTCAGCACTTATAAAGCAGTTGAGTGGGAGGCCTTTCTGCTCTGGGAGCAGCTGCACACCGGTCCTAAAACACCCAGATGAAAACACCCACACCCACACAGGACAGATAACTAGGGGTGGGGCCATACCAATACAAATGTTTCCCCTCCTTTGTCAAAACCAACTAATCTTAGTGACATCGCTTTGACACAATCTGAACTGTTGATTTTGCTGTATTGTATTTCATTATTTTTTACTATTTTATATACTACTTTGTTTATCGATTTCAATCATATTGGAATTATATGTTTGTGTACAGCATTTTAAGTCTAGTGGGTATTTAAAGTGCCCTATAAATAAAATTGGTATGGTAAATATACTGGCACAATAAACTGAATATAACTGCACTGGATTGAACTGGGATATAATTGTTAAAAGTTTTTTGGCTCTAGTATCCTTTATTTGAAAGTGCTATGACAGGAAAGTAGGGTAATGAGAGAAAACATGCGACAAAGGTCACCAGGTCAGAAATCGAACCTGTGACAGCTGCATAGAGGACTAAGGCTTCCTTACGTTAGCTGTGTTCTAACCCCTGCACCGTCACAGCGCCAAACTGGAATGTATTCGATTCAATTTTAGCATCTCTGTTTGATTTTATATTTCTGCTTTTATTGCAGAATGCCTTGAGATTACTTTATTTACTTACTTACATCACTCTTAGATATATATATATATATAAACTGTATGTCTTATGGTTATATTTGTATTATTAATATGTAAGACCTCGGATGGAGTAGTTTGTCTACAGTCATGACCAAATGTTTTGAGAATGATTCAAATGTTAATATTTACAAAGTCTACTGCTTCAGTTTTTATAATGGCAATTTGCATATACTCCAGAATGTTATAAAGAGTGATCAGCGTAACAGCAAAAAATTGCAAAGTCAATATTTGCCTAGAAAATGAACTTTATCCCCCAAAACACATTTCAACTTCATTGCAGCCCTGCCTTAAAAGGACCAGCTAACATTGTTTCAGTGATTGCTCCATTAACACAGGTGTGGGTGGTGATGAGGACAGGGCTGGAGATCAATCTGTCATGATTAAGTAAGAATGACACCACTGGACACTTTATCATTGTTGGCATCATTGTTTCTCTTCTGTGAACCATGGTTACCTCGAAAGAAACACGTGCAGTCATCATTGCACTGCACAAAAATGGCCTAACAGGAAAGAAAATTGCAGCTAGAAAGATTGCACCTCAGTCAACAATCTATCGCATCATCATGAACTTCAAGGAGAGAGGTTCCATTGTTGCCAAAAAGGCTCCAGGGCGCCCAAGAAAGATCAGCAAGTGCCAGGACCGTCTCTTAAAAGTGTTTCAGCTGCGGGATCGGGCTACCAGCAGTGCAGAGCTTGCTCAGGAATGGCAGCAGGCAGGTGTGAGTGCATCTGCACGCACTGTGAGGCGGAGACTCTTGGAGCAAGGCCTGGTCTCAAGGAGTGCAGCAAAGAAGCCACTACTCTCCAGGAAAAACATCAGGGACAGACCGATATTCTGCAGAATGTACAGGGAGTGGACTGCTGAAGACTGGGGTAAAGTCATTTTCTCTGATGAATCCCCTTTCCGATTGTTTGGGACATCTGGAAAACGGCTTGTTCGGAGAAGACGAGGTGAGCGCTACCACCAGTCTTGTCTCATGCCAACTGTAAAGCATCCTGAAACCATTCATGTGTGGGGTTGCTTCTCAGCCAAGGGAGTCGGCTCTCTCACAGTCTTACCTAAAAACACAGCCATGAATAAAGAATGGTACCAGAATGTCCTCCGAGAGCAACTTCTCCCAACCGTCCAAGAGCAGTTTGGTGATGAACAAGGCCTTTTCCAGCATGATGGAGCACCTTGCCATAAAGCAAAGGTGATATCTAACTGGCTCAGGGAACAAAACATAGAGATTTTGGGTCCATGGCCTGGAAACTCCCCTGATCTTCATCCCATTGAAAACTTGTGGTCAATCATCAAGAGACGGGTGGACAAACGAAAACCTAGGAATTCTGACAAAATGCAAGCATTGATTGTGCAAGAATGGACTATCAGTCAGGATTTGGTCCAGAAATTGATTGAGAGCATGCCAGGGAGAATTGCAGAGGTCCTGAAGAAGAGGGGTCAACACTGCAAATATTGACTTGCTGCATTAACTCATTCTGTCATTAAAATCTTTTGTTACTCATAATATGATTGCAATTGTATTTCTGTATGTGATGACGACATCTGACATACACACATGAAAACCAGAGGGCAGAAGATCATGTGAAAATATAATATTTGTGTCATTCTCAATACTTTTGGCCATGACTGTACTAATAAGCAATTTCCCCTTGAGGATCAATAAAGTATATTCTATTCTATTCTATAATTTTGCACTGGACAAATACAAGTTGATGAAATGAGCACACGGTTACAGAACAATCTTCCTTGAATATGCTTGACATCTCCATATGTCCCTTTAAAACAGCCATTATGATGGCTGAGTCAGAGCAGACTACAGATGACATAAATTTATGGAAATATTGCACTTTCTGCTATAATGGTGTGATGTGGTCTTGTGTTAAAGTTTATAATTTAAGGCCATCTTCCTCCAGAAGAGGATCACTATATCAGACCAGATATTAGCCAGAAGATAACCACAATAGCTTCTGTGTGTGTGTGTGTGTGTGTGTGTGTGGGTGTGTGTGTGTGTTTGGGGTTCTGCAGCAAAAAGCATCTCAACAAGAAGGTGAGGAAGAAAGGAAAGAACAAACACATTCCCTAAATTGAAGTCTGGAAATTGCTGGGTTTCAGACACATGACCTGGATGATGCATGAAATTCAGATGGAGGTCTGGAAGTGGATTTCTCCGGTTCAAAACAGAGCAAATTGGACCACAGCGAGTATGATAATGCCATAAATGGGCTGGAACAGACGAGATATCTAGAAAAAATACACATATATTTAGAATATGATCCGTATTATCTCGGTAAAAAAAGACTTCTCTTATAATCTTGAGGATTAACCCCGTGTCGAGGCGATCAACGTTCAGCGATTCTTGAGAAGAGGGACAAAACACGTCCTATGATAAAACACAAAATTTGAATAAAATATACACAAAATATAATTTTTTCAAATATCTGACTAAACTAACCTGGGCCATGTGAGCACAACAATGTATGTTTTCCTGGTGTTTGCTGAATATTTTTTATTTTACACATTGTAATAGCTGGATGGTGTCTTTAAAATCCCTTGTCCTGGAGCAGAACTCAATACATTATAATAGTTTAAAACAATTAAAAGAATACTAAGATCGTATATTATGGCAATTAAGTATAAGTATTCCAATAAATAATTATAAAAGTATCAGTAAATTGAATTAAAATTCATTTTTATACATTTTCCAATTTGTCCCAAGTTTTGTTAACACCGTCAGACATAAAAATAATTTTTTTTAAATCAGGCATTATTGGTGGGCATCAGAACTTCTGAGGACCCCATGACGTCTTCCTTTCTCTTCCTTTGCTAAGAGGGTTAAGCAGCTCTAGTTAGCTTATGTCATTCTTTAGTCTTTTCTTCTGTTTTATTCCTAAGTTGCTCGTCACAACCATGATGTGTCAACACCATAACTGACTATTCTTTCTTTATTTTTTATTTCCTTTGTTTAACCAGGTAAACCCCGTTGAGATCTAGATCTCATTTTCAAGAGGAACCTGGGCAGAAGTCTGCAATACATAGCAACCTGGTTACAAAATAAAACTAATTAATACATATGCACAGGTGTAAAACAATAAAAAACAATTTAAAAGCAGTGACACTGTTTAATGAAATCTTGTTGCCTGTCTTTAAGAACCGCTCGAAATAAATCCAATTTACAAAACTTTGATGAAATTTTGTGAAATAAATGTTTAATTTTAGTATACTGCAAAGATTTCATGGACTTGATGAGCTACAATATGGCCTCCTTCAGAATAACATCATATAAATTGAGGTAGTTTGGCATTTCGTCAACTCCGTCAGAGTTTCTAACTGACATTGTGACTCTTTCAGTGGTAGTGTTGACACATCTCACTTAAATGTGCACTTAATTCATTTTAATGTGTTTTACATAAATGGCATTACTTCACATGTATCAAGTTTTTCTTTTTACTCACTAGTTTGTCACCATCTTCAGTTCTGTGTCAACTCCATCAGATGGACTTTATGTTGTTTTTTGTTTAAAATATTTCTTTTATTTCTTGAGAAACATTTGTCTGTAAAACAGAGTAAAAATATCACTAATAGGGTCATTAAAAAATAATTTTATGTTTATTTTTGTCAGATGGTGATGACAAAGTTCTGGGTCAGGTCCATTAAAAATGTAATTTTCAAAAAAATGTTGCAACTGGGAGTCTGCACTTTATCATCTTTACATTTCCAAAACCTTATTTGTCATCTTTGTATACATAAGCTTGAGGAATAATTAAAAAAATTGGGGGAAAATTTAAACCCATTTTGTCCCAATTCTTAAGAATCACTGCATTAACTAACTACAGTATCTGGTGCTGCAGACCTCATGTTATATGACGAGCCAGAAGAAAGTTTTCAAAAGCCTGGAGAATAAAATCATTTAGTTTCAGGTTGGGTAAAGCATTAGGGATCAAAAGAAGCATTAAATGGCTGTCGACTTGTTTCTGTCGGATGAGTAGTGAGTTGTGCTATTTTAAGTATGATAACGATGCTATCGCTACCAGCAAACTAACCCATGTTATTTCTGTGAGCTTGGATCTCCTGGTAAATCATTTATTTAGCTTCTGTAAACCAAATTCATGCTGGAGTTGTATGTTAATGTTGAGACGTTGTAGGAAGCTGGATTCAGGTAGAACGTAGGTCAACCATTCACAGCGATCTACAGCAATCCCATGTTCGTGTCTGGCCACGAACCATGTAATCACAGCTCATTGTGACTGTATGGTTGGGCAGGTTATATTTAATTTATCTTGCTTTTTTTTTTACTTGAAAATCCCATCGAATAAACATATCTTCTGTCCAGGACTTCACTCCGCCTGATTTTAGCTGTAGATTGTTGATCCACTTTTCTCAGTAAGTTTTTCAAAATGAACTCCATTGTGACCAACTACTTTCGAAACACAAAAATAACGTTTATCTTTCTCTCTACTAGAACAGTTGGAACAACCGTACAGGACTCAGACTTTAGACATTTTGATGCTGGATCAACAGACGTAAACGGGCTGCATTTACTTCTTGCCCTCCATCTGATTGGGTGACGTCGATGCTACGTCATCTGAAACCCAGCATTTTTCCATACTTTTCCAGATCAAGGCAATGCTCCAGTCAAATTACATACTTTTTCAGATTCCATAGTAACCCGGTGATTAAAGCAACTCTGCAGTGAATCACTCCAAACACAACTTCAATCTTACGTGGGATGTTTGATGGCCTCCAGAATCTCCATCAGCGTTGATGAGGAGGACAGACAGAGAGCCCCGGCTGCTGATTGGCCACTGTGGAGAGACCAGCAATTAGCACTGAGCAACACTTCTTCACACTGAGATCTCCAGTTCCTGTGTATTTCACTATTTGAGACAACATACCACATACAAGTTTTAAACATTTAAAAGGTATGAGCAGTTTGACCAGGCTGTAAAGCCGGCTGACCTGGTGTCTGTGCTGCTGTTTGCAGCTTCTCCTGCAGGGGTCGCTGCTCCAGCTGCCGCCCCTGCCTGGGCTCCTTTCTCTGCTGGCTCAGAGGTTTCCACAGGCAGCTACACAATTACAGACACTTTTATTAATTAATGCATTTATTCTAGGAGAACACCTAAAGCTTATTTTCATAACTGTAACATTTCCTCACTCCCATCTAAACACATTTACTGATGGTTAAGCTGAAGTTCTAACTAAGTAAGAAATCTTACTTGGCTTAGGCTTGTTACAAAAACTAATTTTGTAGGATGATAAATTGCCCCAGGAATTAATGCAATAAATGATAAGATTGTTGTTTGAGTCCATTTTCAAGTAATATAATATATAATGGCATAATAAACCAAAAACACATTCTAAAAGATCAATAAACTTTTAATTTTAATGAATATTTACTGAAACCAGAAAACATTTTAAATATCCAAAATAAAAGAAAACGTCAAAAGTAACAAATAAAATGAGCTAGTTGAGACCAAAGCACCAGACTGAAGACTTTATCATCCAGTTTTTGGTAGAAAGAGAGAAAAGAGAAAAACAACAAATTATGCAAATGGAAATTATTAAGCTTGTTTTAATTTATCATGCAATTAATTGATTATTGCGACAGGACACCTTGGCTTAACTGACAGAGAATACTATTCTTCTCTAAAGCTGTTACCTGGTTGCTGCACAAACATTCTCCAAGCTTTTAAAACAAGACTTTTCATTACTGAACAGCAACATTACTCCAACACCGTCCAAGACAGCTTCCACCCCAACACACACACATACACGCACACATGCAAACACACATGCATCTAACAATGACAAGGTTTCACTACAAAGAGAACAGAGAAGTAGTAGCTCTGAGATGTGCTGAAAGCTGTGCTCCAGCAGCTGCTAATAATAAGATAAAGGTGAATTTTAGGGGAAGGATAATTGCCATGATGTGCAAGAGGACATTTTAAATACAACATACAGCAGAAAAATGTCCTTCTAAAATCTGTAAAACAAATTCTACATGCTACCATTCTTTCTAATGTTATAAGACAAATAGCTCATTTATAATCTTTGTCTTCATTTAGCCTGGTAATTCCCCCTCAGGGCAGTTTACACAAATCACAGTCTTTGTAAATATCTATGGCCTGATTAATAATGACATGATAGGACTGATAATCTGTGAACAGTAATTCAAAGTGCTACACAGTTTCTTAGGTCTGGACTTTGATTAGGCCACTCTAATATAAGTATGCTCTGATCTAAACCGTTCCAGACTCCTTGGTCTGAAGTGTTTTGCAGCTTTTAAGAGGTTTTCTCTAAGAACTGTCATTTATTTAAATCAATCCATCTTTTCATCAGCTTTCACCTGTTTCTCTAACCCTGCTGACTTAAGCAACCCAACAGCATGATGCTGTCAACACCTTGAGTCACTATGGCAACAGTGTGTTCTCTGCCATGCAGTATATAGCATCTTGGCAAAAAGTTGAATTTTGTTCTTCCACAGATACAGTATGTGGTGTTCCCAATCTGGATTGTGATAAATGGAAACATTACTGTTCCACTTAGTTAATACTTAATTCAATTCAATTTGTTTCATAACTCACATCATCCAAGTATCTTCAAAAAGTCGTTGTGGATGATGATACTGAGGGTAGGAAGGATCTCCAGTAGCAGTCAGTTTTGCAACAAATCTGAAGAGGTCTCTGACTGAAGACTGTTGCTGTATGACAGCATCATGCTAACAGCTCAGTATCCTGGCAGCAGAAACGATATTCCACAGTAATGTCCTGAATGAGACCATCAGCTGGCCTGCGCTGTTAATTCACCTAAATTCCTTTTGCCGCTCCTCTTTAAATCTTTGTCTGTTTACATTTCTTTTTTTTTATGGATAAACTGAAAAAACATATTAAACTAATCCATTTATACCCCATTTTAATTTTCTTTTATCTGGTAAAAACCAAAACAACCAGCTGTTTGATGCATGACAAAACAAGAAAATGAGACTAGAGAATGGAGACTTTTCTACTTGGCAGTAAAACACATCAGGCAAATCTGAAAGGTCGCTGATCAGCAGGAGTCAGTCGAGCAATAATAAAGTATTAGTATGAAGAGATGCAATACATAACACACACCAACCAAACATCTCCAGCAACACCCAGGGATCCAGTTACTGACCTGAGAGTGATAGATGTAGGAGGAGCGAGGGCTACGTATAAAATCCAAAACAAAGGCAGCGTCCTGTCAGCATACAGGAAGAGCATAACCCACAATCAAACACCCGAAGCCCACCAACAAGAGCAGAACAGATGCAGAAAGACATGAGCAAAAGTCCCACACCCAAACACAAGCAAAGGACAGCTGCTTGATCCCAGGATATGATGCTGATTAAATTAAATTCTGATTTCTCTGTAGAAGCCTGAAGCATTCAGAGAAGAAGTGCTCACCTTACGGGGACTGTCTACATATGTAGGAGCCATGGCGATGCTAGACAGATCGCTCACAGCAGGGGTAGCCTTGGACTGCTGCTGTTGCTCCTCCAGGGTCCTGAAGGAAAACAGGGAAATAATGCAGAGGAGAGAAAGATTTATGCTTTCAGATTTACTTCAGCAACCCAGCAATACTTACTTCTGGTTCTGCTCCATCTCCAGCAAAGCTGTCAGAGCTGAAGTGCCCCTCTTTCCTTGTGGAGGTGCCACAGGCTCAGGTGGGTAGGGTGGGATAGGACTGGTGACCTGCAGTCCTTTCATGGGTGTGCCCTTCTGCTACAGCAGAGACACAATCAGCAGGTTTCCCCCAGTGTATTATAAGCCTGATGGGCCACCAGGCTTTACTTGTGCCCCGACCAGGCTAAGTATTTCTTATTTATTGAAGTTTTTTTTTAATGTTTGCATTTTTTAAGATTTCAGAGTTGGTGTTCAGGTATTGGTCTTCCAATCTTTCAATAATACATAATTATCAAGTGTTATTTTCAAATTTCCTGTCAGCTTTATACACTTTGTAACTCAAAAACACGACGGACTGCTGGATAAATGACTGCCCTAGCACCCAACTGCCAGGTTTAGCAAGTTTTCTGGGGGAAACCTTGAATCAGGAAAAGAGACGGACAACAGAGACTGTCCTGCTTTTAAAGATCATCACTTGCAGGAGGAACTCTCTTCTAGCCAGTAGAGCTGAAGAAGAAGCTCAAGATGTACATTATAAATAGACTTAGACTTGTACTTTATTGATCCCTTGGGAAGACTCCCTCGGGAAATTGAAGGAAATATAGTGCTGTTTGGTAACACAACCAGAACACAACAGTACCAAGGCTGCAACTTACCATTATTGTAGTAATCTATAATTCTAACAATTGATCAGATAAAAAAAACTGGAACATTTTTCAATTGAACACTTAAGCCTTTTTATACAAAATCAAAAATGCAACTCTATATCGCCATTTGTATCATATATAATACAGACGTTTCTGTGGTCTCCATTTTTTACACCACA
The DNA here is from genome assembly GCF_002775205.1 of Xiphophorus maculatus. NCBI lineage: Eukaryota > Metazoa > Chordata > Actinopteri > Cyprinodontiformes > Poeciliidae > Xiphophorus > Xiphophorus maculatus. The sequence continues at coordinate 1,632,980 of NC_036448.1, forward strand.
ATCAATACTTACCCAAACAACCTATTGTATACAATTTGAGACTGGTATTCTGCCATCTACTGGATTATCATTGCACTGCAGGAAGAGAAACAGCGTTTTTTTGTCTCACATGAGATTGGTCATACAGAAAGTCTTTGCCCATTTTTGACGACTTGCAGTAAAAATAATATATACATTGTTATTCACTTTTTTAAAGTAGTGTTTTATGTTTTGAAATCATGCACAATTACCTAGAAATGATTTTGTTATATTACATTTAAATCGTGTTAAAATGTGTGTATCATATTTGATACTGCAGGTACTTAAGGTGCTTTATCACTGAGCAGTAATGTCATATTTTTATAAAGTAATCAATGTCATACCAGCCACAATTCAGCCTTTTCAGCAAACTTTTGTTTACTCAATAATTATCATTAAATGTCATTTCAAAATAAATTTCGTTTTTTTTCACAATAGTAGTTATTCTAAAACCATAATCTTTATGGTGTATCGACTAGTTATTTATATATATATTTTAGATTTTAAAAAAGAGTAGAGGAAGAAGAAGAGAGAAAGAAAATACTTGAAATAGTCATCAACATGATAATGTGTGACAGTTCAAGCTATATAGAGAAGTAAAGCTAAGATGATGAGGATTATGATGAGGACTGGACTCCTCCGGCCATGTATGATGAAAGATATTCAGATACCAACTATGATGAAGACTATGATGATCAAAGTGTAACCCAGGTCCAAACAATCACCCTGGACACAGTCAGAAATGAATCAGTGAAGACTAATGTGAAAAACAAATAATACAAATGGAGAAAATACTGTCAAGTTCCATATGTTAATGTCATTGCCAGGGTTGAGGAAGGCTCAGGAAGGAACAGGTGTTACATCACTCTATACATATATTCATATCATCAGTCACTTTGTCACTGATGAAATGCTCCAGGGGATTGCAGAACATTTTCCACTGGTTCAATGCCAACAAATGAAGAAATAGGTTCACTGCCTGTCATACTAGATCACAATTAGGTTGTTGTCCTGGTTCGCTCTGAAGTCCATTCACCCTCTTCTACTCTTCAATTCATTTCCATTCCTCATGAAGCAGTTTTCCATCCACTCCAAAACTCATGACATGGTTCTCAAGCCAGCCATTGATGAATCACATGAGTTCATGGGAGATGTTGCTCTTCTTGATACATTATCAGCCTTTCTGAAGTTCGGCTTTAGATCCCGAAGATGTTACATGTACATCTAGTGGCACACTGTTACAGTAACCATCATCAATGCTTGAAACCTCTACAGAAGAGATTAACTGAAGCTACAACCTAAAATGCTTTAGTTGGCACTTTTCCTACAAGTGCAGGAAAAGTCAAAATCAACTATGGTAGACCACTTTCCTCCCCTGAAGCAACTTCAACGGCACCCTGTAGAAGACCAAGCTGCAGTGTGCCTCTTGATGTGAGAAAGAATGGCATTGATCATTTTCCAACATGGGAAGCCCAACAGAGTTGCAAGCACTGTTCTGGAATCACTTTGCACACATATACTGTAAAAAGTGTAAGATACAGCTTTGCCTGAACAAGGACAGAAACTCTTTTGGTTCCTACCACGATGTGAAATAAATGGCTGTAAAAAGTTGTTGGTGGAAAAAAAAACTAAAACTGTTCCATATTTTCTAAATGTTACAGGCAACATTTGTTTTTACATCTAAAACTCACATTGTTGTGAGCCAAAAGTTCTAAGAAAAACCTGCCGTATCAAATGTGATACAAAAAATATATCATAAAATAAATGACATGGCAAAAAAAAGATTTTTAGATTTTGCTTCAAGGTTTCATGAAGCTCCTCAAAAAATACACATTTCATTGTCTGAAATGCAATAACATCATTTCATGTATAGCAAAGGACACATTTGCAGCTAAAGATTCTTCCAACAGCAGCATGTGAAAAGCTCAGTCCGTTCTGCTGCACTTCTTACAGATTTTCTTCAGTGTACGGCTAATCTGGTGATTATTATTTGCATTATTCTATTAATAATTGGATAGCAAAAGGCACTTAATAGGAGGTTTTATTTTTGAAGACTTTAACCAGGTGAAGCTAAAATTATGCCACTTGACAAACATAAATATGGGTAGAACATATATGCAGAGAATTTTTTTTTTTTTATCTTAACAAAAATCAAAATGTATATTTTTTGTACAGTTTTGGCTTCATTACTGCTCTGGTTATGTTGTTCTTTTAACAAATGGCCTTTTATTAGTCTGCATGCTCTAGTTAACAATTCATCCATTACTAAACTAGTTGACAATTATTACAGTAATCATTTAATTGCTATTAATCATTTGTGCCCTAAACAGCACCAAATATTGGTTCTGACTCAGAAAGTCATGAGACGAGCCTCACCCTGATGATCCTGTCAGAGCGATGCCGTCGCCGTATGCGGTTGAGGCCTTCCACAAAGCGAATGAAGCCGTCCAGCAGGACCCAGTCCCCACAGCCACCCATCCCAGTACCCGCCCCCTCTCCATACACGTCCCAGTGGCCCTCCCCGTCCGCCACCCGCCGAGCCCCTCCGGCTGGCAGCAGCAGAAAGCGGGTCCGCCAGAACTTCAGTGAGTCGATCAGGCTGTTGGGCAGAGACAAACTTTTCAACATCGCTTCAACCACACATCTGCAGTGCTTTACTTCTGCTAAAAAATTAAAGAAAACTAAGGATGAATTATTTTACTTAACTAGAAAAACATAAGGAATTTGTGCAGCTAAAATACAGGTAGGGTAAAGGCGCAGATTTAGATTTAAAAAAATGATTTTATTCAGACAAGGAGTCTGTTCTTGATGGAATGAGATAGGCATCTCTCCAAAGAGAACAATATAATGTAAGAGAAAGTATTTATCTGGTAATAAATAATTTCAGATTTATCTACATTTTATACAAAATAGCAAGTTGCAAATTAATCATACCTTTGTCAACAATCATCATAAAAGTCCTTATTGCACTCAAAACCCTTATTTTATTTTTATCTTTGGTGATGAGCTCCATATCTTTGAGTTTGTCATCACTCTAATCTTTGGCCTCAATAAAACTCCATCACATTCAAGTGAAGGAAATATTGTTGCACCGATTGCAGTTTTCTGATCAGTCAGATCTTTTAAAAGCCTGACTTACCAATTTTTTTGTCTGAAATATAGTAACAAAGTCGTCAAGTTGGCAACAGTGGAGTGACTTAATAACCGCCCTGTGCAGACCAGACCTGGTGAGTGACCTGGTCAGTTAGTCCTCTCTCACTGCAGAGCAAAAGAGGACAGTGACTGCTGTTCAGACGTCTATGGAAGTAGACAAGATTGGCAGATAAAATTGTGTAAGTATCAACCAATCACCGATCACCCAAAATAAAATAAATCAGGGCCAACTTATTGGTGCACCCTAGAAAAAACATGTTAATATAACATAAAGGTTACTGTAAACTTAAATCTGCCAGCGGTATGAATAGTATAACTAAACAGTACCTTTGATGCAATGCTTTTAGTGAAGGAATATAATAATCTTCATCAGTGAGATTCCCACTGCCACTGCGGTCCTTGATGTTCTGCTTTTCAGCTTTTTAAGCCTCTCATTGTTTTGGTGATTGCTGGTACCCATGAGCAGCCATCACCAGAGTTACTCTAGAGATACAAGCAGTAACTCTACCATCACAGCCAATCAGTGAGAGACGGATACTATCTGTTGCTACTGAAACAGCTTAATAACAGAGCTTTGTTTAGTAACTAGGATCAATTAAAATGTAAGTGTGACTGAACTGAAATGACTTGCATCAAGGTGACATTTGTTATGAATTGGCGCGATACACATAAACTGAATTGAATTTGAGAAGGTGATAATGGAAAAGGCACTTCAAAAAGCCTTCATTTCCAAACCAATTATTCAATCAGATTAACATCTGGAAACTCTGCAGCAATCACATCAGAGAGAGAAAATAAGAAAAGATCCTTACTATATACATATATAGGGTATATGTGTGTGTATATATCCTATATACACACACAGTTATATACAGTTCCCGGTACATTAGTGCTGTTGCTAGGCGCTGCATGTTTCTGCGACAACATTCATTTGTGTGCACCTGAAGTCCTCAGAGCCAGCCGAGCAGATGTACTGGTCCAGGTAGTTCCACTTGTATTCCTCCAGCCGCTCATGTCCAAACTCCACCCAACAGGACACAAACTGAGCATCTGAGTGTGGAGGACACAGGCTGTAGCTGTACTGGATCTGAGCTGATTCATACGGATACCTACAGACACACACACCAAATCCTCACTTCCTTGCTTTAAATTGGAAACCAAAAAGTATAAACAGTTTTCCCCCCAAACATGTTTTCTTTTTAATTATTTTAATGAAAACTACTTTAAAAATATCTGTCATGCTAATAAAGAAAAAACAATACTAAAATCAAACCAAAATGTCATTACTTGCCGTCTATATGTCATTGAGTTTAGTCTTTTTTAGTTTTTGCCAGAGTAACTATCAGATAATCAGCTGTAGTTTTTTCAGTAGTAACAAAAAACATGCCTTTTAGAGGTTTCAAGAACTGAGATTGATTTTCAGTGAATTTGAGTTGGATGATATCAGAAGCACTTACTTCGGCAGGTAGCGAGTGACAGTGATGATCTTGTCTCTGAGGCAAACCTTATGGAAGGTGCGGCCCATGCTGAGCCAGTAAACCGTCTCTTCTTCCTCCGCTCGACGCAAAGACACCAGACCTGGGGCAACAACAATGGCAAAATGCTGTGGGTTTTTTTTTTCCTAGTGTTTTCCTGTCCCTTCATAGGCTGCATCCCCCATGCATAGCACTGACCATGACAAAGATAATGCTGAGGACAAAAATGAAAACTGTTGCTTTAACACTATGCTTCAAAAAGTATTCATTTTCGTTTAGAAGTTATTTTCTGAAATCTAAATTTGTGTTGTGTTTTCCTCATAGCTGTATGCCAGGAACTGGTTAGTTCTCTGGATCAGATTTAGTTACCTCTAGTGTACAGAGGACTGCTGCCAAGGGGCGTGGCCACCGCAGGAGGAGGTTTTCTGTTGTTTGTTTGAACTATTATTTGATATCCCTGCATTAACCTCTGACAGATAAACTCTTCAAACACCTGAGACGCCGTCATCACTGGAGCTTCATCTTCGCGTCTATAAAAAGAAAAGAGAAAGGCAAAGTCATGGTCAAAAGGAGGATATCTCCCTGCCAAAACAAGTACAAACAATTTTGTCTTCTAGAGTAGAATGAAGAGTTAAACATTTATTTGAAAAATGGGGTTTTTAATATTATTGTTAACCATTTTAGAATTCATTCATCATTTTCAAACAATAAATTCTTGTATTATAGTTTCAGAATCCTCTGAAGTGGATTGTACCAACTCGGGAGTACCATTTCTGATCAGTTCACAAAACTCCTTAATGCCTTAACAGTAGTGGGCACATTTCCACTAATCTGCTAATGCACTAATATTGGAGATTTGAAAACACAGCACACTTAGCTTCCAGTAAAATAAAGTTGTAATAATATGAAAATAAAGTCAGAACATTACCTGAATAAAGTTTTCCTGGAATAAAGTAATATTACCTGAAGGTCATATATTAGGAGAATGAATTAGTAATTTTATGATAATTCCATATCCACAAATAATAAAAAAGTAAAATGGGGAAAGTTGAATATATTGTGAAGTTATACTTTGGTTTCAGTTTTACACATAAAGAAACACTATCTTTCAATACAAAATCCTCAAATAATCACTAGCAGGACTTTGAAAATGTATCAGTTATTTTCACAATCATTTCAAAGAAAGACTCATGGAGCTGATCTCTACTGAGGATTTTCCTCATAAAACAAACTTTTCTCGTAATTTTAAGACTTTCTTCTGGTAATAATGCGTTATGATTCTACTGATATTGTGACTACATGCTTATAATAAAAAAAAATTTTAGTCTGGCTGTAATACTTCATTGTAGGATTGTAGACCCTTATTAGTATATATATATATATATATATATATATATATATATATATATATATATATATATATATATATAAAATTCCCTTCTCACCCACCGCGGGTGGTTTTTATCCTCTGAGCTCGGGTCCTCTACCAGAGGCCTGGGAGCTTGAGGGTTCTGCGCAGTATCTTGGCTGTGCCAAGGACTGCACATTTCTGGACTGAGATGTCTGATGTTGTTCCTGGGATCTGTTGTAGCCATTGGTCCAGTTTGGGGGTGACTGCCCCGAGGGCCCCGATGACCACAGGCACCACTGTGGTCTTCACCTTCCAGGCCCTCTCCAGTTCCTATATATATATATATATATATATATATATATATATATATATATATATATATATATATATATATATTAGTCATTTCTAAAACTCCGCCTCAGAAAGTCATCACAACATGGCTCCTCTATTCACTCTTTAACAATGTTTTTTCCCAGAGTTTCACTGAGAAGTGGCTTGCACAATAAGCTCAGCTGATGTGCATTTTCACCAGGTGTTTGCTAACAGTTGCTGGCTATTCTGAAAGAGCTGAGTGGGGGAGTCAAAGGGGAGGGCTGGTCTGTGAGGCAGAAGCTCAGAAACTTGGAAACTGGATGAATGAATCAAGGCAACACTCCAGGTATGTTTTTGATGAGGAAATAACTTTATAACATGATGAAAGTGGATTTTACATAATACTGCCCCTTTAAATTGTCACATTGTTTACCTTTCTAGATCACTGTGTGGCAAGAGGTCATAGCAGCCTTCAGTGTAGTCATTCTGCAGCGTCTGACGGTCAGGGAAGTAGTCGGTGGTGAGGGGGAGGCAGGCTGGGGTAGTCAGGGACTTCCAGTCCACCCCCACCGTGCAGCAGAAGCTGGGCACTGTCGGGGGTGCAGACAGCAGCAGGGCTTCACACACAGACCCAAAAATCCCCACCGCAAAGAGAATGACATGTACCCACAGTGGAGAGCCACATGTGTGGGAGGGATTTGGGAGGAAAGTGGAGTGAAAGGGCAGGAGTCAGGAGTGAACAGATAGGGAAGACATGAAGATGGAAAAGAAGAAGAGATGATAATGCAAACACAAAAGAAGAAGAGAGAGGAAGAAAAACAGAAGTGTTACTTTTAATGACGCCATCTCCCCCTGCTGGTGATTCCTGCAGGGGGCGTAGCTGTGCAGCAGTGATCAGACATGCAGATTGCGCTCCTGAAACAGTCACTCTGTGAGCCACGTCACCCACAAGCTGAAAGTGTGTCCTAAGCTCAATCAGGGTGCTGAGTGGATTTAAGCAGAGAAATTTCATTATTCATGCTAATAAAAGGTAGTAGGAAAATTCCTAATCAGAAAGTTTGTGCCAAAGTAGTAGACTGTTTAAAGTTTCACAGAATCACCCAATTAATTATCCTCAGAGAGAGAGAGATGTGTGCTCAACATGCAGTCATGCAGATAAAAGGCAGAAACAAACTAAGTTTAATACAAACAGATCATGGTGAGGGGAAATTAAGGAGCTCTAACTGATTGGCTATAGATAACAAAACTCTGAGAAACCAGGAGAGATTCAAGAAAAAAGCTTAGGAAGAAGTGGACAGAGGGAGGAAGATCCCACATGACCTGTGTGCGATGTCTCTACCTGCGACCCCTCTCAACAGACACCCACTGGAGAACCCTGTCTGCCAAAGCTCAATAAGCCCTCACAGGTTAAACACACCTCTGAAGGTTTATGGTCATCATCAGTTTGGTGATTAATAACAATTTCAGCCTGCTGGTGAAGCTGTACAACAATTTGAGCAAGCCTTAAAAAGATCTCATTTTAGTCCAGCAATGATTGGATGGACTCACTCGGATCAGCACCGCTGGAGAACTCCTGGAAGGAGGCGCTTCGGTTGCTCAGAGGTCCTGCACACAATTTCACAATCACACAAAAGAGAAAGCAGCAGTTATGAGATTTGTGGTTGACTATTTACACTGATTAGATTGTTTTTTTTTTTTGTTTTTTTACACATTTTCCTTAAAGCAGCCAAACATTTTAAAATGCTTTTATTTGACCTTGCTAGAGGTCATATAAGAGTCTAATATATGTGAAAAAAACAAAACAAAATCAGGCCTGATTTTCTACATACATTATCAAATATACTGTATATTATTGTAAAAACAAATCACTTCATAGTGAAACTGTGTGTTTTTGATATTATAATAACTCCTCCATGGGCTGCCACCTTATCGTGGTGGAGGGGTTTGAGTGCCCCAATGATCCTAGGAACTATGCTGTCTGGGGCTTCATGCCCCTGGTAGGGTCACCCAAGGCAGACAGGTCCTAGGTGAGGGACCAGACAAAGTGCAACCCGAAGACCCCAATGATGAGTAAAAACATTGGACTTGGCGTTCCCTCGCCCGGACGCGGGTCACCGGGGCCCCACTCTGGAGCCAGGCCTGGAGGGGGGGCACGATGGCGAGCGTCTGGTGGCCGGGCTTTTACCCATGGAGCCCGGCCGGGCTCAGCCCGAAGAGGAAACATGGGCCCCCCCTCCCATGGGCCCACCACCCGTGGGAGGGGCCAAAGGGGTCGGGTGCACTGTGTGATGGGTGGCGGCCAAGGGAGGGGACCCTGGCGGTCCGATCCTCGGTTGCAGAAACTGGCTCTTGGGACGTGGAATGTCACCTCTCTGGTGGGGAAGGAGCCGGAGCTAGTGTGTGAGGTCGAGAGGTTCCGGCTAGAAATAGTCGGTCTCACCTCGACGCATGGCTCTGGTTCTGGAACCAGTCTCCTTGAGAGGGGTTGGACATACTTCCACTCTGGAGTTGCCCAGGGAGAGAGACGTTGGGCAGGAGTGGGCATACTTGTTGCTCCCCATCTCGGCGCCTGTACGTTGGGGTTTACCCCGGTGAACGAGAGGGTAGCATCCCTCCGCCTACGGGTGGGGGGACGGGTTCTGACTGTCGTTTGTGCTTACGGGCCGAACGACAGTTCAGATTACCCACCCTTTTTGGAGTCCTTAGAGGGGGTACTGGAGAGTGCTCCTCCTGGGGACTCCCTTGTTCTGCTGGGGGACTTCAACGCTCACGTGGGCAACGACAGTGAGACCTGGAGGGGCGTGGTTGGGAGGAACGGCCCGCCCGACCTGAACTCGAGCGGTGTTCTGTTGCTGGACTTCTGTGCTCGCCATGGATTGTCCATAACGAACACCATGTTCAAGCATAAGGGTGTCCATATGTGCACTTGGCACCAGGACACCCTAGGCCGCAGTTCGATGATCAACTTTGTCATCGTTTCATCGGATCTGCGGCCGTATGTCTTGGACACTCGGGTGAAGAGAGGTGCGGAGCTGTCCACTGACCACTACCTGGTGGTGAGTTGGCTCCAGTGGTGGGGGCGAAAGCCGGTCAGACCTGGCAGGCCCAAACGTGTTGTGAGGGTCTGCTGGGAACGTCTGGCGGAATCCCCTGTGAGACGGAGCTTTAACTCCCATCTCCGGCGGGAGGAGTTTGGAGAGGCCATGGAGAAAGACTTCCGCACGGCTTCGAGGCGATTCTGGTCCACCATCCGGCGTCTCAGGGGGGGGAAGCGGTGCAGCACCAACACTGTTTATAGTGGGGATGGTGTGTTGCTGACCTCTACTCAGGACGTTGTGGGTCGGTGGGCAGAGTACTTCGAAGACCTCCTCAATCCCACCAACATGCCTTCCACTGAGGAAGCGGAGCCTGGGGACTCTGGGTTGGGCTCTCCAATCTCTGGGGGCGAGGTCGCCGAGGTGGTTAAAAAGCTCCTCGGTGGCAGGGCTCCGGGGGTGGATGAGATCCGCCCGGAGTTCCTTAAGGCTCTGGATGTTGTAGGGTTGTGTTGGCTGACGCGACTCTGCAATATCGCATGGACATCGGGGGCAGTTCCCCTGGATTGGCAGACTGGGGTGGTGGTCTCCCTGTTCAAAAAGGGGGACCGGAGGGTGTGCTCCAATTATAGAGGGGTCACACTCTTAAGCCTCCCTGGCAAGGTCTATTCAGGGGTCCTGGAGAGGAGGGTCCGTCGGATAGTCGAACCTCGGATTCAGGAAGAGCAGTGTGGCTTTCGTCCTGGTCATGGAACACTGGACCAGCTCTACACCCTCGGCAGGGTCCTGGAGGGTGCATGGGAGTTCGCCCAACCAGTCTACATGTGTTTTGTGGACTTGGAGAAGGCGTTCGACCGTGTCCCTCGGGGAGCCCTGTGGGGGGTTCTCCGGGAGTATGGGGTACCGGGCCCTTTGATACGGGCTGTCAGGTCCCTGTATGACCGGTGTCAGAGTCTGGTCCGCATTGCCGGCAGTAAGTCGGGCTCGTTTCCGGTGAGAGTTGGACTCCGCCAGGGCTGCCCTTTGTCACCGATTCTGTTCATCACTTTCATGGACAGAATTTCTAGGCGCAGCCAAGGTGTTGAGGGGATCCGATTTGGTGGCCTTAGGATCTCATCTCTGCTTTTCGCAGACGATGTGGTCCTTTTGGTTTCATCAGACGGTGATCTGCAGCTCTCGCTGGAGTGGTTCGCAGCCGAGTGTGAAGCGGCCGGGATGGGGATCAGTGCCTCCAAATCCGAGGCCATGGTCTTGAGCCGGAAAAGGGTAGAGTGCCTTCTCCGGGTCAGGGGGGTGTCCTGCCCCAAGTGGAGGAGTTTAAGTATCTCGGGATCTTGTTCACGAATGGGGGAAGAAGGGAGTGGGAGATCGACAGGCGGATTGGCGCAGCGTCTGCTGTCAAGCGGGCGCTGTACCGGTCCGTCGTGGTGAAGAGAGAGCTGAGCCAAAAAGCGAAGCTCTCGATTTACCGGTCGATCTACGTTCCCACCCTCATCTATGGTCATGAGCTTTGGGTCATGACCGAAAGAACGAGATCGCGGATACAAGCGGCCGAAATGGGTTTTCTCCGTAGGGTGGCTGGGCTCTCCCTTAGAGATAGGGTGAGAAGCTCAGTCATCCGGGAGGGACTCAGAGTAGAGCCGCTGCTCCTTCACATCGAGAGGAGCCAGTTGAGGTGGCTTGGGCATCTGGTCAGGATGCCTCCTGGACGCCTCCCTGGTGAGGTGTTCCGGGCACGTCCCACCAGGAGGAGGCCCCGGGGAAGACCCAGGACACGCTGGAGAGACTATGTCTCTCGGCTGGCCTGGGAACGCCTTGGGATTCCCCCGGAAGAGCTGGAAGAAGTGGCCGGGGAGAGGGAAGTCTGGGCCTCCCTTCTGAAGCTGCTACCCCCGCGACCCGACCTCGGATAAGCGGAAGAAGATGGATGGATGGATGGCTGGATGATATTATAATGACCTAGAAATTATTACTAAAAAAACAAAAAACAGCTCCACTGAGGAGGCCTCTTAGTGGCCCTGGGACCCTAAGCGGCTGCTTAATTTGCTTATGCCTGTGTCTGACTCTTAATCCGCTCCACACTGGGAGAAAGAGAGAGCTGCATCAGGAATCTACAGAGCTAGGAGACAGCAGTACGGTTGGTTGAGTAGGATACCACAGCTGTTGTTGCTCCCTGGACTCCCAGTGAACTCTTCCGTTCCTCCACAAATGTAAAGGCCGTTCTCGCCTGCTTGCCTGGAGGTTGTTCGCCTTAAAGACAAAGACAAATCGGCATTTCTCCATCTTCCCTGACTACAGGTGGAAACTGACTGCAGAAGAAATGCTTGGTCCCAGAGTGAGTCTGTCTTACCGTCCTGTGGCTTCATGATAAGCCAGCTCCAGTAGCTCAGCAGATGTGTGAGTTGGATCTTTCTGCTGGCTGCCCTGTAGCTCTGCCATGTTCTGCCTGGTCTGGTGATGGATCTGGATTGCCTCTCCAGAAGGACCTGAAGAATAAAGTAACACACATTGCCAATTAGGTGAATAGTAGCATATTTAGAAGCCTCCATTTTGGTAAAGACCTGATCATAGAGAAAAAACTTTTCCCAAAGATTTGGGATTCATAGAGTAGACCTGTCTCTACAACATAGTAGCTTGTTTTCTTTACTAAATCTTTGTCTATATTTATCTGATGTTGAAAAAACACAATTTTCCAATTTAGATAAGAAATGAAATTAAAATCAAACGTGACCAACCTTGTAAATGCCATAGCTCATTAAAAATCATGGTAGCGACAGATGTAAACAGTTACATGAAATATCTTCACAATTCAGCCATGTCACTAGCACTCATCATCAGCCATCAGAGGAGATGTTGCCATCTTATTCTAATACTGCATTTTGGGGAAATCGTAGTTGGCCATTTTACAGAAAAACTATGGATTCACCACGTTAGAATGACACCCAACTTTTTAGGAGCTGTGTGGTGCTATGAGAGCTCTGGTCATTGTCAAAGGAATAAAATCAAACCTTTATCCTCATTAATCAAAATCAAACCATTATCGTCTTCTTTAGTAACATCCAGCAGCTGTTAATTATGTGACTCGTTTGATGCAAAAAAAAAAATTAAGTCTGTTGCAGTTTTGCGAAATACGTCTACTTCAATACGGCTGAAAAATCACCTCATCCTAGTTCAAAAATGTGAGGGTTTTTTTTTAATTGGTGTGTTTCCATTTAGCTAATTTATTTTCATAATTTTGATTTGTGCAATTTCATGGTCAAAAGAATTAATGATGTCTTCTCACCAACAGGGAAAGTGTGCATCCAGCGGCGCCGGTTGGAGGTCAGCTTCATGGGCATCCTGGATGGTGTGAAGGGGTTTATGAGCGCTCTCTGAGGAGTGTAGCCTCCAGGACGGATATGCAGGGTGGACTCAGCACTGCCCACTGTGAACCTGCCGGGGGCGCTGGAGTCCCGCTGAGAGTCCATCATTTTCTCCAATAACTCTAAAGAGCAGCATGGAGGTGACCACAGTGAACACATCACGATGGAGGCACTAGAGCTAAACAGTAAGTTACCTCTGGTGCTGGTGTATCCCAGAGAGCTGCTGACTTCATACTGCGCTGGAGGACCCCGGGGGATCAGCAGCATGTTGGACACAGGACCCAGGCTGTCATCGGAGGCCAGGCTCGTCTGCTCCTCTGTTCCCCCTGAACGGACAGGAGAAGACGTGCCGATGCCGGTGCTGATGTCCACAGAGCCCCAGCTTTTCCTCCCACTCATCTCTTTGTCTCGACCAATCCTAGAAGAGAGGAAGAAATATTATGGCCCCCATTTGTGGAATGGTCTGCGAGAGAACCTGAGGGCTGCAGAAAATGTCGTCTTCAAGAGTAGCTCAAGACCCATCTTTTTAACTGTATTTTCTGAATTGGATCATTTCTGCTCAGTTAATATATATTCCATACAGTTGTTTGGTTTTGGGTGGGTAATTCTTTGTTTTAATTGGAGGGTTTGTTTTTACTGATCTGTACATCACTTTGAGCTGCATCTAGTATGAAGGGTGCTTTGTAAATAAAACTGACTGATTGTCTGAAGCATCTGTTCAATAGAACAAACTCTCTCTCATATTGATTTTTCAAAAGGGACTGCTCAAGTGAAATTACTGATTGTTTATGTATTAATATAGTTTGTTACATCAGCAGCGCAATAAAAGCTCTGGATTACCTGAAGTTGGAGCTCCTCTGAATTCGTGATGGACCTGGAAGCCGGAACACCTGAGCATCATAGGCATCGTAATCTACCTGTATAGGCAGGCTGTTGTCTGAGTCCTTTGGAGAACAAAGAGCTACAAGAGTCCATCAGGTCAGGGTCGGATTCCTTCTAACAGATCAAATAGGTCAGATGGCAACTGGTAACTTACAGTGGTCTTTGTTGCTCTTCTGGATCTCAGCATGAGGCTAGAAATAAGATCAGTGTTCACCAAAGTAAGTTCAGACATTTAGCTAACAAAAAAACATAATAGTAAATTAATTAGTTGGGAAGACTAGAAGACGTACCTTGCGATCAGCCAGTTTGATCCGAGGAGTGAATGAGCTGCAGGAATTCTGGCTTTTGGACGTGTAGAAGCTGCAGAAAAGAGACAACATTAACCCTGATTTCTTCATTGTACAGTAGAAGTCAGAAACTCTCAAAGTTAAGGGCCGAAACAAAAACTGGATTCAAATTTTGATTCTTGAACAATTATACTCACATTACAGAATTTCACAGTAATGATGTGAATGGATTCACCCTGAAGCATAAGGCTCATTTTCAAAGTAATTATATTAGAATTTAAAAACATTTAAGAACATTTCAGTGCTTTAGAATGGATCTCAAATATTAAGTGAGTAAAACAGAAATCGGCTACTTTTCAGAAGAAAATAATTTGGTAAAAGTAATTGTAAGAGCCATTCATATGTAGAGACCTGCTGAATTAATTAGAATATTATTGAAAAACACATTTATTTCAGAAACTTTATCACACACTGATGGAACACATTGCACAGTTTAATTACGCAGATTGATGTTTGGAAGTTTTTATTTCTGTTAAGTATGATGATTTTCTGTTTATAGTTACTGAAAACATGACATTTAAAATTTGAATTTTACACAAGACCAAGAAAAACTATTTTAAAAACAGAAATATGAGCTTAATGGAAGTATGTTTAATACCTGCATAAGGGTTGTTATTTTTAATTTTTTTTTTATTTGACAAATGAGACTCATTGGGGCATACCGTATATTCCAATTTATTGAATATTAATGTACAGTGCTGATCAGAACTCTCCATACACTCATCATGATGGCAAACACTGAAGGCCATTACACAATAGAACTGAACTTTGCCAGAAAACCATCCAAATGAAATGGCATCCATCATTTCTTAGAAGAATAGTAAGACGTTTGTCAGAAGCTTTTTGATGGCAACAGAAAGTGTGGTTTCTCTGTAACTGGCTAAATATTAGTAAGAGTGTATGTGTTTATATTTGAGCTTCTCTGCATTATTTTTAGTCTACGTGATTTTAAAGAAATTCCACCCCTAATTCTAAATATTTATTCTTGATTTACCATTTGTAGTTAACTGCTCCTACCTGTGGTTGATCCAGTGGGGAAGGTTGTAGTCGTCTCCTACACGTGAGTCCCCAGGTGTCGTTTTGTTGTGCAGCTTAAGAAGAAATGACAGAACAGAACTTGTAAATGAGCGTATCAGAAGCAACAACACTAGCTATGTTTCCATTACCAATCTGCGCAAATCTTTATCTATACTAACGCCGCAAAATTTTGCAATTGCGGTGTTTCCGTTAAATAAGAAATGAAATTAAAATCACACGTGAATACGCTTGTTCACGCAAGAAGTCATTAAAAATGATGGCAGCAGTGAAAGCAAACAGTTACATGAGATATATTCATAATGCAGCCACTGCGCTTAACATCATCCGCCAATGGAAACATTGCCGTCTAATACATAACAACAAGTCCCTATACGTTGGAGTGGCTATGTATGCGGCATTTTGGGGAAATTGTAGTCGGAGATTTTACAGAAGAGCTATGAATTCAACACGTTAGAATGACACCCAACTTTTATGAACTGTGTGATGCTGTGAGAGCTCTGGTGGAGCCAGCAGCACACTGTCAAAAAAACCCTCCTCCTACTACTTCTTGTCATCTTCTGTGTGGTTTTTGCCAGTAGTAACATCCAACTATTAATCATGTGACCCGTGTGATGTGGAAAAAAAGTCTTTCTATTGCAATTTTGCAACATACATCTATTTTGATACAGATGAAAAACCACCTCATCTTAGAACAAAAACTTTATCAAAAACCGACGTGTTTCCATTATGTGAATTTATTTTGGCAATTTAAATTTGCGCAATATTATGGTTAATGGAAACTCAAGTACAGGCTCATACTTCAGAATGTCTCACCTTAAACAACGGAACAGCGTGCAGTGGCTGCTCACCCATACACACTAAGTCTACACCGATACCTACAACAGGTCAACACAATTTCATCGTTTGCCTCATTCACACTTCACATGTTCTCTTCATTTGTGAGGAGACAATGATTGCTTTCTGACCATTATCAATCATTCGCTGTTTAGTCAGTATCATAAGCAGACGGTCAACTTCAAACACTCCTACTCCCGGAGTGATGACCACGGACATCTGGCCAGTGCGGTCAAAGTTACGGTTGATGTAGTGCTTGTCAAACACTGAGGGAGACATGTAGAACATATATTAGCCTTTGTAAGGTAAAACGAGTAAAACATTTTCCAAAGGTGTAACAATACAGCAATCCACATCAATTAAATTATTAATGATTCAATTACATCGAGGCAAAATGAAAATATTTCCACAAGAACATCCTCATCTTTAAAATGATGCATTTGAAATGTGTTTCCATTTTGAAGAATAGGTTAAGTGGTTCTGTTCTGCTCACATGTTTTGTTTGAGACACACAAAAAAAGATGAACGCTTAAAGTCTTCTTAAATGTACTGGTACATAAAAAGGAACTGAAAAGTCTGTTAATTTATTAAAGCTTAATATCTATCACATTTGTTTCTATATGAGTGAAAGGTCATTAAGGGCAATATTAAGCTAACGGATGAAAAAAAATGCACTAGAGCATGAAAAACACAAGATTATTTTGAACAGGTGATCTATTTTTTTATAAAATAAAAAATGCTTTTTTTCATTTAAATGCATGGTGCTCAAATTATGAATTATTTTTGCAAGTGTATATATATATATATATATATATGTAATTAATGTGCTAGAAGGGGATAAGATGCATCGTATCAACTTGTGAATTAAATCAAAATCGCATCATGACAGACTTTCTATGTTTGGATGACATCATACTGTCAACCAAATAAATCGATAAATCTGGTGACTTAAAGGCCTTATATTTTCACAAGCATCAAAAAGACATCAAACTCGTTGATCCTTTTCATCTTAGCAGTAAATAATTTCAGCATTAATCTTTGTTTACTCTTAACTAGGAGCAGCTTGGTTATTAGTGGTTTAATATTCTTTTGTTGCCTTGCCGATAAAAGTTCTGAATGGACCGGATTTGTCTTATAATTCATAGAGTAATTTAGCACCACCCTCCTCCACCTGTTTCTGTGCATTGCTCACTATCTGGTTGAATGAAGGCTTAAACATCACTTTGATCATGGCTTGCAAAAAAAAAAAAAAAAAAAGATTAATTTTTCTAACTACAATTAGTGACAGTCCCCCCAAAACCTGCAGTGAAACCATGGAAACTAAAGGAGCACCAGTTGTTATCGATCAGATTGCAGTTGGAGATTTTACAGAAGAGACCGTCACAGACTGTCTTACTTTTATTACATTTCTGTCAAAAATGAAATAAGATTATGTTTCACATTTTTATTTTAAAATTACCAGGGCATTTTTACTCCTGTTAATCATGCAGTGGTAGATTAATTCTCTTACCATTGTAGAACTAAATATCAGACCAACACAAAGAATGCATTCCAATACATCTAGCATATATTCAAACTAACTGGGGGGGCTATAGTGTAGGTTCATTGCATCAAATGGTTAAACCTCTTACTTTAAAACCATTTGCTCCAACTATTTTATGCATAACCCAAGTAAAAGTAAAACCCAAGTGAAACCTTTAAATTTTTTCCAAGTTTCTAGCTTTTTCTACAACACAAAGAAATGTCTTGACACACAAAGCCATAATGTTACAAGAAGAGGTTCAGTCTTACACCACTCACCATTAAAAGAAAGATTAATGGCCTCCAGGTAGTTTCCCTGCACGGCAGTGGAATTATAACCAACAGGAAAACCAGCTGGCATCAAAGGAAATGAACAAAAACTTTAGGTTATAAATGGATCCTGATCCATTTATAAGGTCAGAAATGATTTGGATTTCTCCACTACCTGCTTCTTTAAGTCGAACCAGAAAAGGGTACTGAATGAAGAGTTTCTTGATGGTGACCAGTAGTGACGTCCACTCATCCCGTCTCTCATTCTGAGCCACAACCCTGATCACAAAAGTGTATATTGACTGCTTCTATCAAACATCGCCATGGTGATGGGCTTTCCTTCTGTTGGTATGCTTACCTGTAGAAGTCTTCATAATAATGTCCCTCATGATTCTGTCTGACGGATCCTCTTAGATTCTCAGGAAACTCCTCTGAGGGGTTTAACAACATAAGCAAAATCTTATTTTAATATTGCTCAGAGAATAAGATCAATCATCATATCCACTCACCCAAAGTTTTGGCGTTGTAAAATGTGCGTGAAAACAGTACAACGGTCACTTCATGACTACAGTTCTTCTCCTGTCAACATGAAATGTTATAAATGTTAATCTTTTTTTAAGTTTTTTTTATACATAACGTTTGGTGATTTTTAACATCCAACCTGAACTATTACAGGAATACATATAATGGAGTATTAGGGCAGGCAAAGAAAAAGAAATTAAATATGAGAATAAAGTCATAATGTTATGAGAAGAAAGTTGTACTAATACAAGAATAAAGTCAAGGTCAAATTTATTTACATAAATTTACATAAATTACAAGGAAAAAAACAAACAAAATGCTAAAAGGCGTCAAAAGGTAAAAGATTCAACTGTCTAACATTAGACAGGGGAAAGACTTTAAAAGACTGTTAGATTAACAAAGACACTGGAAAGGAAAGGGACACAACACAAAAAACATTTGTGTCAATGTGTACAAAAAGCCAGATCATGAGAGAGTCTTCAAAAGAGATTTAAAAAGCTCCAGAGTTTGTGCTGATTTATAACTTGCTAAAAAAAACATTAAGGTAAGGTCAGGGAGTTTTATTTATATAGCACATTTTCAGTAACAAGGCAATCCAAAGTACTTTACATGAATTAGAAGAAAATACAACACAACAACAAACCAAAGGAAAGAGCAAAAGAAGAAAAAAGAAAACAAAAAAGTAGAACCCCATGTTTAAGAATAAATAGTCTGTGATTTATCAACTAGTAGGGGTTTCTCTGGATTCTTGTTTTGATAATGTAAGGTAATAAGTACTTTGTCTAGAATCAGGGGTCTCAAACTCCAGTCCTCGAGGGCCGCAGTCCTACAGGTTTTAGATGTGCCACAGGTACAAAACACTGGAATGAAATGGCTTAATTACCTCCTTCTTGTGTAGATCATTTCTCCAAAGCCTTGCTAACGACCTAATTATTCTATTCAGGTGTGGTGCAGCAGAGGCACATCTAAAAGTTGCAGGACTGCAGCCCTCGAGGACTGGAGTTTGAGACCCCTGAAAGATGGAGGAGTTTCTCTGGATTCTAAGTTTGTTCTAATTCCTACTCTGGTGAGTGAAATCCTCTGGATCTTTTTGTTGTAGCTAATCGGTTTGATTCCTGTTCTGGGTTGAGTGAATATATAAACTAGATGCTCCTGTTATAAGTATAAGTACTCCATAATGTATAAGCTACAAAGAGTTTCTCTGGATAGCAATAAGCTAAATATTGGTCTAAAGTACAAGACCATACAATTCCATGGGTGACTTCAGGAGGGGCGAGGGGACGGGAAGGGGCACTTGTTTCCATAGACTTCAGGAGATTTGAGATAGACCGACACAAGGGAGCCAGATTCAGAATAAACACATTTCCTTTAGATCAGGCAGACTTGAAATTTTCATCCTCCCTAGAGTCTCAACAAGTACATCTCTGTTAATGGCAGTCATCCAAATTAGCGTGGTCATTCCCACTGGGCCGGAACTAGCAACTTCTCCAAGATCAATTCCATCCTGCTAGTGAGTTTTAGTGTCCAAAATTTGCCTACGAAAGGATCGGATCCAACTTCAGCCTCTGCCTCACAGCATGTCAGTCTGAGTGTTCGCTAGTCGGCCCAATCCATCACACATTTGTCGATATACCAGGTATCTGCCAACTCCAAACAGCTAAAATCCTGTTATCATGACTCCAAATAAATCCAGGATGTATCCCTCCGGGTGTGTCCCCACAGTACAAGTGGACTCTCCTCTCCCCAGTTTTCTCATTTAGAAAATTTGATCAATTGCATTGAAACTAGTTAACCAGATAATTTGTAGATTTGGAGGATGTGCAAAGAAAGGCTGCAAAAAAGCAGCACAAAAACAGAGCAAGCAGGGGGAGAATGGGTAGTGAGGGGAGCAGAGGAAAAAAGCGTCTGCCTTCACCGACTGCTTTGAGGTGAATGCTGCACCAGGCTGGCCAAGCTTAACCTTGGCCAGCTGTCTTAGATGAAAAAAGCTAAATTGGCCACTTTGGTTCCTGATCTTTGAACCGAATCTGATCTTAATGGATGGATGCATTAAGAACTAACCTCTGTATATGGGGAACCCACTCCTATATTTTGGTTTCTTCTATTTGATTTCAAATCCTGGTCCAGATTATTATTTTTAGTCATGTTGCAATACATAAAAGCTTATGATTAAAATGGGCTTCAAACAGAAGTGTTGAACAACACTCTAAGAATAAATTTAGCAACAGGTCAAGACTGGAGGTTAGTAAAACAACAACTAAAGGACACAAACCTTCCATTTAGTGAACAGGTCAGACAGGAAACCACTGACCGCCTTCTCAAAGTACAGATCCCCTAAAAGTAAAACATTCTAGTAAAACCTTTGTCTTTGAAGATGCAGAAGAAGGAGCTGCAAGTTAGATACCCCTCAAGTATGACTTACCATATATGTCAAAATCCCACATCTCACAGCTCATCTGGATGAAGATGTAAACCATAGCAGACGTTGATCTAAAAACCACCTGAGAAACCAGAACATCATGTTGATATAATTAATAACTCAACATGAAAGAAGTGCTATGAAGATAAGATGAATGTATTGAGGATTGACTTGGATGTTTTGCTCCTTGTTTCCAAATATGCCTTCATTATTTTTCTAAAAGGACAGTGTGGTGAAATGATGTTTCAGTGTCTATTGAATGGACAATCGGGTCAAATATATGGAGGTACACTGCCTGACCAAAAACAAAGTAAGACAAGAAAGAAAAAAATAAATAAAATGAAATCACACATTATATTTCCTTTCACCATGTCTAGCTTGGATTACAGAACTCACACACAGATATTGTTTTGATAAGCTTCTGCAATATCATCACATTTATTTTAATCCAGTGTTGCATTCATTTTTCACCAACATCTTGTATTGATGATGGAAGAGTCTGACCACAGGTCACTTTTTCTCCAGACAGAATAGATCAAAGATTCTCAGTGAGGTTCAGGTGTGAACTCTGTGGAGGACGATCCATGTCTACTCTCTCAATCACACTGTCATAATTTGAGCCAAATGAATTCTGGCAATAGCTGCATTTCCAATAGCAATATATTTGCACAAACTGAAATTACTAAAATAAATTTTCTTAACGGAAACATGTTAATTTCAAATAACTTTTTTTAAATAAAAACTTATTGCGCTATAATGAGGTGGCCGTGTCTACAATATTCTTTGAAGAATTTGAATTAATTACTTACAACAACATATAATTTTCCTACGGGATTAATAAATATTTTTGAATATAATTGAATTTGAATTGACTAAAATAAAATAGATGTATTTTGCAGAACTGCAATGGAAAAACTTTTTCACATCACACTAGTCATATGATCAACAGCCGGGTGTCACTACTGGTGAAAGTCATGAAGTAATCAAGTTTTTTTGTACAGTGCATTTCAGCAACAAGGCAATTCAAAGTGCTTTACATCATAAAAACATGAAAATACACCACACAGTCTTCTGTGTAAACATTATATTTTTACTGTAAACATTATATTTACCGTATTTTCCGCACTATAAGGCGCACCACATTATAAGGCGCACCTTCAATGAATGGCCTATTTTAAAAACTTTTTTCATATATAAGGCGCACCGCATTATAAGGCGCATAGAATAGACGCTACAGTAGAGGCTGGGGTTATGTCATGCATCCATTAGATGGAACTGCGCTAAAGAGAATGTCAACAAAATAGTCAGATAGGTCAGTCAAACTTTATTAATAGATTACAAACCAGCGTTCTGACAACTCTGTTCATTCCCAAAATGAATAAACAGCTGTTTTATTATTTTCCCCGAGGTAAAGTCAGTGACGTGGTATTTTCGTGACACAGTTTATCTTTTAGCAACAGCAAGGCATAACATATAGTGGAGGGGAACTTTTCCTCGATTCAATAAACACATAAAAAACAGTCTGATACTGTTACGGTAAATCAAACGTTAGTGCAATCACAATATATATCCACTTCCGCACCATTGATACCGTGTGACTGATCGCCTTGAGTTTAAACTCTGCGTCATAAGCGTGTCTCTTAATAGGAGCCATTTTGGGGTCTTTACACAAAACCCAGCGTGCACCGCCGCTTCTTCTTCTACGGGGGAAAATGAAGTCGGCGGCTGCTTACCGTAGTTGCCAGACCTGTTGTGGCTCAATATTGGTCCACATATAAGGCGCACCGGATTATAAGGCGCACTCTCGGCTTTTGAGAAAATTGAAGGCTTTTAGGTGCGCCTTATAGTGCGGAAAATACGATAGTCAAGTGCCATTATTACATATCAAAATGTTGGTAAGTGTTTCATTTATTATGGTTCAAAAGCAACTCTAAACAGGTGGGTTTTTAGTCTTGATTTAAACGCACTCAGTGATTTGGCTGTTCTGCGGTTTTCTGGAAGTCTGTTCCAGATGTGTGTTACCTAGAAGCTGTTCTATGTACCACCCTGCTTTTCCATGTTTGGTTCTGGTTCTGTGGATGCAGAGCAGAACTAGAACCAGAAGACCTAAGAGGTCTGGAAGGTTGATACAACAACAGCAGATGTTGTATCAACCTTCCTAATGTTTTGTATTGCTAAGCTGTCCAGTGATTTATAAACCAACAGTATTTTAAAGTGGAAGGACTTTAGAACTGGGTGATGTGCTCTATCTTCCTGGTGTTAGTGAGAACATCAGCAGCTGCATTCTGGATCAGCATTCTATTGCCAGCTGAAAGATAATTGCCCATGCACTAATTATCTAATAGGAGGTTTGTACCTATTTGCTAAGTTAAATTCAGGTGGCGACTTCTGTTTTTTGGCCAGGCAGTGTATATTAACAGTGTTTGTATGAGACTGTGTACAACTATGGATCAGTAAAATTAGCTATAAAAATGTCACCATATCAAAGCCGGACTCTCCAGGAAAGCTCCTTACTCATTTGTTTTTCATAACTTACTCTGGTATTCTCACTAATGTAGCCACAGGTCACTTTTTCTCCTTTCACCCATAATTCACTGGCCTGGGCTCTGAAAAAAAAAAAAAACCCAAAACACCGAAACATTAACAACAGTGAACATTAACCTCAACTAAACAGTGTGTCCAATGAAGAATAGCACCCAAAATGTCAGAATTTATCAGTTTTGATGTCAGCTTATGGCACACTTCGGTCGCAGGTCACATTTTTGTCCATGTGGACTGGCTGAGCAGTGGAGGAAAATCAAGCTGTTATTAGCTGTTCAGTAACGCAGGACTTGAGGTTTACTTTGAAGCTTAGAAAGTCTAATTGAGAAAATGTTCCATAGGCTGATCTACAGTAGTTGGATCACTGCATAAACTTAAATATCATGAAAAACCTTTCAGTCTGGACAGTGTGGGAATAATTACAGAACCTTAAATACTACAATATAAAACCGTCAAACAGTCTCTCCAGTGAATGTTTTGTGTCTAACTGCGCATATGAGGCGATGGTTCTCTAGACCGAGCAGATGTCTGAGACCTGTGGGATGGAGTCGGGACTTTATCAAATACAAAAGAGGCTGTTCAACAGTTTGCTTAACATGTTGATAAAATAAGACTTTGCACTACAACTTTTGTAGTCTGAATTTGACCGTTCAGTAATGTTCCTGGTTTGGTGTCTTTTCTTATCTTTCCAGTAAGGGTTTGATGTGTAAAATACAGAGATTCGATTCTGATTTTTAAGGTCACGATTTGACTCAAAAACTATTTTTAATTCAGAAACCAATTTTTTCTATGCAAACAGTCTAGAGATTCTGTTTACATTATGTGACTGAAATTAGCTGTCTGGGTTTTATTTTAATAAAGCAATACTAAAGGAGTATTCAAAATACAAACAGTGGGCAAGAAGGTCTTCTATGTGGTCAGTGAATGCATAATGCAATATGCAGTGCAATCACAAATACCAGTGGCAAAGACGTACAAAATCAATTTAATTTTTTTTAGACATTTTGAACAGACTAAGAATTCCCAGGACTAGGGATTGTGATTTTCTATAGAATCGATCTTTTATACACATCTAGTAGTAACAAATAATTGTTTCTGGTCACCAGCTTTATCAACAAAACTGTCGGTTCTTCAGGTTTGCCTAGTAAACTTGAAACCAGATGTTTACATATATTGTATTAAAAACTATACAACTTTTTGCCACACACTGACATTAAAAGCACAGGTCAGAATATTTTCCGTATTTGACCAGTTATTTTTTAAATGACGGGAAAATTTGAAGCCCGTCGGTCATTTGACAGGTTATTATTAACACCCCTGATTGGTGCTCATGGGCAGACATTATAGACTTGAAGCAAAGATTTCATCCCAGAGGCAACTAAAATCAATTAATAAATACAATCCTTTCTGAATATGCTATAGTGGACACTGAACTAAATGCGTCTTTCTGACCGGAGCTGACAGCGTGTTGAAGAGTTACGGACTGGACGCTTTGGAGTGTGTGGTTAGGAAGCGCATTTCAAACCTTTGGCTGACATGACGCGTTTAATTCCAGTCTCCATTAGAATAGAGAAAACTAAAGAGTTTTCAATGTTATGTTAATCCATTTATAGTCTAAAGAGAGGTCCCGGCAGTTTAACTTGAGGAAATAAATAAAGGTGCAGAAATTAATCAGGCTGTAACAAGCGCAGTGCGCTGCACAGCTAATGCGGACGTGCCTCCGCCACTGCGAAGAATTAAACTGAACTCACCCAGCGGTTTTAACAAATGGAGCATTACCCTCCTGTCTCCAATAGGAGAGCGGCGCTCAGAAGAGCGGCAGACGTAACACCTGTCCGTTTTGGAGAAGCGAAACCGCGCACAAAGATCCTCGTAAAAGCGCACGCCCGGACCGCGCACAGGGTAAAAAGCTCGCAGAGTTCAATTGATCGCTTTGGATCAGACAGATCCAACTGACTGATGAACCAGTGCAGATTTCTCTGCAGATGTGGACCAGGAGGAATTTATGAAGCTGTGTGTTCAGACCGCAGTAGGTGAAGTGCTGGTAATTTAATTGGAGTCGTTTAATTTCACTTATTATAAGTTATTGGGGCCACAGTCAGTGGTTTTTGTCACTCCAGAGAAAAAGGTAGATGCATTCATCTCCTTTATGTGTGATGGGATCTGGATTCACGTTCAACTAGGTGAATATTAACTAAAAATCCCCAAAGTAGCATATGTTAATATGATTATAATTTGACGGGTAAAAATAGGAGATTTTGGGGTTTTTTTAATGCTGTCCGTCAAATGATGGAGAACAAAAAAGTCTAGGGCAACTCCTGATTAAAAGAGACATTTTTAGGGCCAGGACTTTAACACATTAGTTTTGATCAATAAATGACACATTTTCTGAGTGCAAAATAGATCTTGACACCACATCACAAACCACAAGAGGAACAGTACGGACATTTTAATGAAGGGAAAATTTAAGTAGAACAACAATATTGTAATGTCATATGTCCTTATATTGCATAATTTTATTTTGCACAGAACTAAAAAATATATACTTAAAACTGCTAAATTGCTGAATAAAATTACATTTCAGGCTTCTAATCCCAAGTTTCCAAAAATTTTTCAAAGTCAATTCAACATCAAGTCCTGTGAAGCCAATGTAACGTACCTGATTCCTGCGAACTCCACTTTCTGAGTCACATAAGCACAAGTGCTCACCTAAAACACAAATGACATAAATTACACACAGTATTAAACAAACGGCCAAAAAAAACTACACTAGGATAGAAAAATGTGTTCAGTCTCTCAGGGCTGCAAAAATAACAAGACAGAATTATCTTATTTCAGTCCTAGTTGGGAAGTTCATGCAGCTTTTTTTGTTATCTGGGTAGAGCATTTTTCTTGGGTAATGCATATTACACTTTAATTCTGCAGTAAAAAGAAACCATGAAAACTTCACAAATGTATGACATATCCTGGCCAGAAAGAATGTTGTTCTTGTTGTTGCCACTTCAAGGGTGGGGGTAATGGAACTGATTTCCTTGTTATTGTGGAGTATGCATTGGCAGCATTCACATGGCCCACCAGACTCTTCTTTAGCCTCCACATGTCTCCTCGGCCAATGTACTGATCTTTGAACGTCAGTTCCACCAGATCGAGTGTTACATCCTTTTGGTGGAAAACACAAATTCGTTAGAAATTCTGCACTACCAGCAGGTGAACAAAGTTAAAGTCAGTCAAAATAAGCATACCTTAGGGTCAACTATATTAACAATAACATCCTGATAGGCACGAAGCTTGAAAGCCTGTGCTACGGTCTGGTCCACACTGATGGTCTCTGCAAAAGAAGATGATGCCCAGCATGATGATGCAAAGCATGAAGTCATTGCAAAGGTTCTGCAGTGTGGCATCAAGAGATTTATGGCAGATTTGATGGTTTATGCTCCAAGATGTAAAAAAATAAAAATAAAAAACTTAGAATGTGACAAAACAAAAAAGAACTAACTTTTCTCTGCACAAGGTTCACTTCAAGTTCAACCCAGAAAAATAAGGTGGCCAAAGACAAAAGATTTTTTTTTTATTATTTCTCACTATCCACTAAGATAAAAGTGGATAGTGAGAGCTACATTTGAGCTCTCAAATGTTGAGAGCTATGTCCTTGCTCTCAACATTTTGAGAGAAAGGACATAGCCAATTTATATATAAAGACACACCAATCACTAAAAAACCTGACCTGCAGATTCTGATTTCATTTTTTTTTTCGTCTGAAAGAAATCTGAAATCAGTAGTCACTAAGTATAGCAACAAAGTTTCTAAATTGGCAACAGTGGGGTGACTATAGTTAACCGCGCACGTTAAGACGTGACCTGATGGGTGGGTCTGTCAGTCAGTCCTCTCTCTCTGCAGTGCAAAGAGACAGTGGTTGATTCTTAGAAAGTAGATAAAACTGGTGGATGAGATCGGCTTCACATGCAAGTTCCAGCTGATCACCGAACTCCCAAAATAAAATAAATTGGGGTGGATTTATTGTTGCACTCCTATTATGGTAAATGGCCTGTACTTGTACAGCTCTTTATCAAGTCCAGAGGATCCCAGAGCACTTCACACTACACTCATTCAGCCATTCACGCACACATTCACACTGATGATGGCTAGTTTCAGTACACTAGCCAGCTGTGGCTTGTCCTGGGCAGACTGACAGAGGTGAATTATAACTTATTCTAGTTCTGTACTTCTTGTTGGTCACCACTGCTGCAACAACCAAGCCTCAGTCAATGCAACTAATCCCCCAGGATAACACTTTATTTACCTTTCTGAAGATCCTCTTTTAAGCTTTTCACCTGAAGCAGAAGAGGACTGCAAACCAAAAGACACAGTCATATCACACTCATCGAGTGTCAACAACAAATAAAAAAAGTTCAGCAAAACAATATAAGCCATCCAGATCATCATTTCTTGTTTTAAGTCATCTCACCTGTAGTCATCTGTAGGGTGAGCAATCTCAATTATGTCTCCCAGGTTGACTTGAGGGAAGATTTTTGGGTTGACAACCAGCTCATCATCTGCTCAGTGAATAAGCTCATTTTCAATACAATCCCACTAAAACATTTACATCAATAGGTGCTGACTGAGGCATTCAAAGTTTCTTCTTACCACTTCCGCCAAAACCTTTCTTGTGCAGTACGAGTTTATAAGACTTATTTGTCTTCATGCTGGAACAGCTAAAGAAAGAAAAGTTTGCCAATACAGGTTATTTTTCATTTAAGCTAAAACTAGAATAGTGCCCGACAAAAGTATACATTACTCTTGAACATTTCAGATTTTTTCACATTATAAACACAAATTATTTATAGAGCCTCTCAAAGGTTTATAGATCTGAAGTTTTACTGGGCCACATGAACATGCTTTGATCTAAACTACCTCTGGCTGGATGTTTAGCTAGAAGCTAACTCTTGCTATACCAGATTTTCGTCTATGACTGCACTGTATTTAGCTCAATGCAACTTCCCTATATAATAGCATCCCCACTGCACGACGCTATTACTGTCATTTTTCACTGTGGTAATGGTGGGATTGTGGTGATGTGCAGTGTTAGTTCCTAGATGTAGCATGTAGCCCCAAAAGTTTACGTTCCTTGATGCCTTGAACTAAGTCGATGCTGCAAGTACAATTTGAAAATATAAAAGCTAATACATTTATAAAAACGAATAAACACTACATGTAATCGTACCTGAAAACACTGGGAGCCCCAACTCCCAGAGGCAGCTTTGGAAAGGTAACGTTTGCCGTCTAGCATGGGACTCCGAGAAAGCTGACGTGTAGTGCGTCAAATGACCACTAAATTAACACGAACCCTTCAGAACAATTCGTGATGTTTCTATATATTCCCACATACATTTTATTTTTAATATAATGAAAGCAATGAAGAACCGTTTAGGCTGTACGTATATTTAGTCCTATACTAGCTTGAAACGGTCCCACAACACTTCCTCCAAACCTCTATCGTGATTGGCTCTCTACATAAGAAGCATCAAAAGCTGTAGCGTGATTGGTTCTCTACTGTTTGAAGATTGTTCGTTTGAAAGAGTGCTCACTTCGGCTATGTTATTAGTCGATCCTACTAAAAGTCTAATACTCGGTGTATGGAGGCATTTTACAGCGTCAGCTTTAAAATAACAAGCAAATAAGTCAGTGTTTCAGCTGTTTTACAGTTTTCTGGAAGTTTGTTCCAAATTTGTGGTGCATAGATGCTGAAAGCTGCTTCTCCTCGTTTGGTTCTGGTTCTGGTCTGCTCTGCATCCCCAGAACCAGAACCTGAGAGGTCTGGAAGGTTGATACAACAGCAGTAGATCTTTAATGTATTGTGGTGCTAAGCCGTTCAGTGATTTATAAACTAACAACAGTATTTTAAAGTCTGTTCTTTGAGCTACAGGGAGCCAGTGGAGGGACTTTAAAACTGGTGTTATGTGCTCTACCTTCCTGGTTTTAGTGAGAACACCAGCAGCAGCGTTCTGGATCAGCTGCAGCTGTTTAATTGATTTGTTGGACAGACCTGTGAAGACGCTGTTGCAGTAATCAATAAACGCATGAATGAAGATAAACGCATGGATGAGTTTCTCTAGATCTGGCTGACAAATTAGTCCTTTAATCCTGGAGATGTTCTTCAGGCGATAGATGGTCGACTTTGTTCTTGTGAACAAAGAACATTAAAAATTATAAATTAAGGTTTAGTGCTCTTTAGTGCACATTTTAGATGTGTCCTTGCTCCACAAAGCCTGATTCAATTGACTGAATTACCTAGTCGCCAACATCGAAAAGGTACCAAGGCCTGCTGACCCTTTCATTTAAATGAGCTGTGTGTAATAGGGAAATGTTTAACCAGAGGTGGACCTAGCAACACAGCAGTGTAAGAGTCAATGATTGAAAACGCTGAACAGGCTAAAAAAGACTTGATCAGGAGCTCAGTATGCAAAAATGAATATCATTAAACAAAAACAATAATTGAGAACCCCTAGCATTACTCTAATAGAGTCTTCAGTCAGGGGCTTGTTCAGGTTGTTTGTTGATTCTTGTGTTGTGTGTGAATTGTGAGACAGTTATTTTTTGTTTTTGGGCATGTGCACCGACTGATGGCACCCTTTGAATTTCGTTGTCCTTGTGACAATGACAATAAAGATTTATCTTATCTTATCTTATCTTATCGAGGAAAAATACTGGAACCCTTGTTTATAAGAAACAGCTGCATTACTTAGAATTTTTACCCATGTTTTAATTTATGTCCATCCATCCATCCACTTCCACCAAAGTCCTAACCCTTGGCCATCACCCATCCCACACTGCCCCTGACCCCTTTGGCCCCTCCCACAGGTGGTGGTGGGAAGGGGGGCCACGTTTTCTCTTCAAGCTGTCCCTGGCTGAGGTCCATGCGTTAAGGCCCGGCCACCAGGGGCTTGCCAGTGTGCTCCACCTGCAGGCCTGGCTCCATAGTGGGGTCCCAGTAACAGTGGGTTCAATGATGTTCTTCTTCATAAGGGGTTATAGTTCATAAACATTTAGAACCATTCACATAACCATTACTCTTGAGACACATACATTTTATAATACATACTTCCTCTGTGCTTTACACAAGATGGATGAGACATAGTCCACTAAACACTGATTAAAGGAAAAGACACCTTAGACTCAGAAAGATGTAATACATCTGCTCACAGGAAGAATTTAAGCAAAAAAGATATCTGCCTTTTCCAAACAGTTCCTATAGTTTACTTTTAAAATAGTACATCCATCTAAATCTGTATTTTATGTGCCTACTGTCCACATAATCAGGACATAATTTGAGTTTATTGTCATATAACATGCACCGTGAAAAACACTGGAAGTGTCAACCCATTAAGATTTGATTGAATTATTTACAGACTTAGAAATACATGGTGGTTTGAGAAAGAAAAGAACATATAGGCACATTTCAGTCTGGTGGAACATGGCCAGTTACTTTGATTCTTGCAGCTGTATCTATGTGGACCAGCTCTCCCCAACAGGCAGACTATCAGCAGCAGCTTCTCCTCACCTTGGGATATGTGCCCTCTGCGAGAATGATACGATCCGATTCTGACAAGACAAACATGTTTATGTCTATACAAGAACTCTTATTGTGAATTTCTCTCTGGGATTAATAAAGTATATTTATTCATTCATTGTAAGTTTCTGACATAATCAGACTTATTTACTCACTGATAGCATTCCCACAGCCAATACTAGCTGGAACACCTTTCTCCATGTCCTTCATTATACAGTTTTCAAAAGTCAAACCAGCCACCCTAAAGAAAAATGCCTGCACGTTCTCCCCTGCAAATGACAGCAAATAGTTCTAACATAGACTTGTAACATAACATGTACTCAGTGGATGAAAGCTGTTTAAACTGCAGCATACACAACGGACAGCATGAAGTCTAAGTGTTACCTGTTTTGGCTGAAAGTGTCCAGAACTCTGCATGCATCTCTGCTGCAATATGGACTGCATCTTTTTCAGTTCTCTCCCTTTCATCTGAGGGCTTTACATAAACTTAGTTGTGCAACAGAAGAATGTATGTTCTTTCAGCATATGCATCCGATTTAGAAGACACTCACCAGAAGGTCAGTCTTGGTGCCAACCAAGAAGATGAAACAAGAATTGGGATAATTTTCTCTCATGGCTTCCTCCAACCACTGACTATAAAAAGAACCACCTCAAATTGTATTGTATACATTTATATTCAGCACATATTTAAGTTAGAATAAATTTAATTTAAAGTTTGACGTTATTACAGAATGATGCTAACAAGACTAACAAGCAGTTCAGACTTTTTTGCAATTTCTTTTTTATGCAACTTTTCAATAAAGCCAGATTTGTGGAATGTTTGATTAAGTTTTCCAGGCAACAGATTCTCCCATCTCAGATGTAAATCTCTGCAGTGTTTCTAAAGCTACCGTAGACCTTTATTTCTATGTAATTCTCTGCATGCCGTCTCTGTCAGCTTAGGTTAGCAAATGAGAAATTTGAATCCATGCCACTTCACCCCAAGCCCCTATTTTTGTTTTTACTTACAGAAATAATGTAAATTGCTGGATTGATCCACAACTTAAGTGGCAGCACCACGGATGATAGCTGCAGCCCTAGCCACCTGTCTTCTTGGATGGGTTGTACTGAAATCAATTTTGTTGTGCTTCCATACAATAACTATAAAAGTATTGATCATCAAGTTCTAAAACACATTTTCTACAACACTGGAAAAAATAAATAAATAAATCTTACCGTGCATGATTCAAGGATTGAATATCTGCCATGTCAAACACTGTGACAATCACTGGACAAAATCAGTAGGATCTAATTAGCTTATATGACTCCACATCTGAAGCGTCTCATTCAGCAATAGATGTACAGTGAAAGATAGATATTACAAAAACGTCTCACCTTGAGCGCCTCTATAGTATGTAGATGCAATGCACTTGAATTTTTCCTGCCCTGCTGTATCCCAGCTAGAAGAAAATGTCAACGATCAGCACAAAGAGGAAAACACACAGGATGGATGATTTTTTTTTATAGCACTTACATTTGAAGGGAGAAAGGTACTCCCAATATCTGAAACCTCTCAATCTCAAAATCCACTCCTATTGTGGCTTTGTAGTCTCTTTCAAAGACATCTTTACAAAATCTGAAAAAGAAAAAAAAATTAAACACTTCCTTTATCATTACAAATGGTGGGTGCACTTAATAATAAAAAGGTATCACCAAATACAAAAGATTAAGATTGAATATTAATACACAGAAACTGTGTATTAATATACCACTTTCAACTTTTTTTTGTTGAAAGTGGTGGCTTTCAACGAAAAAGAAAATGCTGAATGAAAGATAATGATAATGATAATGTAGTCTGGGTATCAGTTCTCCTTAGGCAGTATCAGCTCCACTAACTGTTTTTTAGGCCTGGGGTGGAAAGTGAACATCATACACATAGACTCCAATTGAAGGCTGAATTCTGAGATTATATATATATATATATATATATATATATATATATATTCATTAAATTACCTTTTAATGAGGGCGGTCTTTCCGACATTGAGGTCTCCGACAACTACCACTTTAGACATTTTCTGGCGATCCCATCTTTCAAAAAGACATTGATTTTTAAAATTGATGTTACAAAGTGATGTTCATCGTAATTGGGGGAAAAAAACAACAATTGGAGACTCACGTCTGCAGCCTGGCAGCTTGGTGTTTAAAGGCTGCTTTAGTCTGAATGTCCCAGTCTGTCTTCAGCTGGAAGGAGGCCTCTGGAGTGTAGCACTGAAAACAATGGAATCAGAATCAGGTTTTATTTGCCAAATACATTCACAAATGCAAGGAATTTATCCTTGGTTACAGTAGCTCACAGCGCACATAGTGACATTACACACAGTAGACACATACAATCTAACCCACTCAAGCACACATATACACATGAAATCTTACATACCTGTAAACCTTTATCAAATGTAAAGCATAAGTTTAAAATATATGAATAAATACATTAAATGCTAATGAGAAAAGTGAGCTAAAATATATAAAATTTTAGCCAAAAGATATAAAAGGAAAGGTCCAACATCAAGTCCGTCCCTGTTACTTGTCATTACAAAGAATAATTCTGATAATCCTGAATGTGGTGACCAGTGATGGCATAGTTACTTTCAAAAAGTAACTTTAATCGAATTAGTGATTACTCCTTGAAAAAGTAACTTAATTAGATTACTGATTACTTGAGTTGGAAAGTAACTAAGTTACATTAAAAGTAACTTTTTTAGTTACTTTCAGCAGCTGCTAACAACAACGCCCCACCTCCTGTCAAAATTAAACGTGTAAAAACTTTAGTAATTTGTGCGTGTTTTTGTGTGTTTCTATTGTCTGGAAAGCTATAAATAGTATTTTAGCCTCCAGGTTGTGCATTACGGCCCTGTGTTTGCTGTCAGAGCACAGCGCTCCTCCTGCTACTCGATCAGATGTCCCGCTGCAAAGATTTGTGACTCTTATCTTAATATTAATAACTATAATGGCGTTTAGTTGCACAGCTTTACGGACTCGTTCATTCGTGGCTGTTTTCACGTTCAATGCACTGTTCATATTAGTCTCCATGTTAGCAGTTTTTTGTAGCGCAACATGAAGCTCGACGTGTGTCAGGTAAAATATTAACTTGACATTAACAAAGACACAACGGGACGGATCATCCGGGAAATGATGGACATGGAGAGCCTGGAGAGCTTAAACTAACTGGATGTCAGACACATTCTGGGGTTTATGTCTGCTTATTTCCAAGCCCAAAAAGCGCAACCCGCGACTCATTAAATCTGCAAGCGACTTTAGAAAAACACAAGCCCAAAGCTGCTTATAATAATCAGACTTGCCGAGCAAAACTCAAAATAGTTCCTGTTTTTCCAGCAACAAAATGCGCATCTTCCTCTTCCCTCCATTGTTTATGTTTCTGTCGCTGGTGATACTGTTGCATAGAAACAGCGGTCACTCCCGAAGACGTGTAGAGGAAATAAAATTAAATTACAAAAGAGAATAGTAACGCACAGTGATTTCGATAAGTAACTGTAGTCTGACTCCTGGATTTGAAATAGCAACGCATTAGATTACTTGCTACTGAAAAAAGTGGTCTGACATCAGTTACTATGTAACGCGTTACTGACATCACTGGTGGTGACATTCATTTAACTGGCAGTATTTCCCAACCCTGGTCCTAAAGGCAAATTGCCTGAGGAGGAAACCACCAAGTAACATAGTTTCCTCCTCAGCATGTCAAAATTCAGTAGGGGCCTGCTAATGAACAATCATTTGACTCAGGTGTGCTAAACCAAGGAAAGAATGAAAACATTAAGGATACTGGCTGACTTTGGACACCACTGATCTACTGTAAGTAAAATACTCACTTGTATCCTACAGCAGGGGAGCTCAAGTCCAGTCCTCCAGAGCTACTGACCTGCAATTATAGATGCATTCTTACTCCAACAGACCAGGATCAGCTCTGAACAGGCCTGTTAACAAGCCGTTCATTTGATTCAGGTATTTTGGAGCAGGGAAGCATCTTAAAGTTGCAGGATGGTAGCTCTTGAGAACTGGACTTGAGCTCCCCTGTCCAACGGTTTACAACTCCAGTCCTGCAGGTTTTCAATGCAATCCTTTTCCAACACACTTGAATCAAATTAATGACTCTAAGTCAAGCATTTCCCTAACTTTATGAATGGGTGAAGAGGTAATTCAGTCATTCAATTCAGCTGGATTGGAGCAGGGATGCATCTGCAGCTTGGAAGACAGTATATCTCTAGGGCTACGGTTGGACACTCCTGGTTCACAAAACTGTAAACACAGTGCAAAGATTCTGGTGGACCTACATCTATTTAAAATAAATTATCATCACAGTAAACATGAAAAAAAAAGGATATACTTGAGGGAATTCTGAGATGATCCTGTTGTTGCTGACTGGTGGTGGAAATGGCTTCATACCATTCCTGTGATCCTGCATGATGGCACTTAAAGAAACAAAACAATCTGTAAACTATCCAACAAGTTATATATTTATGAACTGCAATTAAAGAAGAATGTGTGATAATGGTTGTATTTATTCTCTGAACATTAGTCTAACTACCACAAATTTTTTAACATTTGACCATGGTATTATGGGGGGAATTTTCTCCATATGGTAGGTTGCCACATTATAACATGAGTGGAAGTGCCGACATAAGAGTGGAATGACGTTTGTACAACTGCTTGGATAGTGATAAAACCGGAGTAGCTGGGGTGGCTGCAGTTTATGAAACTATCGAGTACTACACCGGAAATAGAGCAATTCCCGTTCAAATAAAGGCAAAGTCACAAAACTATGAATCAATCAAATCAAATATCATTCCTTTTACAAACTATTACAATTATTTTAGTTTCACTTTTGATTATTTTAGATTCCTGTCTCCCCTCAACAATATTCCACCTTTCAGATTACGATCACTGTTTTATTGTGATAAGTAGTAACCGGATATGTACTTTCATTTTGTTTCGCAATAGGTGCAACATGCAGCTAATAAGACATGAAGATTCCTTAGATACTATTCATTCACCTCACATACCCGTATCAATATGTTTGATCTGAAAACACCGAGTGTCGGTAGGGAACCGTGTCTTTTAAATGAATAAGCCAAACTCACCCCAAATGATTCAGGTGAAATCTTTGCTTCCTTGGATCCCCGCGGATGACTGCTCTCTGCATCCCTCACACTGTTGCATGGGGAAGTCGTTACCATGACAACCGTACATTAACGTATTTCTTATGTGATTTCGCTTTTCTATATAAATTTTAACAAATAGTTTAATTGCAAAGTGGCTAATCAGATCTGCAGTGTATAAGTTGCACCATTTGAGATTGTTTGATATAAAAGTGACGATGTTTTTCATTTGAACGCAAAAGGTAAATCAAGGTCTCTATCCCGCTTTGCTCTAATTGTATGGTTCTACATGTTTCTGTAATGTTATTATAAAACAACAAATAAGTTCATATTTGCAAATTGTTTTAACTTAGGGCACCGTAAACTGATTGCGCCACCCTGTGGTCAGATTCTGAAACTTTGTTGTAACAGCTCCTGGGTGGAAAGCAGAAGGCGAACATTTATACAAGTAAAACAAACAAACAGGAGAGACATTAAATATAATGTAATGACGCCAACACCGCAGATGTAGTCCCGCCAACAGGGTTTATTAGAAATAGGTACAAGCTGCTATTTCTGAGGCTGCAGCTCACGCCTCATACAAACGGGCACACTCAACTGTTAGCTTCACTGCTAACTCCCCTCTGAACTCTCCCCACTTCCGGTCCTGGTACTCCCTCTCCACCGATCCCCCGCCCACATGACAGGCTTATCACATGTGAGCGGGAGCCAGCAGTCAGCCAGGGGAAGCCCTTAACACTACATATAACAAAAATGATCACAATGCAACTTATAACAAATACAAATAACCACATGAACCGCAGCAGAACTAAAACACAGAATCGTTACAATACATAAAAATCACAACTTATCAAACTTTTTAACCTGCTACCGAAGACAATAATACATTTCTGGTTGATAACAATTGCTGCCGACCTGATTGTGTAACAATAACATTTTCTTTTGCAGGTTCGCCGTCTTCTTTCTCCTGCTCTGGGTCAGACTCTGGCTCCTACATGTTGGACAGACAAGTCGTTGACAAACTAAGAGTTGTTCTAAAATGCGCCTCAGAACAGGGTGGACTAGAGGTCTGTGGAATTCAGACCAGAGCATTGCAGTTCTACTTTTTATACATCATAAGCGAAGGATTTACATAAGAACAGGAAGGATTTAAACGCATGGTATATCCAAGCAAAACTCGACTAACCTCATTGTTGCATTCTTGCTTACCGAAATTATCACGGCTAATTCTTCAAGCCACTTAGCTTCAGCTAATTTCGCGGAATTGTTTTTTAAGTAAAAGTAATACCATGAATGTCGTGAACGGCTATCTTTTATGAAGAACCAGTTATGCAGCTTGTAGAACTCAACTTTATTACTCTGTGTGACTGACAACAACTGGATGTACAGCGCATGCTCATCAGTTTGCCCCAGGCTACGGAAGCCTCACTGTGACATATCACTACAATGAATGTGACTAGAAATAAACAAGTAGCTAAAATGTGAACGTAATTGTTTTATCCTTCCGCAGTAAGTCCCCTCTGTTATCGTTTACTCTTCAGAACCATCAGCATTGTTCGTGGCGTTGGTTTCAAACGGGTGGAAATTGAGACTTTTTTTTTCAACTAGCCAGAGATAACGATTATTTATTTATTTATTTATTTATTTTACTGGTCACTCAAACACTTCACCAGCCACTGTCTTTCTTTTTTGTGTGTGACATTGCTCTTGATTACAAACCTCACCAGTACAATCAAATTATATAAAATATATGATTTATTCTTAATTCTAAGAAACGATTTATTGACAAGAGGTTTGCCATACATTAGTACTTAAACAGATTAATTTAACATAACAAAGCATGGACACCTTAACAGGGGTGTATGGCAAATATTTCATTTTAAATTAAAGCCGCAAGCTGCGTCAGGCGGCGGCCCTCGCAGCTCAGCGCCGCTCCGGCCTATTGGTCACCGCGGGGGTTCCGGGATATAATTAATTTAATTTCACATAATTATCGCGGTAGAAGCCATTTGTTTGTTAAAATTTTATGAAATATATTTGTTCTATTTGATGTTTGTTGTGAATGACGTATACATTAGTCCAACGTTTATAAACTACAGCGGCTGTAATTGTCGGGTTCTGGGGTTTTTTGTCCTTTTTTCCTTTTGGTTTTTCTTTTTTTCCCTCTTCCTGGTGTGGGTCTGTAGCATCACTGTGGCCCACTAGATGGAGCCAGAGGCTGTCTACCTGGGAGGCGCGCCCATGGGTTTTACGCACCTGGCGGTCATCATCTCATCATCCTCTGGAGGTTAAAGAAGCTGACTGCCAGCACTTTACCTGCTTGGTAAACTGAGCCCCTCTGAGTTTTTTTTCCCCTCTAAGTAACTCTTCGTTGTCCTCTGTGCTCTTCAGGTATTGTTTACTCCTCGAGACGATTTGGATTCTCCAGAGTGGCTTCCATCCTGGCCTTTTGGTTAAAGCCCTCCTCGTGATGCCGTGGACTGTACCCACTGGTTGCCCGAGTCTCGTTTTCACCTCTCCCGTCAGATCTCAAGATTCTCAGTTTTCATCGGCTGGTATTCGGACCTCACCTCCACCTCCGTCAAGTCAGCACTTACCTGCTCGCCCTCCACCGCAGCCTCCTTGTCTGGATCCCGCTCGTTTACGGAAGCCGGATCCTTTGACTTCAGCCTGGAACCCACAGACGACCTCCCTGATTGTGATCATTCTTTCCAAAGAAAGAACCGATCTATTCCTATCGCATCTCCTGTTTCCCATTTGACTCGAACTCACCATCTCCTCCTGTTCTGCAGTTTTCTGCTGCCTTCCAGATTCCACCCCAGGATACCCACCATATCAGATTACTTTGTTTTCTTCAATAAAAAATCTTTAACTGATTTCCGTTCTCTGTGGTGTTCTGCATGTGGGCAAGAAGCTTAAACGCCAACATGACAGTAATGCGCCACAGCAAAGGGAAACAAAGGTAAAATAACCCGAACAGGTGATCAACTCAAAACCACTCATACCTTTTTACTCTCTCTCTCTCTTTGTAGTTTAAGCACACCTGTTACCGTGGCAACTGCCGGCCCCCCTCCCCCACAAGATGAGCAAAGATTATGTTAAAAACATAACATTCAGTCCGTTATGATATCAACTTTCCAGGCTTGATATTTATTTCTCGATTATTAATCAGCGCTTCCCTGAACACAGCGATGGTTGATTGACTAGCTGTACTTGGTGCTAGAGTGGCTAACATGAGTAACAGTTTAGTCCAAAGCCTTTTCTGCTAAAATAAAATCTTACATACATATATATACATCCATCCATTTTCTAACACCCTTGTCCCTAGTGGAGTTGGGAAGGGTGATGGTGCATATCCCCAGCGAACGTTTTGGGCAAGACCTGGACAGGTCGGGGTGTGAGTGTGTGTCTGTATATATGTATTCATTCTTTGTGTGAAGATATCTGTATTGAACTTTACACAGGTGTCAAGAAAATCCGAGCTCATCCCACTTCCCCATGCTGGAGATTTTAGTTTAACAGTAATAATAAATAAAGTTATCTTTAAAATGAATCACTCAAGTGACATCAAGGCCCAACAGTAGACTTAGGTGTCAATAAAATAAATCTGGTTGTGTGTGTTGTTTTTGTCTCATGCAAACTTTGCTTTAATTCTACTTTTTTCTATCTAATCATAAGAAATCATAGTCAGTCAGAGAGAGTCATTAAACAGGAAAAGCAGGTTTCCTGGAAAAAGAGGAAGTTTCCAGCCTGCAGATTTATAAAAATAGCTGAGACTACTCCTTATTTTAAAGGTAAAGTTTTAAAGAATGAAATCTAAACATTTTGAGTAATTGGATAAGATTCAAAGTAAAATACTTATATTAATATTGGTTTACTTGTAATAATACTTACACTTATATTTGTGGGAACACTTACAAGAAAAACAAGTAACTGTAACTTTGGTATCAAATAATTAGAATCATGGATTATTCTTGGTTTCTTTTCAGAAAACATCTGTAATAACTCACATTAAGAGTTATTAATGTGAGTATTAATAAGTTGAGGATAATTAATAAGTTATGGTTATAAAATCATAAATGAATGCTAAATCAGAGAAGCTAAAGAAAATAAATGTAATATAAATGTGATTTTGACACTGAACTTGAAATGGTGTAAAAAGGTGTAACTGCAATTAAACATCACTGATATGTTGTAGGTAGATAGTAGGTGAAAGGTGAAAGGTTAATGGAAAAAGGGTAACTAACAGGAGAGCAGAGATGACCAATGCCTTATTTGGAAACAGGTTGTTGAACAACGTAAACGTTTCAGGGAAAAGGTCATGCAGGCAAGAGACATAGGAGGTTGAGCAACCCTGAGACATTAGCACAGACATCAGGAAATGTCTGAAGGACAGTGATGGATGTGAGGTCATCTGTCTAAGCAGACAGCCAATGAAAACGCCCCAAAAGGGTGGATAAACCCTATAAAAGGTGGGTGCAACAGAGGAACCTTTGGTTGGATCCTCCGGGCAGCTTCGAGCCAAGATCGAGATGGACAAAGAACTCTGCAGCTGAAGAAGAGCCGGGGCCACAGAGCTGAAGACTGTCCCACTCATGGGGACCAACCCGTCAGGCCCACAGCCTGTGGCTTCGAATCGCACTTCTCTCATCGGCTGGGTTCAGACCCCAAAGACAAAGATGAAGACAAAGGCAAAGACAAAGAAGAAGAACTGGTGCCTTTTTTCCTGCCAGCACCAAGTCCTGTGTGACCTCACCATCCATGCGGAGAAGAAGCTCATCAGACCTACAGAGATCCCTGCCTTCGCCGATCAACATCTTCCTCCTGCTGCAACACCTTCTTCATCATCAGGCCAGGTCTGGGGTTCGAAACGTCAAACTCCGTCCGTCTCTCTCAAAGGTTCCCTTTTTTAGTTCTCAGTGTCAGCAGTAGGGAAAGATAGACAAGATGATTGATTTTACTTATTTGATTATTTCTGCTACTGAATTAAGCTGTACTGACCCTTGCAAAAATGCTTTACTAATAAAATATTTAGCATAAAGAAAATCTAAAAGATGTTGTGGACATTCAGTTAATGAGTCACTTTGATGGTTGTAAAATAGCTGTGATGTTTGATTCTGAAGAGGAAGAAGTGGAAAATGTTTTTAGGTTGCTGGTAGCCCAAATGTAAAACATCATCCTTGGGACTCGCCCGAGTCACTAAAACCTACCTGGTTCAATAACAAATGCAAGTTGTAAAATAGAGAACGAGCGACCATTAACAGGTGTGCTCTGTGAAACTAGTTGGCTGTAGGCTGCTCAGTCTGGCTAATTCACAGGGGGAAGAAGGGTGGGACACCTGGATGTAGGCCGTCAGAAACTAGGCGAATCGTTTCTCGAAACCAGCTTAAACAGAGTTTACTTCAGTTCTGGACAAGGTAAATCCCAGCAGATTTAGGAAACTCAATTAACCCATTAGAAGGAGAGCTGGTAGCACATCTCCCCTCTCAGAAGAGGAAGTACGAGAGTGA
Organism: Xiphophorus maculatus; assembly: GCF_002775205.1. Classification (NCBI taxonomy): domain Eukaryota; kingdom Metazoa; phylum Chordata; class Actinopteri; order Cyprinodontiformes; family Poeciliidae; genus Xiphophorus; species Xiphophorus maculatus. The sequence goes on from NC_036448.1 coordinate 1,674,293, forward strand.
GAGAGTAGAGACAGAAAGGAGGGGGGGGGGGGGTGTTGCGCAACAACACAGGGTAACCCTCCTTCCACAATACTGTGGGAGCATTCCAAGGATAATCATGAATATGTGAGAAGACAAATTTTCAAGATGTACATGCAACAAATGTAAAAAATGTGTTGGCCAGGATTCAAACCCAGGCCAACTGCTTGGAAGGCGCTATGCTAACCACTATACCACCAACACCTGATGGAGTTTCAAGAGGGGTTGCATTAACCCGAACTGAGTTTTTCATCCTGCATGTGCACAGCCTGCCTTTTATTTTTTCTTGTGGTTTTGGGAACTGACCCACTGACAGGACACACATCGATTCTCCATTGACAGACCATGACATCTTCCTCAGCGTCACATTGGACTGGGAGAGTTAAACTGTTAAATCTAGTCAAAACGTTTGTCACAAACTGTAGGAATGAAGCAAACTTTGTCGCTTCACACCCTCCTCTGGAAGTCTCAGATGAACCACCTGAGCCTGGGAATCAGCATCCTCCTCATTGGATAGGTTTTGCTTTCCCGTCTGTATTATTTAGTAGAATTTCTTAAAAAGTATTTTAAAAAACCTATGCGGGCATATAAGTTTGTGTGTGTGTCTAATTGAGGGCGACAGTTGGGCCTTGTGTGGGTCAGATCCACGGTTCCTGTGCCATGCACATCGCGTTCGTGTGGCATATTAGTGTGGATCAGATTCAATGATAGTTTTGTACAGGGATGCTCAAGTCCAATCCTGCAGGGCTATCGCCCTGCAACTTTTAGATGCATCCTTACTCCAACAGACCGGAATCAAATGGCTGAATTCCCTCACCAGCAGTCATTCAGTTCTGATCAAGGCTGGTAGTGATTCAGGTATGTTGGAGCAGGGAAGCCTCTGAAATGTGCAGGATGATATCTCTCGAGGACTGGACTTGAGCACCCCTGGTTTTGTGAGTACCCTCTGATAACGTCCTGCAGGTGCCCCTCTCCAGCAGTCAACGGGTGAGAGGCAGGGTACATTCTGGACATTATGTACAGCAGGGCACTGTGCTGTATCATTTAGTCTTTGTAGAATTTGAACAAGGACACTAAACTGGCATAGTTGGCATACAACAGGCACTGTCCATTAAAAAGTGGTGTCACCATTATACAGGGAGTTGGAAAATTAACCGTCCCTGGGTGGGCTCGAACCACCAACCTTTCGGTTAACAGCCGAACGCGCTAACCGATTGCTCCCAAGTTGGGGAACAATAGTCTGCTTGGGGGGGGGAAGAAAGGAAGGAAGGGGGAAGAAAGGGAGGGGAGAAGAAAGGGGAAGAGTGAGGCCGATCCCAGAGTCGCGAGTTCGATCCCACCAGTCGCCATACTATGTTTTAGTGAAAAGATTTCCCACAATTAATGTTTAAGTGTTATGAAGTAACGGCTGTTTTTTTGTATCTTGAAAACATTTTAAATGCTTTTTTGTACAGATAGTGTAGTACTGTAAACTAAAACCCAACACTTGTCATAAAAGGCTTTCTTTTTAAAACTTTGAATTGCTTAATTAATTTTGCTTTTTTATTCTGATATATTCAAATTAATGTGTTAAATTATACTGTATACTATATACTTGATGTATATTTTAATGTCCTTAATCATACCCAGTGCTTATTTTCATTTTTCCCACAAAACAGTGACTGAAACTAAAATTGCAAGTGTCTTTCCTAAAGTACTTTGAGTGAAGTGAATGATATCTTTTTTCTAGTGTATGCTTAAATTACCAATAATTCAGAATTTGAAGCAGCTAATATTTACTCACAAAAGACCATAGACCTTATCGGTTTAAAAGAACCAAATATTTATTCAACAATTAAGACAGTGAATTAAACATTTTTAGTTAGTCCCAAAACATTGTAGCATTTGGATGCAACACATTTCCATTGAAGTCTCCCATTTCTTTTTCTTAACCAAGAAATTTGTGGTTTGCTGAAGGACTTAAATCCTTTTACTGTATGGTTTGTTGAATTACTTTGTGTACACAATGACAATAAGAATAAATATCTGTATCATTAACCCAAAACAAAATAAACACACTATGAACTAAATAAAACTTATATACAGTGAAGTTATTTAAAATAAAGAAAATGTTTATTTTTTCTTTTTAATTTGTTCCAGCCACTGCTCTTTAGTGAGACTTTCATTAGAGGGACAGTAAATTTGCCCTCTATATTGGCTGTGTCCTGTTTCAGCTATTCTAAACTGCCCGCATTTTTTGCATGTGTTGTGCAAAACTTTGCGAGTCAATTTTCGAGGTTCTCTACCAGGTTGAGCAGGGGCTGCACCTGGAGACTGTGCCTGCTCCTCTTTTCTTTGGACTACGATGGATATTGCACAGTCGGACAAAGATGGTCTCCACCAAGCGGCAGCAGTCTGGCCATTGGGCAGATGGGGCTGGAGTGGTTAGAGCATGCCTCTTTACACTCTCAACCCCAGGAGTAAATTCTTGCCTCTTCTTGGGGGACCGAAACCTCCCAGTGTTCAATCTTTCTTGATGTCTTGCAGCAAATACCGTTCTCTGTTTATCAAACTCCAGCAGGTTCTGCCACAGAGCAACAATGCAGCTCACCTAAACAGGAAAATAAAACAATTTTACATTAGGACAACAATATGCAAGTGAGGTGAAAGGCGTGTGCATGTCTGCAGCAAGCAACAATGCATGTTACTGACCTCCTGGTTGGTCAGCACCAGTGAGGTTTTGCTCCTTAGCTCCACCAGATACTCAGCCAAGCTGTCAACTTTGTCCAGGCCTGGTACACCGGCCTCATCTAAACCCTGAGAAAACATAAATAATGTTGAAGTTATTTGAAGTTTTATTAAATTTTTCTTCAATTCTACAGCTTACTATGAATGCCCACCTCTGACATAGGCTCAGCAATGCCAGGCTGGGTGGAGGCAGCAGACAGGGTGGAGGGAGCTGGCTGGGTGGAGGGAGCTGGCTGGGTGGAGGGAGCAGACAGAGTGGAGGCAGCAGACAGGGTGGAGGCAGCAGGCTGGGTGGAGGCAGCTGACTGCCTAACGAGAAATAACGAGAAATGTACAATCATGTGAAGTATATACTTTATAAATCACTACATCAAAATAAGCACAAGAAAATGTTTTGTTCAAAAACTATTATAGTTTGTTGCCAAGACAGAATCAATAATATAAAGTATTGAGCAAACAAACAAGAACATTTACCCTTGACAAAGATGGAGGGGACCTCAGGAAACAGCGGGTGGCTGTTGCTGTATCTCCAGAATTAGATTGTGAACCCACAGACTGTGGGGTCAAAGAAGGAGGTGCAGAAGGAGGCTGCAGTGCAGGCTACCAAAACAAAGATATTTTAAGTATAAAAGTCACCATTCACCAGAATTGCAAGAGACAAGACATAGCTTCAAATTTGACTAAGAAGTGATTGTTATTAGATATTATTTTAAACCAGCTTACTTTAACAGTGTGAAAGCCACAGTCACAAGTGACAGACGCTCCAAAAAGGGTGGTCTGTCCCCGAACTTGCATGGGGCATTTTTCTATCTGAAACAGTGTAACATAATCTTATTAATGACAGCTACTCAAGTCTGTCCTTTTTTATAAACATATCTACACACACAAGTGAATGAAACAGTGACTTCACTTTACCTTCTGATAGATATCATGCCATTTCTTCTGCCTTGGGGCTGGTCTATTCCCTGCATTGGAAGGCCAAACCCCAGTGCTGGCAAATGCCTTAAGCCTTGCCATCCACTCCCCATCCCCCATACCTTTGTGGCTCTTTGGCTTGGTGCTCATCTGAAGATAACATTGGGAATTAGCAGAATCAAATTCCATAAACTAATGATGCACTTTGTGCACAACTAACAATGGGTATGACATAAAAGCATTTAAAAGTAAAATCAAAGCCATAGTTTTCTGTGCTAATTATGATGAGGTAAAAAAAAAAAACTATAACCCTCGATCGATCGATCGAGGTTGGTCTATATATAGGTTGATATCTATGTATGCATTTACATTTTAACTTAAAATGTTACTACTATATTATAAAATAAAATGTGTCCTTACTCTTGCACTCAGAACATGACATCATTATGTCGCCCTTTTATTTAACCCACAATATATTATTTTAGCTGATGTACAATTATAAATACGAAATCTGTTTGAACGACAACAGACAATAAACAATATTAATGGGTACTCACAGCAAGATCCTTTAGGTCGAGAGATCAATGATGTGATGACGAATCCTTCTTCAACGAAGCTAGGCTACTGACATCTGACTTTCAGAATCTTCCAACGGTTTTTATTTTTAAAAATAAAATTCGAAATTTGTTTTGTTTGTGGTGGTGGGGGGCGTGAGGGCGTCTGAGAGAGGGAGGGCTCACGGTGATTGGCCGATTTCCATTGTGAGCGCGGACATTGATAGGTTCGCATGTCGCCACGGTGATTGGCCGATTTCCATTGTGAGCGCGGACATTGATAGGTTCGCATGTCGCCACGGTGATTGGCCGATTTCCATTGTGAGCGCGGACATTGATAGGTTCGCATGTCGCCACGGTGATTGGCCGATTTCCATTGTGAGCGCGGACATTGATAGGCTCGCATGTCGCCACGGTGATTGGCCGATTTCCATTGTGAGCGCGGACATTGATAGGCTCGGTCCATTATGAGGCGGTACGACATTGGCTAAACCGTTCAATGTGAGAATGGAGAGGGGCAAGCGCCATTGGAGGAGAAACACCGACTAACGTGAGCGAAGTAGCGCCATTGGAGGAGAAACACCGACTAACGTGAGCGAAGTAGCTCCCATTGGAGGAGAAACACCGACTAACGTGAGCGAAGTAGCTCCCATTGGAGGAGAAACACCGACTAACGTGAGCGAAGTAGCGCCATTGGAGGAGAAACACCGACTAACGTGAGCGAAGTAGCTCCCATTGGAGGAGAAACACCGACTAACGTGAGCGAAGTAGCTCCCATTGGAGGAGAAACACCGACTAACGTGAGCGAAGTAGCTCCCATTGGAGGAGAAACACCGACTAACGTGAGCGAAGTAGCTCCCCTCCCAAATGTAAACAACGCCGAATGCGGCGCTGACGGCCAATTAGAGCCTGCCTTTTTGTAAATAGTTTTTAAGCTCGAAATTCGAAAATGTTCATGTTGTATATATAGTTTTGTTAACGGACTTTCTGGCAGATGAGACAGTGAACTGCCTGATGAAGGTTCTTTACAGACCGAAACGTCGCAGTTTGTTTGCTGTCTCTGTTATTAAAGTGCCTGACGGCATTAAAAGAAGCCGATTTTAGTCCGTTCTTCATTTAACCTTTTATTTAGAATTTTCTATTATTGATTTTTTTACTCAACCTTTTTTTTAAACAAAAATTAGTTTTAGTTAAATATTTTTTCCGAACTTTTAATTTTAATTATCCGCACAATGGCGTGGGATCCTTATCCCAGAGATGAGGAAGACTGGACTACGGTCCATTATCACCGGGGCAGACAGCGCACCTGGCAGTCGGCCGACCGACAGCGCTACAGACCCCCGCAGCAGCAGCAGCAGCAGTACCGGGGACGCAGCTACGCCTCCGCCGTCCGAACCCGCCCCACGAGCCGCAGCCGAAGCTACCGTCCTCCACGGTACCGTCCCCAGCCGTACAGACAGCCCCGCCCCCGCTCCCGTAGCTGGCACCGAAGCTCAGCCCAGCAGCAGCAGCAGCGGCAGCGCTACGCACCCAGGGTGCAGAGCCGGGACGAGCACCAACGATCGGACGACCCGCTCTTCACAGTAAAGGTCAGGGTTCTGCACAAGCTGCTAAAGGCGACACACCACCTCCAGAACGTGTGATGGAGGTGGATTAATGACCTTTAATGGGAGCCACCCATCTGCTCTTAGAATTGACACCGACCTCCCCACTAAGACTGTCCTCGGTGTAGATCTTGCTGTTGTTGGCTCCACCACAACAGTACATCCCGCCAACAGATTATTCACCTGTGGCAACTTTCCCCAAATCAGATGCTCTGTCATAGGTTCAAGAGTAACAGCTCGCTTGATTTTGACAGTTCCAACTGCATCATGGACGTTTTCATCGGCAGCTTCCACCCTTGCCAACAAGCCTAGCATTTTCTGCTCTGCATCACTACTGTCACAGAGTGCTGTGGGGCCCTGGTTCTGGAGATCTTGCCTCAGCTTGAACCTGTTAATAATGTATCTCAACAGGTTACTGCCAACAATCAGTTCTTCATTCTGGTTCTCAACAATCAATGTCGGGACAATCACTTTGCAGTCATAAAGACCCATCTCCAGATCGCACATGCCAGAAGGTAAGGTCCTGGATCCCCCACACCCAATCAACACAGTCGCTGTCGGCTCAAGGGTGGGGCTCCTTAAAACATCCCTATGTAACAGCTGAGGTATTACTTTAGAGCTCAGCGTGCACGCCATCGACCCACTATCCAGCAAGGCTCTGACCGTAACCACTCCTCCCAGTGTCACATCTTCATAAAACAAGTTGTCATGCTGTTCGAGTCTCTGAATGTTTTGGAATATTGGTGTATATCCCATATCTCTCACTTCATATGCACTTTGACACATAGACTCCATGTCATCTTCAAAATTTGGAAAAGGGGGATCACTTTTAGGCCCAACACTTTCCCCCACCACATGCGGGCCAGTCAGTTTTCCTGAGACTGCACCACCTGCTTATCGCTCCTAGGCTTCCTCACCACAGCCCCTGGACACTCCGCTCGGATGTGGTCAGGTGCAAAACAACTAAAGCACAGATGATTGGACCTACAGTGATACTGAGTAGTGTGCCCACCCTCGCTGCACACAGCACAAGGTACGGCAGGCTTTACTTTTGTCGGCTGGTCCCCATGGGTGTGTGCCTTGAACCTACTTTGAAACTTGTGCTGCTGTGGCTGCTGCTCCAGAACACGTTCGAGCAGAGCGATGACCCGGTCCAGGCGGTCCGGCGAGTTCTCAGCTGACTTTCCAATAGGTGATGCAACAACTGGGGCTGGAGGTAATACTTCAGTACTGAGTGTCGCACTTTGCACAGAGGAGGTGACTTCCTGGTGCTGGGAAGACCAGAAACTTGACATTCTGTGTTTGGTTAGTCGCTTGCGATTTCTGCAGTGTTCAACAAGCTTCTCGTGAATGTCAGCCACCGTCCAGTCTTTCAGCTGCCTACATTTGAATATGAGCGACAGTTCAGGGTCAGGGCAGTTCTGGATAAACATGGCAGCTAGATCACAGGACAGAGAGTCAAAAGCCTTATTTTGTCTCTTTAAAGAGTCCTCCGTCACATCCAAAGCTTTGTTGAGTCTCAGCCAATATTCAAAGGGATGTTCGTTGGGGTGGGGCACAGTAGCATAAAAGTCCGCTAAGGGCAAACCAGAGGACATGGTATCACTGAAGTGCTGTTTCAGTATCTCAAAAATGGGTTCAGGTCCTGTAGTCAGATTTAAAACTGGCTTACTGCGTATGCCAACTTTAACCACTTCATGTGCCCTTCCCACCAGCTTAGACATGACCTCATCAGCCTGTTCAGCCACAGGGATGCCTTTCTTTCTCATATAAGATAACATCATAACCTCCCACTCTTGGACTGAACATGAATCATGATCCCCTTTAAAACTCACAGGTTCTTTTACATCAGGGCGAACAATGACATTTAGCATGGCAGACTCGTTAGCTGTAGCTCCAACCACCCCTGGACCCATTGTATTACTCAAACGGGTCTCAATGCAAGATGCAATACCTTCACCGATAGAAACTCCAATTCGTGAAGCTATGTCACTCAAAAGTCTGCCATCAACATCACACTGTGGAGCATCAACAGTGTTGTTAACTCTTTCACCCAAATAAACAAAATTTGGTTTTGGTGTGGATGCTTCTGGGGTATTCAAGAAGAAACCCCTACCTCTAGCAACTGCAGGAATAGGAGTAAACATTCCTAACCCCCTTCCCCTACCAAAAGAATTGTTGTTTGCCATAACTCGGCACTTAATGATTGAAAACAAAAAAAAAATTTTTTTTTTTTTTTTTTGAGCACTTACAAATGAAACACAGCAGCAAAAGTGCACCTTCAACAAATCAACAAGTAAAACCCGACTGTAGAGCAAGGCTGTAAAAACATTCAAGCCAATTTTGTCTCAAAGTGCCCCTCCTTCACAGAGAGAGCACAGAAAAAAAAATCCGGTAATAACCACAGCCCAGCAACACATTAGCTCTGTACCACGAAACAAAACTGTTAAAATACTTTTTTTTTTTTTTTTTTTTTAATAACTCCACACTTTCTAGACTGCCCACCGCCACACTACCGAAGCGGCGAAAAGTCCACACGGAGCACCGTGTCTGATGACCGGGACCGATGTGCCACCCACGATCCGCTGAGGCGCCGGGAAGTAGACGCATCCACCCGCGCTGAAGTGGTCGAAGAACGGGTCACAGGCACCAATGTAACCTCGATAATCGTGATCGCTCAGTCCAACTCAGTTCTGCGTTGTGTGAATAAGGGCCAGGAGACAAGATGAGATGAATTGATTTTTATCTGTATGGAACAGGATAATAACTGATCAGGAATCAGGTTCATCACAGCGGGTACAGCACCTCGCGCTCATCTATCATGAACTGGCCAACGGCCGTATTTAATACATTAATATTACACAAAAATACAAAGAAATAAAACAATATGTACCTGTATGGAACAGGATAATAACTGATCAGGAATCAGGTTCATCACAGCGGGTACAGCACCTTACGAGGAATAGTATTTTATGTTAGCATCAAGCTAACATAACATTTTACCAGACAGAGCGTTAAACTCAGTGAACCTACCTCGCGCTCATCTCTCATGAACTGGCAACGAGATATCTGTGTTCAGTATATTTAACACTGCCAACCACCAGAAGGGGGTGCTGTTTCACCCATTACACATGAACCCAAACTTGGGAGTAATGACAAGTGGAATTCTATACAACATTAACTCTGTTACACTGGCACAGCAGGAATGCAGGGCTTCACTGAGACCGAGGACGGTCCCCCTCCACCTCAGACTGCAGGTCAGCACCCAACGGAGGCTCACCTTTGACCCTAGAGTGGAAACATCGGCTCCAGCGGCTTCCTCTTCCACCGGTGAGTCCACTGCTCTTCGACCTGCACAGGTGACGGCTGCAGCCAGACAGGTGGGAACCCTGAACAAGAACCGCAACTGGTCCCTAGATCTGACAAAAAAATATGTTATCCTGGGTGACTCTAATGTGGCTAGATTTCCAGCCCCTGATAACCCAGATTTACAGGTGGTCAGCTTCCCTGGGGCCAGATGGAGGCATCTGACCCACCTTTTTGCGAGGGCACCTGTGATGAACCAGGTGGAGCGCATGATTCTCTCTCTGGGCATCAATCATAGAGCCCAGAGGGACAAGAGAGCAGCAGTCAGGGAAATGAAGACAGCGCTGAGGACGGCTAGGATCAAGTGTCCCAACGCGGAGATTTTTGTCCCTGCCATCAACTTCTCCCTGGCGCTGCCCGTCCAAGAACAGGTGACTCTCACTCACATGAACATCGAGATCACGCAGCTCAGCCGGTTCATCCCAGCTCTGCCTAGACGGTCCTTTACAGTGAGCGGTGATAACATCCACTGGACCAAGTCGACTGCAGCTCACATCTTCAGCCACTGGTGTGAGTGGCTAAACTAGAGTGCCCCAAGAGCCTTCATGTGAAGGAGGGGCATGCTAATATTGTAAATAAAAATATATGTAACCTCTCTAAAACTTTCACCCTCAGTGATGCACAGTGTTCCCTTTTAAATAAGGGCTTAACTTTCATTCCCACTCAGGGTAACAAATTTTTAAAAAATATAAAAATGCAAATGAGGTATGATCTGCAGAAATACCACAGAAGGATTAAATTGGCCATCTATTACAAAGATGATGTTGGTAATGATAACAAGAATAATTTACCTTTTATGCCGGAGTCAGACTGGGCTCCTCCAATCGCCGCTCTCCCTCCTGAGGTGGAAAACTTAATTTCGCAGGACCTGGATTATTTGGACAGAAAATTTAAATTTATTAAAAATATACCTAATCTAAACATAGAAGAAACAAAAGCACTAAAAGAAATAATGATCAATAAAAATATTATTATAAAACCTGCCGATAAAGGCAGCTCCATAGTGATTATGGACAGGGAGCAGTATCTGTGGGAGGGATACAAACAATTATATAATGAAACATATTATAAGAAATTAGACTCTCCAATTTATAACAATACGGCCCCCCTTGTAACCAAAATTTTAGACAATTTACATAAAAAGAAATTTATCAATGCAAAACAAAAATCTTACCTACGTGGCTCCCCTGAACCTAGAGCCAGGAGGTTTTATCTCCTCCCGAAAATCCACAAGGAGCCTGAAAGATGGAGCAAACCCCATGAGATCCCTCCCGGCAGACCTATTGTCTCCGACTGTGGGAGCGAAACCTACCACACAGCGGAGTTTATTGATCATTATTTATACCCCCTATCAATTCGGCACCAAAGTTATATCAAAGACACTTATGATTTTGTAGAAAAAATTAAATTAATTTCTCTACCTCAGGACTCTATTCTATTTACAATTGACATCGACAGTTTGTATACTAATATTGACATAGATGAAGGAATTGATTGTATTAAAAACGTATTTTTGAAATATCCAGATTCGAGGAGGCCAGATCGTGAACTCATTCAATTATTAGAGATCAATTTAAAAAGAAATGATTTTGTTTTTGATGGCCAATTCTTCCTCCAGGTTAAAGGCACAGCCATGGGTAAGAAATTTGCACCGGCGTATGCCAACATTTTCATGGCCGAGTGGGAGACCGGTGCCCTTCGTACGTGCGGGAGGGCACCCCTGCACTACTATCGGTACCTGGATGACATCTGGGGGGTCTGGACCCATTCTGAAGCAGAATTTCAGGAATTCCTCCAGCACCTGAATACACATAACCCATCTATCACAGTAAAGTCCACTACCAGCGTTAAAGCGGTCGACTTTCTGGACACTACCACATATAAAGGTCCAAATTTTGATACAACACACAAATTAGATATTAAAGTTTTCTTTAAACCCACAGACACACATGCTCTGCTATTTAAAACTAGTCACCATCCAAAGCACACTTATGCTGGCTTAATCAAATCACAACTCCTCAGATTTCATAGGATTTGCACACAGAAAACAGACTTTGAGGAGGTAACTAGAACTCTGTTTTCTGCTCTTCGTAAGAGAGGATATTCCAGGTCTTTCCTGAGAGCAGGCAGGAAAAACTTCCTTGAGTCCAGACCCCCCGATTCATCTCCGATGATCCCTCTGATCACAACATTCTCCTCCTCAGCAGGACAGTTTGTTTACAATGTTAAACAGAATTTCACTAAATTCCAATCTGACACTTCTTTGCTCCCAAATTACAAAATAATTGCGGCCTACAAAAGGAATAAAAACCTGAGGGATTTCCTCGTCCGTGCTGAGGTCAAACCTTTGAAGACACCAAAGGTCAAAGGTCAGAGTGGATTCTTCAAGCAGCTGCACTGGGTACAGAACAGATTCAACAACACAATTTTCAAATCAGACCAATCAGGAAACCCCAAATCAAAAAATTGTGTTTATTTAATAACCTGTCTAATTTGTAAAATCAGTTATGTGGGTGAAACGAGTAACAGTGTCCTTACTCGTTTTACCCAGCACAGACATAACATTCAAAAACACAAAAAAAACACATGTACCTTTAGTGCAGCATTTTATACGCCACGGCTGGGATGCAGTTTCAGCCCTGGTGCTGGAATGTAACCCAGCCTGGTCTTCAGCCCAGAGGAGAAGGGCTGAAAGAATCTGGATCCACAGGCTGGATACACAGATCCCAAAGGGTCTGAATGAGAGGTAGGCTCCACCTGGTGGACTCCTGACAGGATGGCCTGTGCACATAAGGGGAAGGGGAAGAGGGTGAGGGGGAGAAGGAAGGAGGTTCAATTTTTTGGACCTCTGACCTTTGACCCTGAACCCAAACCCCAACCCCTAACCCTATCCCAACCCTAACCCTAACTTCACTTTAACTTTTATCTTTTATTTATTTATTTATTTATCAAAAAACATTTTTTCCCTATGCAGTACATGACAATACACTCATAGTTTAGTTGGGCTGGTCCCACTAAACAGGCACTCACTTTACACCTACACAGTACACTACAAATCAGGTTACTTGTTTAACCATTGCACATTAACATCGATAAGACAGGGTCCAGTCATCCAGGTTAGCTGTATGATCTCGAGTGAGAGTGCACTACCTTGTGTGAACCAAGATGACCGTTGGCTGGATTATGGGCGTAAGAGATCGGTTCAGACAAGGGTCAAACGCCACCCTATATCCCCTTACCCTAACCCTACCCTAGTTTATTTTAGTTCATGTAAAGCACGCGGCTCAAGGGGCAGGATGGCCAGTGCACTTCCAGCCTTCCATGTGGAAGGTTGGCTCTGTCCCCACACCCTATCCCCTTACCCAAAAATATGCATTTTTGACCGTTTTCACCAATTAGGGTTTTCGATTTTTAATTCCTCCTGCGGACGTCCCAGAAGCCAAACAACCACACCAGGCTACTCTCCAGACTCTGGCCTTTCCGGCAATATACGGCTTTCCCCGGGGAAATGCATTTTTAAAAATTTTTATGGAAGTCAAAAATCACCGGGGCCTCCTGAGCCCCGAGTCCGAGGACAATGAGGGGCTGCGGATACGGCCGCCTGCGCAGGTGCCCTCCTCTGGTAGTCCGAAAATTTTACTTTATCCCAGGAATACAGGAGTAACATAGCCGTGATCAGGGCATTATCCTGGGCTTATTGATCCTGGTTTTGAACCTCCCGGTCCCCGGGAAAGTGCATTTTTGACCGTTTTCACCAATTAGGGTTTTCGATTTTTAATTCCTCCTGCGGACGTCCCAGAAGCCAAACAACCACACCGGGCTACTCTCCAGACTCTGGCCTTTCCGACAATATACGGCTTTCCCCGGGGAAATGCATTTTTAAAAAAATTTATGGAAGTCAAAAATCACCGGGGCCTCCGGAGCCCCGAGTCCGAGGACAGTGAGGTGCTGCGGATACGGCTGCCTGCGCAGGTGCCCTGCCCTGGAAGTCCGAAAATTTTACTTTATCCCAGGAATACGGGAGTCACATAGCCGTGATCAGGGCATTATTCTGGGCTTATTGATCCTGGTTATTGGTCCTGGTTCCCGGGAAAGTGCATTTTTGACCGCTTTGTCCAATTAGGGTTTTCGATTTTTAATTCCTCCCGCGGACGTCCCAGAAGCCAAACAACCACACCAGGCTACTCTCCAGACTCTGGCCTTTCCGGAAACATACGGCTTTCCCCGGGTAAATGCATTTCTAAAAATTTTTATGGAGATCGAAAATGACCGGATCTCACTGAGGGTGACATCCGGTTTACGGTGAGTGGCCGGCTTGCTCGGGAGACCAACAGAATCCGCACACTTCTCTGGAAGTATACGTGGACCAGAGCCAAGCGGGACCTCCGGACCCTCGAGTCCGAGGACAGTGAGGTGCTGCGGACACAGTCACCTGTGCATGTGCCCTCCGCTGGAAGTCCGAAAATTTTATTTTATCCCAGGCTGATGGGAGTGACATCAGCGTGATCAGGGCATTTTTCTGGGATTATTGATCCTATTTATTATTATTTATTATTATTATTATTATTATTAAAGGTGTCAAGGTCTAAAAAGCTGAGTCCACCTTTTTCATAAGAATACATAATGATTTTTTAAATATATTTTTGTTTTTCCAAATGAAATTAAATAGCATCTTGTCAATATCTTTGGAGACCTTTTTGTTTACATCCAGAGATAAAGCAGCATAAGACATGAAAGTCATGGTTAACAGAATTTGAACTATCAACCTTAAATCTATCTACTGCCACTGGTTCAGGTTTTTTCTGGGTTTTGTCAACAATGGAACTAAAGTTCAGTACATCTGGAATCTCTGTTTTTTATGATAATTCCTAAATAACTAATAGATTCTGTAGTGGAAAAATTAAAGTAAGGTCACACCTGCTAGTTGTATTGCTATATGTTTATTCTAAGTTCTTTTACAGGTATGCTACAAATAGTGGAAATGTAACAATATTTAAGAGCAAGTAGTTCACATTTTTTATATTTAGGCAAAGTCCAGATGCAGCAGAGACAATGTTAATCACGTCAAGTGATAAAGGTATTTGAGAAGAGCCTTTTTTAGAAATAATGTATAATCAGTCAACTGGCTGACAATAATTTCTCGACCCACTACTGTGTTACCTTTTAGTTTGCTTAGTTTAATAGAGTTTGTGAGTAACTGTGTGCAGAGGAGGAAAAGATAAGGCGATATGAGACTTCGCTTCCTGACTTCTCGTTTAAGGAGGAGCTATAAATGCAGGAGAAGTACCAGCATTTAATCTGATTGATCAATTTCCATTTGTTACATTGTTCTGATAGCACTGCTTAAGTAAGAATCAAAACCAAATTATTTCTAAAGTGTGAAATATGAAATTATGTTCAATGGTGTAAAAAGCCCTATAAAAGTCCAGAAAAAGGATAAAAATGTCATCAGAGCATAAATCTGAATAATCAATTAAACGAAGTACCAGTCTGATTGTGAGGATTTAGGTTTCTGTGTTCAGTTGAGTCTCTGTTGTCCTGTGTAGTGGGAAAATTTTAGGGTTACTATGATTTTTAGCTGAATTTATGCATAACAGTATTATGATTCTTGTGTGATTCATGAGCTCATGAAAAATGGTTCTGCAGCAGGTTCTCTGGCCTTAGAATTACAATTAAGTCATTGAACTGTTTCTTTATCTCTCATGGCTCCCAGTGAAAGAAGACGTGCTCTCGCTGTCTGTTCTGTAACAAGTAGATTATTAAACTATGTGAATGTTATGAACCTCTCCCTATAAAACTGTAAGCTGTGTTCTGCTCCAGGCTCTTTCTCCTGACTGGGATCAGTGAGCAGACTTTGAACGCTGTTGAGCCTTCAATTAAATGCCAATTAAAAATATATTGGGGCGTGCCGTGGTGGCATAGGGGATAGTGCGACCCATGTTTGGAGGCCTTGAGTCCTCGACGCAGCTGTCGTGGGTTCGATTCCTGGACCCTGCGATGTTTGCAGCATGTCTTCCCCCTTTCCTGTCAGCCTACTTTCATATAAGAGACACTAGAGCGCACAAAAGGGGTAAAAAAATATATTTTTTCTCTGGTTCTTGAAATAGTTTCCCTCACTCTTTGTTACTCTTTGTTAAAGGAAAACTTCCACAGCACCTGTTTACCTCTTGATTGCTCCCAGCTGTGGCTTGTTTCCCCTGATTACCTCCTTGTGTGTTTAATCCCACCTGTGTTCCTTTGCTTCTCATGTTTAGCAGTTGGCAAATGACAAAAACGGGACTAATTGCCTGGTTTCTTTGAACATAACAATCATCAAATAGAATGACATATTTAATATGTCTCATATATTAAGTATATGAGTCATGATTGTTACATTTTTACAAACTCATAAAATTAACAGCGCAAATATGTAATTATTCAGCAATATAAAACAGCAATTTGCTTAGTCTTCTCTTACATCTTGACAGAAACCAAATTCTTTATAGATTTATATCAAGGGAGAAAACTTACAAACATCAGCAATTTTCTCAGCTTTAGTTTAAGCCATATTTATAGAAATTGGGTAAGAAATAAAGGCGCTGCGATCATTTTTGTGACAGATTTCTGCTCATCCTGCATTGGAACAGTCTGCTTTTCTGGACAGACTCACCGCGTAGTAACGGTACCTGCAGGAGCGTCGTTTGTTCCTTTATTTTTTGAATGAACTCTTTGATTTACCTTATAAAGAATTTGAAAATATAATTTTATTTTACTGTCTTTGTTTATAGTGTATTGTCTCAAAATACTTAAACTAAAAACAGTTCCATTTCCATTTTTTTTCTCAGAAACAATGAAAATGTTGCTTTGGTCAGTGGTTGTTTTAAATTACAGAATGAACTACAGAGTGTCTCCAGACACCAGATGGCAGTGGAGTTCATGTATATTTAGTGTGTTCTTCTCTTTTTACAGTGAACTAGAAGAAGCCACCAGTGAGAAGAAACAAACCTGTGATTCCTGGTTGGACTCTATTATTCATCCAGAACATTTCTGTTCCTGAAACACCAGGATAATGGCCAATAAGAAAAAAGTAGTGGTGACAGGTGAGATTCTCTGATTGGTTTAGTGGACAGAGTTAAACATGTTTCGATGTGTGTGTTTGATTTCTCAATAGTTCTGTGGAATTAATATTCATAAGAGAGCTGTGGTTAAAAAAGGATTTAGCTGTTACCAGGGCAACATAATCGCAAGATGTCACAGTTTTCAAACATGGATGCACATTAGAGTTATTTTACTGCTGATTTCTGGCTTAAATATGAAACTGAGAAAATAATGAGTCATCATGTGCCTTTGCTACAATTAATGTTTAACTTGATGTAAACTTTAGACTCTGCTTAAAGGCTGACACACGTCTGCGTGCATACCTTCTGCATGTTTCTGATGTTCTCTGTTTCCTGCAGGGTTTGAGCCCTTTGGTGAGCATGCTGTGAACTCGAGTTGGGTGGCAGTCCAGGTAATCATCAGGTTGTGTGTCTAATTTAATAACTTTACACCAGTCTTCTGTCATCAATCATTGTTCATCCAGTCTCTACTTGCCGTTTTTTTTAAAGAACAGACGTTCCTGCTTTTTTATGAGAAGAATGCTATCACACACATCTGTTCCAAATGCTGAGCAAGGTGTGTTCTAGTGACAACATAATTCTGTGTTCAGTTAGATGCTCCACAGATGACAGTGGTCCTGGAAATTATTAACCTGGTCATTTGGCAATTCTACTGGATTTTCATCTGTTTTCGGTGATCCGTCTGGCATTTCTGCCATTGATCTCAAAGTCAGAGAAGTGAATAATGTCATGAAGTGCGGTACAGAGGTGGTGAGGCAGACGCAGAGAACCCAGGTTGGAGTGAATTAATGATGATTTAATGGTGAAAAAGCAATTCCAAAATCCAGGCAGCACAGATAGAGCGGAAGGTTAAGAGCTCACGAACTGGTAGCAACTGGTTATAATTAACAACTGACGCAGAACAGACATAAGACAAGACAAGACGAGGACCCAACAAAGAACAAGGAACACAGGTGGGTTTAAATACACAGGGAGACAATCAGGAGAAACAAGGGACAGCTAGGGACAATCAAAGGATGGACAGGACAACGCGGAGACTCAATTAACTGAAAACAACACAAAAACCTAAATTAACACAGAGAAAAACCCAAATCCTCACAAATAAAGCTGTTCAGTCCATGTTGGCCACACTTCCAAGAATTAAACAGTTAATGTCTGAGCAATAGGAATGTTTAAGACATCGTAATGCTGGCAAATATGTGATGGCCCTAATCTCCACTGTGTTGTTTACAGCACACACAATTTCGGCAAGCTAAAGCTGGTTTATTACATTAGTAATAAATGGCCAAATATTATACACTGAGTAGAATCTGATGTAGTCATTCAAAACCTCAACACAGTTCATGCCACCAGCAAGCAAACATTTTTTCAGTAGTCGAGTTTCAGACCCTCTCGACGAAGCAAAGCGTTTAGGGGCTGGCTTTTGACAGGCCAGGCAGTTGTTGGACACTCTTGGATATTGAAGTGGAAAATTACAATAAGGTCACATCTGCTAGTTGTATTGCTGTATGTTTATTCTAAGTTCCTGTATAGTCCCACCAAAATAAAACTATTTGGGTTACATGTACAAGGTTGGGAGTTGTTTTCCACAGCTGCATCAGAACCAGACTCTCGCTCCTTGTTTTGGAACCTTTATCCTTGGTATAAAACTCATGTATTGTCTTTGCCTGGCAGAACTTTTCATCAAGAATTGCTTCATTATTGATGCAATTTGATACGAGCTCTCTGAGTTGCGCACAATTCATAAATAAACCTGATTGAGTGATTTTACCTGAACAGTGTTCGATTATAGTTTTTTTCCACAACAATATCCTGAAGCCTCCTGCACTGCAAAATAGCCTCATATCTTCAGGGCACAAAAACCCATGTAAGTCATTTATTTATGGATCTTATTTCAGCTTTTCACCCTCTTACTACCACAATTGTACCAGCACTATAGCTCCACTCAGGAGTGATTAGAGCAGGGATGCCCATGTCCAGTCCTTGACTAATTTTCCCTTTGGTTGGAAAAGTGTTAAGGTGAGTCAACTCCACATCTTAGAGAACAAACTACTGCACCTTTTTAATTGTGATGTTATCTTGGTGAAATGGATCTAAGACTTTTTAACATGTAGGCATTAAAGGTGAGTGGTGTTCTATCTATACCGTGTTCCAAATTATTATGTAAACTGGATTTAGGTGTCATAAAGATAACATTTTTGTGGTGCTATTAAATTTATAAATGGTATTGTGTGTCAGGGCTCTTTGAATCACTATAATTATTTTCAGAGAGCTAGTTGATTAGTTTGTCTGATGAGCTCAATTAAAGGAAATCTACTTAAGAAGGATGTTCCACATTATTAAGCAGGCCACAGGTTTCAAGCAATATGGGAAAGAGAAAGGATCTCTATGCTGATGAAAATCATCAGATAGTGTAGTGCTGTATGACAAGGTATGAAAACATTAGATATTTAATGAAAACTGAAGCGTTATCATACTGTGAAGAGATTTATGGCTGATTCAGAACAAAGATGGGTTTGTACAGATAAAAGCAGAATGAGGAAGATTTCTGTTGGACAAATTCATCAGATTAAGACAGCAGCTGTTAAAATGCCCTTACAAAGCAGCAAACAGTTATTTGAAGCTGCTGGAGCCTCTGGAACCTCAAGGTGGAGGATCCTCCAGAGGCTTGCAGTGCATCAACCTACTATTGGGCCCCTAACCAGAGCTCACAATCAGAAATGGTCACAGTGGCTCCAGCCATACATGAAGATTAATTTTCAAACAGACTTGTTCACTGATGATTGCTGTGCAACCCTGGATGGTCCAGATGGACGCAGTAGTGGATTGGTGGTGGATGGCCACCACATCCCAACAAGGCTGCTGTGACGTCAGCAAGGAGGTGGTGGAGTCAAGCTTTGGGCCAAAATCATGGGGAGAGAGAGAGCTGGTTGGCCCCTTCAGAGTCCTTGAAGGTGTGAAAATGACCTCAGCAAAGTATATGGAGTTTCTGACTGATCACTTTCTGTCATGGTTCAAAAAGAAGAGCCAGACCTTCAGTAGCAAAATCATCTTCATCATAACAATCCACCATCTCATGCTGCAAGAAATACCACTGTGTCATTGGCTACTATGGGCATAAAAGGGGAGAAACTCATGGTGTGGTCACCATCCTCCTCTGACCTCAACCCTATTGAGAACCTTTGGAGTTTCCTCAAGCAGAAGATCTGAGGGTGGAACGCAGTTCGTATCAAACCAGCAGCTCTGGGAAGGTTTTCTGACATCCTGCAAAGAAATTCAA
Organism: Xiphophorus maculatus; assembly: GCF_002775205.1. Classification (NCBI taxonomy): domain Eukaryota; kingdom Metazoa; phylum Chordata; class Actinopteri; order Cyprinodontiformes; family Poeciliidae; genus Xiphophorus; species Xiphophorus maculatus. Next base: position 1,693,854 of record NC_036448.1, read on the forward strand.
GCAGAAACTTTCCACAAACTCACAAGTTCAATGGATCAAGAATTGTGCTGTGATATCAAAGAAGGTCCAATGTTAACATGGAACTCGGTCTTTTAAGATGTTTTTGATTGAAATAGCTTTTGATTTTAATGCTGCACATTCAAAGAATGACTGTTTGCAGTTTTTTGTAAACCATAAAATGTTTAGAAAATCTGCTGTGCATAATAATATGGAACAGTTTGAGTTTTTTATTTTTGAAAAATAATACTGTTCTCATGGGGAGCTTTGTTCAGTAAAATTTGATTTATACTGTAATAGTTCATGACTTGAAAATTATAGTGACCATCATTTGCATCGACCATTTAAGAAAATCTGAGAAAATATCACTTGCATAATAATTTGGAACACAGTGTACTGTGAGGGTGAATGCACACCAATAGCCAGGGGCTGATTAGCCAATGGGTTGCAGTTTTCATGGGAGAGAGCATAAGGCAGACTAAGCAGAGAAAGTGGCAGAAAGGGGTGAGGGAGAGCTAAGAAAGTGAATCTAAAATTCTGGTGGCAGGTGACGAAGGAACCGAGGGTCTAGTGACCAGCAATGCAGTAGTAGGAACCTTGGATGGTGAAGGTGCGACGAAGGAGCAGGAAGCTTGAAAGATGATGGACAATCAGGAAACTTGGAATGCAATGAAGAAGCAGGAACCCTGGAAGGTGGCAGCAACAGAGGACCCTGAAGTCTGGAGATTTCCGGCAGTGATGGAGAACCCTTAAGTCTGCAGGCCTCAGAATGACAGCTGGAGTCTGATGGGTGACAGAGGACCCTCAAATCTGGTGGACCCTGGTGGTGACAGAGCAACCCACAAAGAGGATCTGGAGGGCGGCCTTTCAGCCCATGAAACCAATGAGGAAGATCTGGAGGTTGACTGAGTTCTTGGCGGGACCTAGAAGTTTGATAATTTTGAAACTCAGGAGGTCCCACAGGACAGCAATGCCAGAGGAATTTGGGGACCACAGGACCTCAGCAGCAGAGGTGCTTGAGCCCCCCAAGACTGCGGCCCGACTGAGTCTCTGGAGGCCGCCATCGGAGCAGCTCGCAGCTTGAAGGCCAGCCTTGCCTGAAAGGCCTTAAAGTCTTCCTGCTGAGTCCTTGGGGAGATTTTGACCCACGTAGATTCTCGAGAGCTGGGGAAGACAACTCATGTAGAGGTGCTAGGGAACTTGGGTTTTCTTAAGATGAGGAAGCTCCATAGTGACCACTAGTCTCCTGAGCTTCACAATGATGTCCAGTCTCCTAAGCTAGTCAGATTAGGTGCTCGGGAACAACGGAGAGCCTCTGGAGACGAGGAGAGCCCATTTAGGGGTTATGACAGGAGATCACAGGGGAGCTCAGGAGACTGAAAATCACAGGGAGACTGCAACCGGGAACTCATGAGGAAGCTGTGCAGCTTGCAGATGAGCTGGTGCTGGTTGTGCGTCTGCATGAGACTGAGAGGCTGATGTGGCTTCTGCTTCATTGCTTCATAGGACTGATTTATTTAGAATAATTATGAAATGTGCAATGACAATGAATGGCAAGATATCGGGTCTGGGATCAGGGGAGGACACAAGAGGATGTGCTGGTAAGGACTGGTTTTACCTGGGAGACATGGAATGTAGGATGGACACGGAAACTGGAAGGAAGACGGAGACAGACAACTGTGAAACTGATGACAGATTTAATAACATAGGGTTCAATAAAGCATGGAGCGAGAGACATTTTCCTAGAAACAGATTTAAGAAGAATATCAAGGGGAGGGAATATCAAGAAGAGGAGAGACAAGCCTTCTGTCCAGGTGAGTACTGGGATGTGTTTACAGCCGCGTGAATCTGCGGTTTTGCTCAGCAGTTTGTTGGAGAGTGGAAATTGTATTGGACAAGATGTATTTGCAGTGGCATATGTGATGATGTACTGTAGGGAGGCTGGAGGGACACCTTGGGTGACTGATGATGTGGTTGCCTCTATTCTAAAAGAGTGACTTGAGAAGTGGCTATGGGGAGACTGCATAATTCTAGGGTCTGTCTAGACCTAGAGTCTGCCAAACCAGGCAGCGGTCATGGGAGAGCCTTCAGGAGTGAGAGACAGAGGTTTGGATTTAGGGCTGAACTTATGACATCTGCAGATGAATTTAAACATGGAGGAAAAGGCAGAATGCGTGATCGAGATGGTGCATGGGCCTTTTCCCTAAGACTGTTTGAGAAGGAGGTCATAGCAGTTCAGATAGAATTTAAGATCAGAAAGAGGTAGGTCTCTGGATGGGTTAAATGTATCGGGGTGGGAAGAGCATCGGCATCACAACATAGGTGGCGGAAGGCTTGAAATTTAGATCAGGACCTAGCATCAGCAATGGCATTAGAATAGCTGGAAACATGGCGGGCGGTAACGCCTGCCAGGTGATGTGACTGACAAAAGACATGACCAATTTTGAGGAAGAGCTGCCTTTGTCAATTGCTATGACTATAGCATTATTATCACATAATGCAGGGATGCACTTTGTTTTCCAGTGGCACCCCCAGAGGCAGCAAGCCACAACAATGGGGCTGATTTTGAAAAAGGGGGCAGAGTCAGACTGCGTGAAAGTTGTGAGCCACCTGCCACAACTTTCTTGCCTCAAACAACCTTCCAAAACCTAAGGATAGGGCTGCATCTGTAAAAAGAATTGTAAGATAAAAGGATGACGTCATTGTAAAAGGAACTTCCATTCCAGTCAGAGAGCAACTATGGCCAGAACGCAAGGTCAGAGCGTCAGACATCATCCAGAGAGACCTGATCCAGCAAAGAGGGAACCGAATTGGCCAGGTCAAGCAAGCATGAGATGAGGGAGCAGCCCTGGGGCATAATCCGATTGGAAACTAACCAGTTAGAGTGAGACTTGAGAATGGAAAAGCAGGTTTAGTTCACACCTTTAATATATAGCTGATACCATGGACAGCTGAACCATAAACATTTTTGTTTATGGGAAAAAACACATTCAGACACACATAACGGCTTATTCTTTTACTTAAAGCTCATGTAACGTAGAGTGAGAAATTTATTTTTTGAATCTTAATTAGTAATATGCAATGCATCAATAGTATGTCTAAAACTCAATATGTCATCTTGTGGATGTTGAAGTCTTATTGACACGTCACTGTATTGTATAAAACTAAGTCTAAGTTTGAATTCATGACATTTTCTCTCAGGCACTGTGACCTTGTCTGAACATGTTTGACCTGTCCACATTTGTTTAAATAAATTTCCTGTTTTTCTTACTTAAAATGCATATGCAAAGTTGATATAACTCGACAATAGGATATCCCTCACAAAATAACAGCACAACACAATAAACTACAAAAAACATAGCTTTTATTTCCTCCCCGACAACTCAGAGTCTAAGACAAAGCTGTCAAGTCTCTTCACTGCCATTGGAAGAAGTGATCAATAAGGCCTGAAAAGAGAAAAATCATGCAAGCAATCAAGACTATTTCAAATTATATTCTGCAAATTACACAGAAAATATAAATGAGTCATCTATCGAGTACAACCAAACTCATTATTGTTCATAAGTCAGTGAAACAAATGATAGAAATCAAGAACATTAAATGAAATATTGAAGGTAAAAAAAAAAAAGTTCTTAAATGCGATATGGTCATTAAAATGTACATTCTTCACCTAAAGGTTAGTATAGTTTAAGATAACGCACAGAAGGTAATCTTCAAAGTAAAATTAATATGGCAAATATTTGTGTGCTTAAATATATTCTGTAGGAAAGCCTTATTTATCCTAATTCTGTTTCCCTAAATTCTCTATGCCAGGGGTGTCCAAAGTGGGTCCTGGAGGGCCGGCATCCTGCACGTTTTAGTTCTCTCCCTGGTACCAACAACCTTTTCAGCAGGTCAATGTTCTTCTTAGGCCTCTAACGAGCCATCATTTGATCCTGGTGCGTTAAACCAGGGAGAGACTAAAACATGCAGGATGCCGGCCCTCCAGGACCCACTTTGGACACTCCTGATCTATACTAACACATTCTTTAGAGTTACTCTGACATAATAATTTAAAGTTTATTTTTTTAAAAAGATGCAATTATTAACAGAGGTCTTACGTACTCTGCACTTAACATTTGATCTTTGGTGTCAAAATTCAGATCTGGTATTTCCATCAATCTAATAATACAGTCCTGTTGATATTTGATCATTTACATAAAAAAAACAAACTTAAGTTCAATGTCTTCCCAGTATTACCGAACATATCTTGGACATGTTAAGCTAACTATAAGATTATCTATTTAACTAGAGTTGTTTATGTTTCTTATATAGGCAAGTCTAAGTATTTTTTCTTGCTCTGTCTTCGCCTTCATTAAAAAATTGTCACCAAACGTTTTGTTCCTTTTTATATTCTTACAGTCTCACATTGCAACCATGCTCTTTGTTCATTATAGCACTGTGCTGCTATCTTTTACAAGTTTAATGAAAATATAAGTACCTGTTGGAAAATCTATGTTGGTAAAGCACTTATTTAAAATTTGCTTACTGCATTTAGTTAATTTTTGAATGCAACTTGAAGTAATAGATTAGGTCTGAGAAGCATTACCACATATGATGTTGCTTAGGCCTCTACCTACTGTAAATTATCTTGATGAATACACAGCAGCCAGTGGTTGAGCACAGATATGGAGTGACTCTCCCTTCCAATAGTGATTCATGTGCTCTGTAGCACAGGGATCAGCTCAAACCTTTTTAGTTTGCTTGTCACTATAACAATGGGAAATGTAACCACATTAGGTGCTCCTTTTCTGTCAGTTGATTCCATGTTGACATCTTTCCTCAGCTCTTCTTATTTGTCAAGAAGTTTAACAAGGCTCTGCCGAAGATCGTTCAGGTCAAAGATCTTAATGTCCAGAATTTCTATGGCCCTCTGGATCTCAGTATCCATGCGATCTCGTTCCTCCAGAGAATTACTTAGTGTCTGCTCTGTGTTCTGGATGCGACGCTCCAACTCTGAGCTTCGCATCTCCATTTCCTACAGTGAGCATAAGACATTGTTACAATAAGAACCACAAACAGAGACTTAGACAATATAATAATTTGCTCATCCCTCATATCATCATGAAGTTACTGGGAGTGTGTAGAAAATTACATTAAAAAATGTAAGAATGAACCTAGTCTTGGAAAATAATTGATTTGGTCAGGATTCCATTTTTTTCATTACCTTACTATAGCTTAATTTTCAGAAAGATAAGGAAATTAAATGAAATATTAGACTTATATAGTGCTTTATTAAGACACTATATAAGTGTCTTAATGAACGGAAATTACTCATTTCCATTCATGCACACCCCTACAAGCCAACTGTGGCAAGTCCTGGATCATAGCCACAGCTGCCCTGCTGTATTGTGCCATTGGGCCTTCTGACCATCACCAGCAGGCAAGGTGGGTGAAGTGTCTTGACCAAGGACACGACAGAGGCATTCATCACATAAAAAAGTAGTCTAGAAATGCTCTAATATATAGTAAATGCTAATATTTTCTTTTTTAAAAAGACTGTTTTGTCACTTGAGGCTCTCTGTTTCTTGTTTGAAATAGAGTTTTTGGGAAGGGAAAAGAAAGAATGTGAAGAGGAGAAATGGAACTTCTGCCTAAGCTGTGTACATTAGACGCTTTAAAATAAGCATCTAATCCCTAGTTTCTTCCAATAATCTTAAGGATCCCCCAATTATCAGGATGGCTCTTAAGATAAGCTTGAGAGAAATTCCTGTCTGTGGTCAGAGTGCTCTGGTCATCTCTGAAGGGCTTTGGGACTGCTCTGATCTAAATCATGGATATTCAACATGTCCAATATTGCATCGTGTATAGTGTTCCCTGATGACTAGTGGTGTGCCAATCGATCATCCACCAATAATCAGACGATTTCCATGAAAAAGTGTATGATCACTGATTGTCGATCACCAGTATCTCATACTTTGCAGCCTGCAGAAGCCAGTGAGCAGCACATCTCCCCCTTTTCTGAGCGCACTGCAGCAAATCATAAGCAAAGTTGGGTGGAACTTTGACGCTCTGAGAGTGGTGGAAATTTTGCGTCTTGCAATGAAAAAATACCTCAGGGTGAAGCACATCAAACAGCATCAACATAGTGATTTAATATGACATTTAGAAAACAAGCACTTGACGGAGTATGGCTATTTTGAGGCTCACTGCAGAAAAAAAAGACATCCGGAGCTGCCAGATAGCAGGTACAGCAGCTCACAATTCCCAACACTCACTTGGATGAGCATAAGAAACCCCCATCAGAAAGCTAAGCAAATAACCTGAAAAATAATTTAAGTTTTCGAGCTAGCAGTGAAAGATGCTGGGCTCTGCTCTTGCTGTTGGATCATTGCTATGCGCTTCTGAGATGCAATATTTCACAGACCTAGAGGCATTGTTTTTATCTTGTAACCAGGTTGCTATTTATTGCAAATTTTTTGCTCAGGTCCCTCTTGAAAATGAGATCTAGATCTCAACGGGGTTTACCTGATTAAATAAAGGAATATATATATATATATATATATATATATATATATATATATATAAATATTGGAGCTCTACCAGACAGTATTCTCTCACATTAAACTTCTCCTTAACTTAAAAAAAAGTTTTAAAACATTTGCTCTCCTAACAGGAGATCAATAATCTGTGGAAAAAGGGAAAAAAAATACAGCTCCTCTGCCTCCTCTGTGTATTCTGCAGAATTACACGCTTGGTCAAAAACAATCAATCAGAACCAGAACAAAACAATTAGCCATGCTCTGAGGCAGTTTTGATTTAGTGACACAGAGTTATTTATTTTAATGCAACTTGCATTTGACTTTGAATGAATGTTTCCTTTTTTACTTAAGAATATTTGATATAGGCAGTACTCTGAGATTTATTTGACTTTATGTATAATCTTAGACTGTTGATAGCCTTATGCTCAGTTCACACCACACAATTTTAGAATTGTCAGTGGACCGTCAGCCAATTTTCAAAACCCAGGAGACCACACACTAGCTGACAAACCATAGGTATAACAGGTTTGATCGAACCGTGTGTGTGGTGTCCAGCCACACGGTAAGAGCACATCACACACAAACCCATTTCTCTCACTGACATTCAGATTAAAGACAGAAAATCCCATAAAAACCCACTATATTATACGTGAATTTAGAGTGAACAAACACACTAAATTTTATGGTTCCATTTTGCCAGATCAAATAGTAGCATTTATACCTAAAGAGAGAAACGAACAGCCAATCCATGTGATCAGTATCAGTGATCGGCCCTCATGGGGGATCAGTATCAGAATCGGCAGGACAAAACTTGATTGGACCATCCCTACAGACAACAAATATAAATGCAGTTTGTTGAATGTGACGGGTAGCCAATCAGAAAGCAAGGTAAGGGAAACATACACAGAAGATAGACAGAAAACAAACCAACTTGCCATGGAGCACCAAATAGTCCTGTAGATGTTGAAGACATTCTTGTATTGTTTTTTTCTCTGTTAAATATATTTCAAAATCTATCGTCGTCGCTTCGGCCATATTTGTTTCCTCTGAACTCAAATTTGGTCTTGAGAGGTTTTGTGAGTTTTCCCATTTGACATCTGAATGTTGGTGAGTGAAATGAGTTTGTGTGTGGTTTGTTGCTCCTGCCATGTGGCTGGACATCACAAACTGTAAGATCAAATGCTACATTTTCTTTGGTCTCCCAGGTGTTGAAAACAATATTAAAATCTTGCTGTGTGAACCACTTGAAGAATTCTTACTAAGAATTGATAAGTTGATAATTACCAGTAATTATCAACTGGTAATTATTAATTACCAGTTGATAATTAAAACTTCAACAGTTTACAAAATAGAAAAGTAAATTAGCGTTGTAGAATTTTAAAAATTAATTTAGGAGAAGCTAAATATTTAACACATTTGCAAAAGTGCTAAACAAATAATTAGTTCTGCTATTAGCACATTAGAGGAAGTGTGCCCACTACTGTTAAGCATCATCGAACGCCTGGCTATCTAGGACTTATGCATTTAGCTCATCGTCTGTCACGCCTACCCTTAATCTGAGAATGGCTTCATCCCGCTCATGTTCCATCTCATGGTACTCTGCCTTCTTACTTTGTAAAATGTGAATTTCCTGAAAATCAAATGAAAGGAACACATTTCATCACTTATTGTGATGTGCACATAAATTAGAGGAAATATGAGGCATTTTCCAACCTCATCTTTGGCCTTCAGCAAGGCCTCCAGCTCCTCCAGGGACTGGGTTAGCTCATCCTTCAGCAGCTCGCTGGGTCCCTGGCCTCCATGGGCTTCTAGTTCAGAAACCTAAAATAACAGTTCGTAAGTGAGAAGGCTTTACAAATTTATGTTGTCAAATGCAAATAGGAGACAGTAAGTTGTAGTTAAAATGTCAAATTAGTAAAAAAAAAAAATCCTTAAAATGTTGAACAACTCTCCACTTGGCCGGTCCTTTTTATTATCAAGAGACATACAGATGGAACATATATAAAGAAAACAAGCCATCTTAACATGCTTGCTTGTGTAATACGTATGTGTGTGGGGTTTTTTATGTCTCAGTGGTCAGAACTTTAGTATGTCCAATCCACTATTTTTAAATCACATTTAAGAAAATGCAAAGCTGTACATAATCTACTCAGAAACATTTGCAAAGCAGCTCTATCATATTCAGAAGTATCATTCTTGAGTAATTAAAGGAAAAAACAATCAATATAAAGCCATACTTCGTCCTTAAATAATTGTTCCCTTTGTGAGAGGTGACCCTTATAATTGTACAACAGTGATAATAGAATTTCAGACAGATCACCTTTAACAGTGTGCTAAAATGGAGTAGTCTTCATAAGTAGAATTAAAGAGCAAGAAAAAAATACCAACTGTAATTGTCCAGACATCAGGAACAAAACTATTCAAGTAGTTCCAGGGAGGTTTCTCTGCTACTGATGTCAGTCGACAAAACTTTCTGCTGACTTTGAAAGTGAAAAAAATAAAAATAAAACATCTTTGCATCTGAACTAGATAAAATTTGGCCTTTTAGGGCTGTCTTTGGCTTAGTGGGAGTCTTGAAATCTTCAAGTTGCAGGTTCAATTCCAGCTTCTTCCTGCTGGTGTGATCCTGGGCAAAGTGTATGAATGTTTGTAAGTGGGTGAATGTTACTCTAATGAGTAGAAAATTGCTGCATAAATTTAGAACATTTTCTTTCATTATAGACTAGTACCTGTAAGACCGCTTTGAGTTAAACAAGGATGAATGGACAAGGATAATTCAAGGTCTGTTGAAAGTTGTCGCTATTAGTTGTCGACAAAGTTTCACTTGAGCACATTTAAAAAGAACAAAAAGAAAGGCAGAAACCCCAGAAAAAATTCTCAGAAACACAGTGGACTGTTTTAAAAGTATATTGTACACATTAGCAAGAGCAGCAGGAGCAAAGAAAAAAAGTGACATGAATGTATAACCACTCCCACTGGTGATTTTTCATTTTCTCCTAACTGGGCCATTGAAAGTAGGATATTGCTGTCCTACAAACCCCTCTCTCTCTTACATTATCCACCCTAGAGACTTGAGCCATTTTCAACCACCTGGCCCCCTTGCTCAAAAAGTGAAGAACTAGCTCAATCTAACAGATGTAGGCCCCTGAATCGTATGACTGTATTTGTCGAGATGGAACTATTTCTCTCTCTCCCCCTCTCTTTAAAAGCACCTTTTGAAAATACCTTTTAAGCACTTAATAAATGTACTTTTCTCTAGGCCCATATCTCTTTATTAAAAATGTTGTTTTGTAGGTATGATGTAATATTCTAATCATAAACGTCATATTTGTATTAGCTTTGCACAGAAAATCATCATAGATAACAGAAATAAATGCTTCATAGCATCAATCTGTGTCTAATTTATATAATGTGTTTCACCTGAATAGTTGGGCTACTGAAATAAATTAACCTTTCAATAATTTAATGTATTGAATGGAGCTATATAGAGGTACGTCAACTAAAATTTTAATCTTGTGAAAAGGTTAATTGGTTTTTGTCACTCATTTCCAAAACTGGGACTCAAAGATTTATTGCACATAGTTAAATATTAAGTCTTTATTTCTTGTAATTGTGATGATTATTGCTTACAGATAATGAAAGCCAAAATACAAATTCTCAGAAAATTGTCCAAAACTGAAAACTGAAAAATCTGCAATGGTTTTGTGGTCTCTCAGTCTCGTTCAGTAGGATACAGAATCATGGGGAAGACCACTGACTGGGCAGATCTGAAGAAAACAGTCCCAGACTCTTTCCACAAAGACAGGAAGACACAAGAGATCATAGTTAAAGAAAGTGGTCGTTCTCAGAGTTCTGTATCCAAGCATATAAAGTTGAGCAGATTAAGAAAGTTTTATAGGAAAAGGTGCACCAGCATCAGGGATAACGAAAGTTACTATGGATCTATGAATTCCGGATGACTGGCAGAGGTGGTGCTTCAAGCACTGATCCTGTAAAGCAGTGGTCCCCAACCTTTTTATCACCGTGGACCGGTCAAGGCTTGGCAATTTTACTGCGGCCCAGTAGGAGGGGAGGGGGAACAGAGGGGTGAACCCTCAGACAGGCTTCTGCATGTGCCCGCTAAAGCCTAGTTCACATGGCACAATTTAAAAGTTTTTGCACCGATTTTCGACAATCTTAGAACGTTCCGAGTATGGCTGGAGATAATCAGAACCGATCATCCTGCAGTGTGGTGTATTACATAGAACGTTGGGACCGCTCCGATTTAAAATCGGGCATTTTCAACATGTTGATTGTCTTGGCCCGACTATCGCAGCCTGTGGGGTTTTCCCTGACTGGGAGCGAGCCTGTAGAATGTGACAGGTAGCCAATCAGAAAGTGCGGTGATGCAAGCATGGAGGAGAATCCCAAACAGCTGACATGGCACACCCTAACCCTGGACATCAGAGATGATATGTGGAAACAGCATGAATGTTTATTCAGCATTTTGCACAAGGAAAATCAACAGAAATGATAATGAGAGGAACTGGAGCGAAACTGGTACCGCAGTTAATAAACCCGGTAACTTTTCAGCCATCGTTAATCTGACATGAATGGGTTATAACGATAAGGCTTCATTCAGTCAGGACTTGATGCAGACACCAGCTCGCTTAAAATGAATCCACAAACTATCACTATTGCTTCTACATCGTCATCCATTTTTGTTTATTCTAAATTCACGTATGTTGGTGGTTTTACGGGATTTTCTTATAGAATCTGGATGTTCGTGAGTGGAATCCATGTGACTGGGCACACAAACCAATTGAACCTGTTGTACTTTTATCGGCTAGTGCCTGGTCACAGAGGTTTGGAAAATCGGCCGACAATTCTTAAATCGTGCTGTGTGAACCAGACTTAAGACTCACAAGCTCTACTCCTTTCCTCTGGACCACTGTCCTAACACTCTCTGACTCTGGTCACTATGGTAACATTTACACATCCCTTCAAAATAAGATACAGATGCGCTACAAAAACAAACATTTTACTTTCATGAAAATTTTAACAAACAATAATGACAAGTCAATGGAAGCCCTGAGCTTGTTTCTCTGCAACGAGACGGTCCCATCTGGGAGACAATGACACCTGAAGTGTGTTGCTTATGCACAGGGTGCTTGGGCTCTACGTGGCAAAGCAGTTTGAAGGCTTCATTCCCTCATTAGCGAACCGGACCCTGCATATCATGCAGAGCAGGCTTGGAATTTGGGAATCACCTACAGGTCCAGGATAAATCCATCCTCCTGTCTCTTCTCTGGGCCTTTTTCCCTTCGCAAAGAAACTTTCCCAAGACATCTGAACTGTTTCTTACTCATTTTGCTGCTTGTGGGCTCAATGTTGGCATGCAAGACGTAACCAAGAGAATCCATTTAAAGGATTTTCAAAAATAAAAAATCCTCCAGACACAGATAATGCATAAAACTGAAATATTTAATTATTTCTTATGCGGCCCAGTACCAATTGGTCCACAGAACATTTCCGGTCCGCTGCCCAAGGGTTGGGGACGACTGCTGTAAAGGATCATTCTTTTGCATGCCCAGGTTGAGAACTAATGACAACAAAGTCACCTGTAACCTGCCGTGGACCCACGTGACTCTGTATAATTACACGACACCCGGCATGCAATCCCTCAAACTTCTCTCGAGAAGCAAGGCTCAGAGGGACCAAGCACTCTGGCGGTATCATCTCTGATGAACTGTAACTACAGTTACAGTGCTTCAAGCGTTGAATGACTTATGTCAACAAGGTCACGAGGAATCTGCAACATCTAAGAGACAACCACTATACCACTCACTCTAATGTGATGTAGAAGTATGCTGCTCCAGAATTCCTTTAAGGGGATGGGGTGCAGCCACATTCACCCTGTAAAAACCGAGCAAAGGTACTAGGTGGTTTCCAGGAGGCCGCACAGCATATAACGTCCAATGGCACCCCAGTAATGGCAGCACACGAGGTCGACATGCCCCTTGCAGAGTGGCACTACAGCCAGCAGTGGCTGGCCCTGCAAGGCATTGGCCTTGGCGATCAAATCCACAACCCAGTGTGCAAGTCGCTGCTTAGAAAGTGCCTGGCCTTTCCGTGAGCCCACGAAGCAAACAAAAAGGCTATTCATCTTTTGGAAAGATGCCGTGGCATTGATATATGCCTCAAGCGCACGTATAGGGGACAGTGGTTCAGAGGAGCATTAGGTGTCAAATTGGGCAAGATGGAGCGGCTGGGTACTGCCTGCTGCCAGTGACACCTTAGGAATAATTGCCACATCAGGCCACAGTGTAACACCTGAGCCATTAGGATTCCATGGGCAGCAGGTCTCAGCTATCGAGAGAGCCTGCAATTCCCCCACGTTTGCAGAAACCATCGCCAAAAGGAATGCCGTCTTCAGTGAGAGCCATTTGAGGTCCGCAGGCGGCAAGGGCTCAAATGGGAGGGACAGAAAAGCCTGAAACACCAGAAAAAGGTCCCACAGCGGTGCCACAGGGCGGTTGGGTGGGGGCAAATGCCGAACACCTCTCAAAAACGGTACAACATCCTTGTCTCAGCCCACTGAAAAACCATTCAACCCAACATGCCAACAGGAAATAGCAGCCACATACACTTTCAAGGTAGATGGAGACTGTCCCCAATCCAGTAATGCCTGCAGGAAGGTCAGTATGTCAGAGACTGAACACTCCACCGAGTCCTGCCCTTTATCCCAGCATGGGTCACAAAGACCATCCACTTGTTAGCATAGATAGCTTGCATGGATGGTGCCCATGCATTACCCATTGTACGCCCTACTGACCCAGCATATCTTGAAAAAGTGGACCCCAGCCTTGCAGAGGCTAAATCCAGAGCTGAAGCCGGTCCAGGTTGGGGTGCAAAATCTGTCCCCCCATATGGGAAAGAAGATCCCTCCTGGAGGGGGAACGCATCGGCAAGCTGGAGCTCAGCTCGTGCAGTAGAGGAAACAAAGTCCTCGCTGGCCAGAAGGGGGCCACTAACAGAACCCTGTGCCCCTCCTGATGAATCCTCAGGAAAGTCTGAAAAGTTAACTAAATGATGGAAAGGCATAAAGGAGGGTCCGAGGCCAGTCGTGTGCCTGCACAGAGAGCTGGTGTTGTCCAAGGAGAACCAAAGGGGACAGTGAACTGCATCCCTTGAGGCCATCCGCCCTGCCAAAGACCTTCCAGATTCACTCCACCACCTCTTGGTGAAGCTTCCACTCTCCTGGAAGCGGCTTCTGACAGGACAGAAAATCTGCTGGCATGTTCTGTGGCCCCAGGATGTAGGCTTACCTGAGGCTGGCCAAGTATGGAGCTGCCCAGGTCAGAAGCCGTTGAGTAAAGCACAACAGTTTCCTTGACTTGGTCCCCCCCGGGTGGGTTAGGGTTAACCCACCCAGGGGAGAACAAGAAGAACAAAAGGGATTGAACGCCAGGTGTCATGTGACAGGCAGGTGTCCCCGGCCACCTGCCTGTCCAGGTCTCCTGCCTGTGACCTGTCCCTGGCAGGTCACAGGAGACTTTGTTGTCATTAGTACTCAACCTGCGCATGCGCAAGAATGATCATTCAATGCTTGAAGCACCGCCTCTGGCGGTCAGTAGGGATGAAATAGAAACACTGTTTTCAATATCTGTAAGATTTGAAATATTTCACTCTTTTTTAATGAATTCATATAATATATGGGTCTGAAACAAGTGAGAAATAATATTGAACTTTTCATAGTAGTGACTTTTTTTTTTAGATGTAGTGTCACGATTTCTGAGGAAGGTTGAAGCAATAGCAAATAGCATGTTGTTGTCCCAAGTGTTACATAATTTAAAAAAAGATTATGATGTGATGGTTTTTGCTGCCCTTGTACAATTGTTTTGTTTACCTGTTCTCTGAGTCTTTCAGTCTCCCCCTGATAAGCTGCTAATTGTCTCTTCCATTGTTCCACATTAGCGTTGGCCTCATGCAAAGCCGCCACCAACTTAGAGTTACTGTCCTGTAGAGTGAAAAGCTCAGCTTCCAGGTTAATCTCACAAATAGATCTGCAAAACACAAAAGCAGTTTTGATATATATATATATATATATATATATATATATATATATATATATATATATATATATATAAAATCTAATACTTTGGTTTAAATGACTATATTTCAACATTCATAAAACTATTAAAGCTTGGTAAATAACATTGCTGGATTAATTTTAGATCATTTACATTTGTAACCTTTTTGTTGTGTTACAGATTTATACTTCCAATTCTCTGGTACAGTACTTGAGTAACACAAAGTAATCAAAGACTAAGAATTTCAAGGAGTAGATGGATCTGTCTGGAGCTGGGACAGAGGAAACAAACTCTAGGTCCTGTGGATTGGGAAATGTTCTCCTGACTGCATACTTTATGTTGGCTATACAAGCCTGTAAGTATTGTTTTCTTCAAAATCTACTGTTTCTTCAAAATTAATTGTACTGTCTTTAGATACAGTTAAAAAACATTCTGTGAACATATCAAACATTAATTATATGCACACAAAGGTCTTTCTAACTTTGATTTGTAGGTGAAAGTGAATTGTACAGACAAAAATGATTTAATTTATTTTCATTCTATGTTTGCACTCTGATCTCTAATACTTTGTCCGAGCATTGCCCCTTCACATCTTCAAAGCTTGAAGTTGTTTCCATGGCAACTATTTACCATGGAAACCATTCATGATGCTTTTGCTGACTTGGTAATTCAATGGTGGGATTTAAAAGTGTGTGGGTGTCTGAAAATGTTGAATGAATGTTGAATGTTGTTGGATGTATGATGCACTACCTTATTGTTCTTCCCTCCCCATCTTAAAAGTAATTACTAGAAACATAAATTATTTCAATATTTGTCTTCATGCCACCTCCTCCCTCCCGCAATCCTCCTCCAGCCCTCCTATCCATCATCCTTCCACCTCTCTCTGTCCTCTTTCTGCCTCTATTTCCTTCTCACCTTCTCTATTCGCTCCTACCACTCATCCTCCTTCCATCACTGCTGACCAAGTGTGGACTGAGCTGAGACGACTTCATCCTAGAAAGGCTGCAGGACCAGACCGGGTGTGTCTGAGGGTTCTAAAGGTCTGTGCTGCTGAATTGGGGGAAGCTCTACAGCAGGTCTTTAACCTGAGTCTGCGACTGGGTGTGGTTCCCACACTATGGAAAACATCCTGCATAGTCCCTGTTCCAAAAAAGGGTCGCCCAAGTGAGCCAAATGATTACAGGCCAGTTGCTCTGACGTCCCACGTCATGAAAACATTAGAGCGACTGGTCTTGAACATGATGCAACCCCATCCTCTGTACACTGTTTTCTCCAACCAGAGGAGCTCCTTCAGTGACAGGTTCCTCTCACTGGGTTGTTCAACTGAGAGGATTAAAAACTCATTTGTCCCACGGGCCATTAGGCTTTATAATGCTGCTATCTGTGGGAGGGGAAAGGGAGGGAGACGGGGTAACTAGTATTTTAACATATTTAAGCACTTTTACTAGACCTCTTTTTAGTGGTAATGTATTTATTTATTTATTATATTCTTGTACCTTTTATGGATGTCTCCAGCTGTACGATTTTAATGCTGTGTGGATGTGAATTAATGTGTGAGCAACAGATGACCTGAATTTCCCTATGGGATTAATAAAGTTCAACCTAACCTAACAATATTATTTACCTGTTATGTTTGTCACAGAGGAGCAATAAAATTATTTCTTTAATTTTATAGTTCAACAATGAAACTTAAATGTCTTTAATAAGTTATAGACACTTATAATGGTATTATCTTGTTGTTTGCATTTCTAACATAAATACCAGCAGTTCAATTCAGTTTACTTATATAGCACAGATTCACATGAAATGTCATCTCAAGGCACTTCACAAGACAAATGGATGTACAAAATGTGTAGTAAATTCAATCATATAGACAGATTCAAGTTTGTTACATGCATTCCAGTTAATTCTGTATAGACATTTTTTAATAAGCATATTTGTGAGCCTACTGCATTATTATTAAATTTAATATAATTTCATACTTTTGTTTTCTTTGTCCAGGTTAACTTAAAAATTTAGCTATTATTTTTACACGTTAAATATCTAAACTACATCAAAGTAATTGCTAGGGATGCATAAATATGAAAAATTGGGCCGATGTTGATATCAGATATTAATACTGCTGTGAAGCCAGTACAATATTTTATTTAATCAATTTTTTATTTGATTACTCGATTAATCGTCAGAATAATCAATAGACTACTCAATAACTAAAATAATAAGTTATCAATAAATAAAATAATTGTTTACAACAGCTATAGCTTCTGCACTCCTCTATTTAAATTATAATAAGTAGAGTAATACATTACATCGCTCTTTATTTCTATTTGGCTTTCTCTGTCTTCCATGTATGCATTGTAGGATTATTAAATGGACCACAGAAGCCCGACCCACCACCCCATCATAAAGAAATAATTTTGACCCAACCCAAATTTCAGTTCAGACTCGAGCCATCGATCTAAACTCTATCAAAAAATGCCTTTTAAAGCATTTGAAGACTAAATATATGTAATGCTCAGTGACGTGCAGTCAGGGGAGAGCCTCACCTGACATCATGAAAGAATAATATAATGATAAGATAAATTTTATTGCTATTTTCACCCTGTGGTTTGTACAATAAAGTACCTATTTTTCATTTAGCTTAACCAATTCTGATTATTTTTTTCTTCAAAATTGCTGAATTTTCCCATTCAAATGCCCAGAAGTGAAGCCTGTGAAGCAGCAGTGAGCTGAGCCTCACCTGGGATTGATCAACCTCTGGCTAACTTCTCTGGCTGCCACTCTATGGGAACATGTTCCTCCTGTCTGTACGTCGCCAATTAAATGGTTAAAAAACATTTAATGTATGAACTGATTTTCCATAATTTAGCTTATATAATACAATGTACAGTGTTTTTTGTCACAAACTGTGTGTGTAACGTGATTCATGTTCTGAGGAGCGATCAGAAACGGCAGAGAACAGATTCGAGGTGAGGCAGGCAGTTCTCTTGCCTCATGGCAGGGGGCGCTCATGATCCCAGACATTGTGGCTCCACAACTGCAGAGTAAGAGACAGTAACAGCTGTCTACACGCAACTACACGCAACTAGTCTACGTGTAGCTTGGCTGATACAGAGCGAGAAAAGGTGGTTTGAGTTGTACTTCAATGGGTTTCCCCTTAGCTGTGCAGCATAGCACTAAATTAATAATATCTATATTTCCAAGTTTCATGGAGTTAACGGAATTATTCTACCTTGGCAGCATGGCTATGGATGGCATGTAAAAGTATAGTCTTTTTGCCCTTCAATGTTGTCCGCATGTGCAAAATTTCTGCATGTAAACAATAACATGCAGGGAGTCTTATGATTTTGATTAATAATAATAATAATAATTAATAATTTTTACTTTATTCATCCCAGCAGGGAAATTATTTCGCAGTTACAGCACACGACAGGAGCTGCATCTGCAGGCAGCCAGATGAGCCGGGACCGGGAGTCGAACCCGCGACGTCCGCGGGTCTAAGGCCTCCAAATGTGGGGCGCGCTAACCCCCTGCGCCACCGCAGCACTAAGTCAGTGCCTCACCAGCCATGAACCTCACCGCACGCCACTGGTCATGCTGTATTTATGATTTGTTAAAACAGTCAAACCCTAAACCCTAAAACAGACCATAGGCTTAAAAAGAAGAAGAAGACTCAATAACTACAGTAGATTGAAATGTTTAAAGAAAGTGTGGATGGGCTCTTTTGTTTGAATGCTCGATTTTATTACCCTTCCGACAGCATCTTCTTAATCCTCTCCTTCTCAGAGGCCAGGGTGATATCTGCACTCTGGCTGCGAAACAGCTTGTCCTCTGGTCCATTCACACACATCACTGGGGGAGACTGGAGTTCATCCGAGAGGTCCTGAGAAACACGTCAGTAAATGGACTCTCTTGGTGGAACGTACATTATAATCGACAACAAAGTGACTGCCTATAAAGGTGGAAATCTTTTCAAAGTTTTAATAAACTGCTTTTAAAGTTCAATTTAAAAATATAGACAAGCAACCATTTAGGAGTCAAGATTGATGTCCTCAATGAGCTCAGCATCTTAGGAATTTGCCGAAACGATACTTGCTAAATTAAATCAAGTTTCAGAACTTGACTAACATAAATGTCAGTTTTTAGATTTTTAACTCAGTTTCTTCATAAAGACAAACAAGACTCACCTGTGAGAACTGGATGAAGTCCAGGAAGTGGAAAAACAAAGAAATTTGTCATTAATAATTACACCATGCTCACTGCCCTTTCAAAATACACTGCTGACAAAAACAGCACCTTTGCAGTAAAAGGAGATTTTCAGACATAACTGATGCAGGTTAGAACAGATACTAGAGGAACTTCCTCAGCTCTATCACATGTGGAGGGATAGTATAGCAGGGAGCTGGCAATGGCAGTGAAGACCCTTCGACAACACTAACAGTGGTTGATGGTAGTATTGTTTGGTAGGGGTCGAATTTTGGATGTGCGTTCCACTAGCTGTTATTGTGCACTTGTTCTGCATCTGGGGCACTTTGACAACATTACAAAACATACAATGTTGTAAACAGTATGAGGACATCCATGCCCGTAACTTTGATCAGGTGGTCAGGTGCAAGTGTCATGGTGTTCGTTGATCTTGGAACAAAATAAATGATCTGTTTTGGATGGCTGAAACATTGAGAATATGTGTAGGTTGCCTGGTAAACCTATTTCAAACAGCTCCGGAGTACTTCTGGGGACTAGGGACTACAACCACCTGTGAGTAGCTGCAACACCAAATATATCTTAACACTTGAGACTCCCTCTGAAATGGTTAGTACTGCCTATTTTAATAGTTCTGACAGCAAATATACCTTGATATGCATTAATATGCACAGTGGAAACCACCATAGCATAGCAGGAATTAATGTTCATGATCTCCCTTCTCTATGTTTTTGGGGGTACAGCTAATCAGTGTCAAGGAACAGGACTGGTGCTCCTGGACTGGCTTTGCAAATGCCAGGAAATAGTGTGTCAAGTGGGCTGCAAAGTGGCGCAGTTGGTAGCACTGTTGCCTTGTAGCAAGAAGGTCCTGGGTTCGATGCTTTCTGCATGGACTTGTTCTCCCTGTGCACCTGGTTCTCTCCTGGTACTCCGGCTTCCTCCCACAGTCCACAGTTAATTGGTCTCTCTAAATTGTCCCTAGGTGTGAGTGTGTGTGTGTGAGTGGTTGTTTGTCCTGTCTGTCTCTGTGTTGCCCTGCGACAGACTGGTGGCCTGTCCAGGTGACCCCGCCTCTCGCCCGGAACGTTAGCTGGAGATAGGCACCAGCACCTCCTGACCCCACCAGGGACAAGGGTGTACAGAAAATGGATGGATGGATGGATGGTGTGTCAAGTAGCGTTGTGCAAAGGTGTTTCAGCTTCCCCAGCTGTATTTTCTCTCAAATATTATAGAATTAAACATGAGTGAATGGGTGGATTTTCTGTGAATAATTTTGAGTTGTACTCCACAGAAAAATCTGTGAGGACTCACTGTGATTTCTGACTATCCCACATACTAAGTATATCCCACCATAAGTCTACCTGATCTTGCTGTTTAACAAGTCTACAATACACTCTCTGTATGGCGACCTTCACTTACTGTTCTGGTTATCAGAGGACCTGAAACTGATAGCAACACTATCGCTTCTACCAAATTTCACCTTAACTGGCTGGTAATTTATGGGTGAGAGGGTTATATTTGGCTGTTCTTGTGTATATTAAATTTAGTCACAGAAGCAAAACAGAATTTGACAGTTTTTCTATAGCGGAAATACACTGTGGTTTATCAGTTTTTATTGATCAAAAGCCAGATGTAACCAACATTTTTATTGATCGATTTACTCTATGAGGCTTCTGGGCAGCTGAAAGTACAAAATGCAAATGTAGTGTCCTGCTGAGTAGCAGACGATAATTTTATCATTGTCCTAGATTTCCTCACTCTTGCTTCCCTTTGAGGCAAGTGACCCAGCTCATATTTCTTTAGATTTTCTTTCCACTCTCTCCCTCCTTCCTTTGGTACAATTACAGTACGCTTGTGCTTTAGCCTAACATTAAGATATTTTTCAGGATTTTTTATTATTGGTGCAGGTTTCGAATGGAAAGGGCAACACTCACCTGAGGGGCTGCAATTGTGAGAGCTGTGTTGGCTAGTTCTTTGTCCTGAGATTTTTCTCGGGCCAAACGAGCAGCATCTTTAACCTCCTTGAACTTCTCTGAAAACTTAAAAAATTGAAACAATTTAGTTAATTGATTCAAAACTATGAGTGATGACATATCAAGGAAATTGAAAGGACAGTTATACTTGGTTTAATTTTTGTTTAATATACCTGATGCAACTGCTGTTCCGTGGCAAAACCCAGTCCATAGACAGTATTGGCTCTGCTGTCGGCCCACTGACCAAACTTCTGAGATGTCTTAGTAAATGTCATGCTTGGTGTAACAGTGCAGTTGATAATTGCCTGGGTATGCAAAGGTGATAAGTCAGGTTAAGAACCTGAGATTCAGATACAAAATCCAGTGTTGTATAGTAACGAAGTAAAAACACTTCACTACTTTACTTAAGTATATTTTGGAGTACTTCATACTTTCCTCGAGTATGAAAATTTTTGATAACTTTCACTTTTACTTCACTATATTTCCGAACTTAATTGCGTACTTTTACTCCGATACATTTTCAATGTGTGGTTTAGTTACTCGTTACAAAAAAGCGAGAGAGAGAAACGCAAGTGTTTTGACCCCACCTGCCGATTAGCAAGTAGCAAGCAGGCTACCGAACAAAGTCGGTAGCCTGCTTGCCTGGGCTTGTTCATCACCACCAATAGGATACACCTGTTTCGCTTCTCCCATTAAACACAAAGCAAGTCTCGCAATCAGCAGCAGCCACATGGAGGAGGAGACGGAGACCACAACGACTGCAACTACGTCGGACACGGCTCCAGGGGAACCACCAGCTGGTGATGAGAGCCCATGGCCTTATTTAAACACAATATACTCTTTCGTGGGTGTTAAAAGATTTGTCGTACCGCATGCAGTTTATGTTATTCCTGCCCGAAGATATGGAAATTCTATCTTACAAAAACTCCCCGTCCAACTTGAAGAAACACATCGAGGTAACGTCTTATGAAATGGTTATAATCCTCCTGTGTCAGTAACTATAGCTTGGTCACTAGGCACTATTGTGAAATCTTGACCATAACGTTACCTGTATAAATGAACTTTGTTTGGTATTGTTTCAGTTCCACACGTGGCGTATTTAGCTTAGGGTTAATGTTGACTGTAGCAGGCTACCTAGACTCCTCTGGTCAAGGGGGACAGAAGCCATAGCGATAGCAATTTAGACTAAATTTAACGAATATAGGAAAGGCATGCAAGTTCAAAACCAGGTTTACAGATGCCAATAAGCTGCATTTCCCTCCCAATTCTTTTTTTCTTTTGCATAATGACCAGTTGTGTGCACCACCTACTGACTGTAGGATTGACTGATTCACTGATTTGTGAAGTAGAGTAATCGTAACAGATCTTTTTCTTCATGTTGGCCGCATTTTCTGTACTATTTATTTTTCTCATTTTCAGCACTGACCTTACTTGAAGGGAAAACTTAAGGCTTACAAAAACTTTGTATTTTCTGTCCTGGAGGGTATACTAAGAAGCTGGTTCAGTTGTAAAGCAGGTTAAGTTAACCTTGTGCTATAGGTAAAGCACCTAATTGTCTTAACTAAATGATGCCTGCAGGTATATCTATTAGCAGGTTTAATTTTGCCTGCACTTGGTTGTGTACATTATTTTAAGTGTATTTGACAAGTTTACCAAAATATAAAAAATGTCATTCAACCTGCATTCGCCTTGTTTTACTTTTTACTTGTACTTTTCATTACATTACTTGAGTACATCCATTTTTACAGTAATTTCCATACTTAAGTACAAGACGTTTCAGATACTTTAAGACTTTAACTCAAGTAACATTTCAGTCAGTGACTTGGACTTTTACCAAAGTCATATTTTGGAGAGGTACCTATACTTTTACTTGACTCTGAGATTTCAGTACTTTATACAACACTGACAAAAACAAAAATGGTGCAGTCAATAATTCAGTTAAATTTCAATTATTTATTTCAATTAATTATTTATTTATTTATTATTTATTTATATCAATTTATATCAATTAAAAACAAAAGTCATCCCAAGGCATTTTACAAAATTGTTTCTGGTTATCAATAAATACAGTCAGATTCAGTTTTCTATTCACTTCGGTAAAATGTTTTTGGTCTCGGGAAACCCAGACTCATTGAGTCAATGATTTGCAGCAACAACACTTTCTGGACAAACACATAGCTGTGGACAGTGGATTGCTTTAAGTCTTTAACCTTACGATATCATCTCAAAGTAATTGGCAAAATAAGTCAATTTAATTTCAATCATACAGACATAGTCACCACATTTCAATTTGATCCTAGTTATCAAATAATGCAGTTAAATTCAGGTTACTATAGAATAAAATACTCCATTCAGAGCAATGCAGACAGATTTATGTCCATATAAAGAATGATAAATGCCCAGCAGACATTTTCTAGACCTACATACAGTGTTTGTTTATTAATGTGGAAGTAGTCATAGCCTAGTCCTGAAGGTTTCCACATCATCTTTATCTTCACAATCCTGAAACAGATTAAAAGTCCCAGAGCTTTACTCCCTGTTTTACCAACTCTAAGAAATGATTATGTAAACTCCACATTTCAGCTGTGACACATTTGGCAAAACATGGTGGACAGCCAGAGCAGCACTGAAGATTACTGTGGAGCCAGAGAAGAGTGTTGGCTACTGAGGATCATCCCACACTGCCCCCTGAGAAGCAGAAATATGGGTCATAGTAGGTGCTAAAAAGACCCTCCCCCCAGTCCCTGATGTGACCTCTTCCTCATAATCCAAATCCCTGAAGGAAAGGAGCTGTAGAAGCTCATATGCTGACAGGCCACCCATGTCACCAGACAACTTTCAAGATCCAGTGAAAAAAGTCACTTTAAAAGAATATTACTGTTTGACAGTTTTCTTTTAATTATAGTGTCTTTAGTACTCACTTTGGTTCCACCCACACTAATAATACGATAGGCGTTGCGGTTGGCATCATAGAAGAAGGACACTGTCACAGCATGCTTGCTAGCAGGTATCCAGTTCCTCTTGGTGGTGGGATCAATCTGGAAAACATGGGCACGAGTGCTGAATATCGGCTGCTCCCTGGAGAAAGGAAGACAAGAAGGATCCTGAAATTGTGAAGAAAAAAAGAAAGGTTTTGCAAACCAAAACCAGGAGCAACTCAAAAAAAGCATAATGCACAGAAGGCAATGTTGGTAAGAGTAATAAAGCAATTGCAAAAACCTACTGATGTCTTGACTTTTTAGCTTAAGAGAAAACTTTAAAATATGTGTGTGCATCGGATCTGATCCTTTCCCCTAGAATTATTTTTCTACCACTCACCAGCTGTACAAAGGAAGTTAGCAAACAATGTTGCTAGCTCACTTGAATAATGTTTAGCTTCTCTGTAAAGTCTGAGCTGCACTAGAATGGTTTTGAAAAAAAAAATCCAATATATAAATTATGTACAAGGCAACAATGTTTGTAGTGTTGAGGGATTATTTCCTCATTAATAAGAAAAACTTTTTCAATGTTTCCTCTTCAGCAGTTATTCATGCTACTGTCCTAAACCCCAACTATTTTAAATCTAGGTCATATAAAAAGACATTGATCACACTCATATTGATTTGGTCAAGATGTACGTTCTAAATGTACAGTTGAACGACAATAAAGTCTGTCTATGTCAGAATTTCTGACTATTTGGATGCAGTTGTGAATAGAATTCCAAAGAAGAAAGACATCAGCAATCTATGACCAATTTTTTTAATGCTCAGCAATCTGAGAAATAATATGAGGAGTCTGCAAGTTTTTCTCCCCAGTACTTGGCCATCAGTTCAAATAGCAGAAAAGATTTTAACTGAATAAACTTTTAAGATTTCTGGACCCTCTTTATGTCCAAAAAAGAAGGTGCCATTTAGCCAAACTTTGGCCATAATGCATAGCTTCATGTTGTGAGAACATCAAACACTTACCAAGTATCATGGTGGAGAATAAATAATTTGCAGTTGTTTGTCGGGCACAAATATAAGCATCTTCTAACCACAGAGTCTTCAGGCAAACTAAAGTATTTTAGAATCCAGTGTGACATTGTCTCTGATATTTAAATCTTGGACCAAACTTGGTCAGCAACAGAACAATGATCTTTCTAAAATCTTTCACTTTTGACCCCAAACATTCAGTTGTCTCCTAGATATCCAACTATCAGACAGAATTTTATTTCAGCAAAAAGCAAGTTTAAAACTATGCATCCAAACCAATGGAAGAATGCCCACACTGAAATATTATTTATAAGTAACTCAGCCAAAGTCCAGAGAACCAAATCTTCCTCTGCTCTACTAAAAAAGGGTTGAGGAAACAAGATCCCCAGAATCTGAGTGGAGAACTTTTAAAATGTAAAGTGGGTTCATATTGTCAAGTATGGTTACAGACTCTTACCAAAGAAGACTGAAAGCTGAAATTGAATCAAAATGAGCTTTAATTGTCGTGCTCTGTGTTTTCTGCGTGTTGATTTCGAGTTTTCGGTGTCTCTGTGTCTCCGTGTTGTCCTGTTCTCCCCTTGATTAGTTCCCAGGTGTTTCTTGTTCCCTGATTACCCCAGTGTTTTTAGTGTCCCCTGTGTGTCTGTTCTTTGTCGGGTCCTCGTTGCTTGTCGCCTCGTGTTTGTCAAGTCTGCCTTTGTCACCCGTTGTGAGCATCTGCCCTGCGCTCCTTTGTGCTGCCTGGTCTTTTGGACTTTTATTTTCATTAAAAACTGTCGATTCATCTTGACCTGGGTCTATTGCCTCTGCCTCACCACCGCGCCTCATGGCATTAATAAAACAATAAATGAAGGTAATGCAAGATGGATATTACACCTTTTAAATAACAGATTTAACAGATCAAACCTTTAAATTGAATCACTGGGTTAATGTCCCATTATATATGATCAAATGTTTGAATTAATTTATTATGATTTAATTTTGCATCACTAAACCCTGGTAATTTAGCAGTGGTGGGTACACTTTTCAGAGCCACTGTAGTTGTAAAAACTACTGCATGATGATCAGTGGTTTTCATACGCTTCTGTTTTTGATAAGTAATGACAATGTAAAAATGTTATGTGCTGCCGTTAATCTGAGGTCACTTAAGCAACTGTTTGGAACCAGATCTATTATATTATATACTGGATATATATATATATATATATATATATATATATATATATACATACACACAGGGGTTGTACACTGCCTGGCCAAAAGTCGCCACCAAAAAATGGTCACACTCTAATATTTTGTTGGACCGCCTTTAGCTTTGATTACAGCCCGCATTCGCTGTGGCATTGTTTCAATAAGCTTCTGCAGTGTCACAAGATTTATTTCCATCCAGTGTTGCATTAATCTTTCACCAAGATCTTGTATTGATGATGGGAGAGTCTGACCACTGCGCAAAGCCTTCTCCAGCACATCCCAAAGATTCTCAATGGGGTTAAGGTCTGGACTCTATGGTGGCCAATCTATGTGTGAACAAGATGTCTCATGCTCCCTGAACCACTCTTTCACAATGTGAGCCCAATGAATCCTGGCATTGTCATCTTGGAATATGCCCGTTCCATTTGGGAAGACAAAATCCATTGATGGAATAACCTGGTCATTCAGTATATTCAGGTAGTCAGCTGACCTCATTCTTTGGGCACACAATGTTGCTGAACCTAGACCTGACCAACTGCAGCAACCCCAGATCATAGCACTGCCCCCACAGGCTTGTACAGTAGGCACTAGGCATGATGGGTGCATCACTTCACCTGCCTCTCTTCTTACCCTGATGCACCCATCACTCTGCAACAGGGTAAATCTGGACTCATCAGACCACATGACACTCTTCCATTCCTCCAGAGTCCAATCTTTATGCTCCCTAGCAAACTGAAGCCTTTTTTTCTGGTTAGCCTTACTGATTAGAGGTTTTCTTACGGCTACACAGCTGTTCAATCCCAACCCCTTGAGTTCCCTTCGCATTGTGCGTGTTGAAATGCTTTTGCGTTCACAATTAAACATACTCCTGAGTTCTGCTGTTGTTTTTCTTCGATTTGATTTGACCAAACGTTTAAGTAATCGCCGATCACGATCATTCAGACTAACGTCTTTTCCACGACCACAGGATGTGTCTTTTGCCATGGTTGTTTAAGAAATGAGGAGTTACTCATTGCATCAGCTGGGGTTAAATAACTTGTTGCCAGCTGCAAGATAATCGCCTATGCAGTACTTATCCAATAGGAGGCTTGTACCTATTTGCTTAGTTAAATCCAGGTGGCGACTTTTTTTTTTGGCCAGGCAGTGTATATATATATATATATATATATATACCCCGTTTGTATATATATATACACTGCTCAAAAAATAAAGGGAACACTCAAATAACACATCCTAGATCTGAATGAAAGAAATATTCTCATTGAATACTTTGTTCTGTACAAAGTTGAATGTGCTGACAACAAAATCACACAAAAATCATCAATGGAAATCAAATTTATTAACCAATGGAGGCCTGGATTTGGAGCCACACACAAAATTAAAGTGAAATAACACTACACGCTGATCCAACTTTAATGTAATGTCCTTAAAACAAGTCAAAATGAGGCTCAGTATTGTGTGTGGCCTCCACGTGCCTGTATGACCTCCCTACAACGCCTGGGCATGCTCCTGATGAGGTGGCAGATGGTCTCCTGAGGGATCTCCTCCCAGACCTGGACTAAAGCATCCGCCAACTCCTGGACAGTCTGTGGTGCAACGTGACGTTGGTGGATGGAGCGAGACATGATGTCCCAGATGTGCTCAATTGGACTCAGGTCTGGGGAACGGGCTGGCCAGTCCATAGCTTCAATGCCTTCATCTTGCAGGAACTGCTGACACACTCCAGCCACATGAGGTCTAGCATTGTCCTGCATTAGGAGGAACCCAGGGCCAACCGCACCAGCATATGGTCTCACAAGGGGTCTGAGGATCTCATCTCGGTACCTAATGGCAGTCAGGCTACCTCTGGTGAGCACATGGAGGGCTGTGCGGCCCTCCAAAGAAATGCCACCCCACACCATTACTGACCCACTGCCAAACCGGTCATGCTGAAGGATGTTGCAGGCAGCAGACCGCTCTCCACGGTGTCTCCAGACTCTGTCACGTCTGTCACATGTGCTCAGTGTGAACCTGCTTTCATCTGTGAGGAGTACAAGGCGCCAGTGGCGAATTTGCCAATCCTGGTGTTCTCTGGCAAATGCCAAGTGTCCTGCACGGTGTTGGGCTGTGAGCACAACCCCCATCTGTGGACGTCGGGCCCTCATACCATCCTCATGGAGTCGGTTTCTAATCGTTTGTGCAGACACATGCACATTTGTGGCCTGCTGGAGGTCATTTTGCAGGGCTCTGGCAGTGCTCCTCCTGTTCCTTCTTGCACAAAGGCGGAGGTAGCGGTCCTGCTGCTGGGTTGTTGCCCTCCTACGGCCTCATCTACATCTCCTGGTGTACTGGCCTGTCTCCTGGTAGCGCCTCCAGCCTCTGGACACTACATTGACAGACACAGCAAACCTTCTTGCCACAGCTCACATTGATGTGCCATCCTGGATGAGCTGCACTACCTGAGCCACTTGTGTGGGTTGTGGAGTCCGTCTCATGCTACCACGAGTGTGAAAGCATCACCAACATTCAAGACTGACCAAAACATCAGCCAGACAGCATAGGTACTGAGAAGTGGTGTGTGGTCCCAACTGCAGAACCACTCCTTTATTGAGTGTGTCTTGCTAATTGCCAATAATTTCCACTTGTTGTCTATTCCATTTGCACAACAGCAGGTGAAATTGGTTGTCAATCAGTGCTGCTTCCTAAGTGGACAGTTTGATTTCACAGAAGTTTGATTTACTTGGAGTTATATTGTGTTGTTTAAGTGTTCCCTTTATTTTTTTGAGCAGTGTATATATATTGTTCTTCTATATGAACCTTCCACCATGACTGATGAATTATAATTTCTAGCTTGCTTAATCAGAGGACTTATTCTTTGGTTTTTAGTTACTCTGGCATAATAACTATTTGTATGCTTTTAAAAAAATATGAAAAATATTTCTAATCCATTTTAACAAAAATAAATTGCTAAGAAAAACACGACATAGATGATGCTGCTCATTCTTTTTAGTCAGCTATCTAGTTGATGTGCTGAACTTAAATGTGTAATTACTGAAACCAGGACACTGCTTCAGTGCAGAATCTTTAAGTGATTGGGTTTCTCCCAACAGAATTGGGTTATTTTTGTCTGACAGTGGGCATTAATAGCCAATCCCATAAGTCAAAGCTTTATCCAAAAATCTTGTGGGTGGAGTAGTCGTTTTACAATTGGAAGATTGTAGGTTTAATTTCAGCATCCTCCTACCACTTGTCAGTGTACCCCTGGGGCTGGCACTTAACCCCAGCATGCCTACTGACAGTGTTGTATAGTAACGAAGTAAAAACACTTCACTACTTTACTTAAGTATATTTTGGAGTACTTCATACTTTCCTCGAGTATGAACATTTTTGATGACTTTCACTTTTACTTCACTATATTTCCGAACTTAATTGCGTACTTTTACTCCGATACATTTTCAATGTGTGGTTTAGTTACTCGTTACAAAAAAGCGAGAGAGAGAAACAAAGTGTTTTGATCCCACCTACTGATTGACTGCAACAAAGTCCGTAGCCTACTTGCCTGGGCTTGTTCATCACCTCCAATAGCATACACCTGTTTCGCTTCTCCCATTAAACACAAAGCAAGTCTCGCAATCAGCAGCAGCCACATGGAGGAGGAGACGGAGACCACAACGACTGCAACTACGTCAGACACGGCTCCAGGGGAACCACCAGCTGGTGATGAGAGCCCATGGCCTTATTTAAACACAATATACTCTTTCGTGGGTGTTAAAGATTCATCGTACCGCATGCAGTTTATGTTATTCCTGCCCGAAGATGTGGAAATTCTATCTTACAAAAACTCCCCGTCCAACTTGAAGAAACACATCGAGGTAACGTCTTATGAAATGGTTATAATCCTCCTGTTTCAGTAACTATAGCTTGGTCACTAGACACTACTGTGAAATCTTGACCATAACGTTACCTGTATAAATGAACTTTGTTTGGCATTGTTTCAGTTCCACACGTGGTGTATTTAGCTTAGGCTTAATGTTGACTGTAGCAGGCTACCTAGACTCCTCTGTTCAAGGGGGACAGAAGCCATAGCGATAGCAATTTAGACTAAATTTAACGAATAATAATCAGTTGTAAAGCAGGTTAAGTTAACCTTGTGCTATAGGTAAAGCACCTAATTGTCTTAACTAAATGGTGCCTGCAGGTATATCTATTAGCAGGTTTAATTTTGCCTGCACTTGGTTGTGTACATTATTTTAAGTGTATTTGACAAGTTTACCAAAATATAAAAAAATGTCATTCAAACTGCATTCGCCTTGTTTTACTTTTTACTTGTACTTTTCATTACATTACTTGAGTACATCCATTTTTACAGTAATTTCCATACTTAAGTACAAGAAGTTTCAGATACTTTAAGACTTTAACTCAAGTAACATTTCAGTCAGTGACTTGGACTTTTACCAAAGTCATATTTTGGAGAGGTACCTATACTTTTACTTGACTCTGAGATTTCAGTACTTTATACAACACTGCCTACTGACCTACATATTTGTATGCAAGTGTGAATAGGTGAATGTGGCTTTTCTGTAAACCATTTTGAGTGGTCATATTGATGACCCAAAGTGCTTTATGTTGGCCACCTCATTCTCAATGGTGGCCAGTTCTGCTGCCAAAGGTTTGTGTTGTCAATTGGCTGCTGGGATGGACAGGTGGTTGGCTTGACTGCGCTGGGGGATGTAGAGGCAGAGTTGGGGCGCAGGGTTTCTCCCTGCCCTTTTCTGGATCAAGGCTGCTGCTTCAGTTCTTGACTGCCAATCTGAGAGCCAGAGCTTTCTGGCCCTCCCTGCTCTTGGGGGCTGAGTGCTGCAAGGTTTCTACTCTTCTTACCATTGTAACATATTTGCAATTCCAGGTATCATTCATCCACTCTGACCTTCACACCAACACACCTATGCAAATTGACCAGGGGGTTAACATTTATACAAACCGTTAACCGCATGTCTGTAACAAGTTGTTAAAACCGCATTTTGTTAAAGCAACTTGTCTACTTTGATGTCAGATAAAATCCTGATATTATAGACAATTAAGCAATTAGGATAACATTTCCACATATCGTTTCCGTAAAGCAAATCTGCCCTGATTTATGTAGGCAATTGGCTCCTGAATGTGGTTTTCCTAAAAAAATTTAAGTGATTGATTGATTTCTTAATATAAAATTTAAAAAATATTCTATAAACAGCCACGACTATGAATTATCTCAAGATTATGGTATTAGACCAAAGAAAATGGTAAGACAAAGTGTCATTTTGATAAATGATTTAGTCAGAATCAACCTTTGAGTTTGAGGGGGGGAAATAGAACACTCAGTTTGAAAGCAAAATCATCAGAATGTGTCTGATTAATGTAAACCACAGAAATATTCATCAGAATAACTGTTTTGCTTTGGGGTTCACTCATTGCAGTTTTCTGGTTGATCTCCATTCTTTAAAAGGCCTGACCTGCCGAATCTGAGTTTTCTTAATATGAACTTTTTTGTCTGAAAAGCTGCTAAATATATGACAAATTTGATAATTTGGCAACAGATTATTAGTGGTGACTATTGTTGACCGCCCACGTGCAGACACCTGGTGGGCGGGCCTGTCAGTCAGTCAGTCAGGTCTCATGGCAGAGCAAAAGAAGACATTGACTGATTTTCAGACCTATGTGGAGGGGAAGGAGATCGATGGATAGGATTGGTTTCACATGGAAGAATCGGCTGATCACCCGCCTTCTAAATTCAAGGAAGAATTTTAATAGTGCCCCCTAGTCTCATTAACATACCTGTCAAGTCTCCCGTTTTAACGGTATTTTACCCTTCTGTCGGCCTGCTCCCCTATTAGTATCCCAGCACCCGCCCACCTGTCTCTCTCTCCGACGGCAGCAGCGGACGGATAAATGTTTCCCGTATTATCAAGTCCAAAACTTGGTAGGTAATTTCTAAGGTATGGATTTCAGGGCTTTGCATCCCGAGTTCATAACTACATAGGCAACAAACTTCAAGATTGAAATCTGCTGAAGAATCACGTCACTGAGATTCAAAAAGTTTGTTACCTTTCTCTGTGGTGAGGAAACATCTTAGAAGGCGACCAGAACTCCTTTGCTGTAAAAATAAAAAAAAGTCAGATTTAGTCAGGAATGGAGCAGATTGACAGTTAAATAGAGGTCTAGTTTGTTCTCCTCCAGGCACCATTACTTACCCCATTTCGTTTGGAAACCTTGTTGAATGTTATCTAACAACTATAGCCGCCGCTGTCTCAGTCCGTCTCCGGCTTTCAGTCCAAACCACCAGATACTTAATCCCGCTTTATTCTCTGGGTTAAAGCTTTAGTGCCCGGAGCTGCTCTGCCGTTTAGGTGTTAGTACCCGCTGTCCACGGAGCAACAACACTCCCAGCTGACCTCAGTGACTACAAAGCCCACACTCCGGATCAGCTCTCAGTCAGGTCAAACAACACGCATCCGCTCTCTGCTTTTCCTCTTTCTAATTCCGTCCTGTTTCCTGCAGCAGTGTTCAGCTCTTTATTCAGTCAGCGGCGGAGCGCCCGGTAGCCGTGCAGCGTCTGGACTGCAGCCGCTCCCGCTGCATGTGGAAGGCAGCAGAGCAGGAGCTAGGAAAGTGTGTCAACCTGCCTGCAGCCGGCGCGGCGCAGCGCCGCGCGCCCCCGTGCGCTCGGACAGCTTTGTTTGAGCCAAAGGTTTGACGGCGCGCAGGAGAAAAGTCACGCTTTCCAAAAGCTGCTCAGGGGGACATCACACATACTGCTTATCCTGAAATATATTTGCTAATTTGTTCAATATAAAAAAATAATAATAATAATTTTCCTGCTGGGATGAATAAAGTAATTCTATTCTATTCAATAAACAAGAGCATCATGATGAGAGTAATCAAGAGAAACTTTATTTGTCATGATTAGCAGATTTTAAAGAAGCAAAACAAAACTGGTTTAATTCTGCAAAAAAACGGCGAGGGATCGTGTCCTGTTCCTACTAAAACATACAGTAAATTATTGTGTGATCATTTATTGGTGGTTTTTAGGATCAATCAAACTCTAAAAACGGTTGGAAGTTTCACTACCTGTTCATGAAAAAGATGTAATGCATTATGAGAGCTAGTAAGTACATTTGACTCAGCAGGGTTTAATTCTAAATCTGATGTAATGTCAATAAAAGATACTAAATAGTTCATTGCTGTAGAATAAAAAAACAGCAAATTCATAAATTCTTTAGGCTTGTACAAGATTTTAAACTGTTACATTTAAGACAAACATCAGGTTGGTTAACTGCTAGCCTCCAGTGCTAAGATGACTAATCATGTATGTGGTCAAAAGGGTCAAAAATACTCGTGTTGTATCACAAGTTGAGCCGGAGTGAAATAGGAGGAGTAAGTTTCTCTAATGCGGGAAATGACACCAAACTTTTAGTTAACTTTTCATATTTCTGGGAAAACACAAAAAGGAAAACATTGGATTAGAGAATAAATATAAAAGCTCATTTAATCAAAAGTAGGTCATTTTTAACTATAACAGATCTTAACCAATTACTTTTTTTTAAGTCAACACTGTTTAAGCACTTAATAATATCTTTAATCTTACAGCAGGATTAAAGCTGCAGTATGTAACTTTTACAAAATTATGTTGTTTTTCACATTTGTAACATTTCAACACATAATAAAAGATTGAGCTTCTCTAACTACCTCCAGTGCTCTTATTGCCATCCAAAGAAAAGCACTGCTTCTGGTCAGAAAGAATCAATAAGAGCCAGGAGGGTCGTAGTGCTGTCAATCAACCTCATGTAGCCACTGCTCAATGTGCTATTGGCACATTGAGTGGCCAGCAGTGGCCATGCTAACTAGCCTGATCGTTTATGACAGGCTCTGTTGTGGGGAACCAGCTGTAGCCTAGCAGAGAGTAAGGGTGTGAGCAGCCATTACACTGCAGTGATTGACAGCGCTGAGACCCTCCTAGCACTAATTGGTTCCAAGTGGTGCATTTCTGGTTAGAACTTGGAGAACTGGCAGAAGGCAGAGGAGCTTCACAGATTATCTTTATCATATTAAAATGTTACATTACTAGTGATAGTTTTTTATATTATTTGTTTGTCAGGAGATTATATATCTATTGACATTACATACATTTTGCAAAACTTACATGACTTCTCCAATTTTATGTTCCCTTAATGAACATAAATCATCATACTGACATAACAAAAACAAGAAAAAATGAATACAAATAAATACCTAAATAATAATAATAATAAAGGGGTGGGAGGTGGCATTGTAGAGCTAAAATGTAATTATATTTGACATTTTTTATTATTTTTTTTAATTAAACCTAGTCACATGATGGGTCAGTTAAATCATTCTATGCATTATGAAGGCAAAGATTTTATGCATTCCGCAAAATTTTGCTGAACTACCCCTCACTGTTAAGGAAATGTTTTTTATCTTCAAACATACACTGCCTGGCCAAAAAAAAAAGTCGCCACCTGGATTTAACTAAGCAAATAGGTACAAGCCTCCTATTGGATAAGTACTGCATAGGCGATTATCTTTCAGCTGGCAACAAGTTATTTAACCCCAGCTGATGCAATGAGTAACTCCTCATTTCTTAAACAACCATGGCAAAAGACACATCCTGTGGTCGTGGAAAAGACGTTAGTCTGTTTAAGAAGGGTCAAATCATTGGCATGCATCAAGCAGAGAAAACATCTAAGGAGATTGCAGAAACTACTAGAATTGGGTTAAGAACTGTCCAACGCATCATTAAAAACTGGAAGGATGGTGGGGAACCATCGTCTTCCAGGAAGAAATGTGGTCGGAAAAAAATCCTGAATGATCGTGATCGGCGATTACTTAAACGTTTGGTCAAATCAAATCGAAGAAAAACAACAGCAGAACTCAGGAGTATGTTTAATTGTGAACGCAAAAGCATTTCCACACGCACAATGCGAAGGGAACTCAAGGGGTTGGGATTGAACAGCTGTGTAGCCGTAAGAAAACCTCTAATCAGTAAGGCTAACCAGAAAACAAGGCTTCAGTTTGCTAGGGAGCATAAAGATTGGACTCTGGAGGAATGGAAGAGGGTCATGTGGTCTGATGAGTCCAGATTTACCCTGTTCCAGAGTGATGGGTGCATCAGGGTAAGAAGAGAGGCAGGTGAAGTGATGCACCCATCATGCCTAGTGCCTACTGTACAAGCCTGTGGGGGCAGTGCTATGATCTGGGGTTGCTGCAGTTGGCCAGGTCTAGGTTCAGCAACATTGTGTGCCCAAAGAATGAGATCAGCTGACTACCTGAATATACTGAATGACCAGGTTATTCCATCAATGGATTTTGTCTTCCCAAATGGAACGGGCATATTCCAAGATGACAATGCCAGGATTCATTGGGCTCACATTGTGAAAGAGTGGTTCAGGGAGCATGAGACATCTTGTTCACACATGGATTGGCCACCACAGAGTCCAGACCTTAACCCCATTGAGAATCTTTGGGATGTGCTGGAGAAGGCTTTGCGCAGTGGTCAGACTCTCCCATCATCAATACAAGATCTTGGTGAAAGATTAATGCAACACTGGATGGAAATAAATCTTGTGACACTGCAGAAGCTTATTGAAACAATGCCACAGCGAATGCGGGCTGTAATCAAAGCTAAAGGCGGTCCAACAAAATATTAGAGTGTGACCATTTTTTGGCCAGGCAGTGTATTATTAGTGATAGTTTTAACAAATATGTAAAAAAAAAACTTTTTTTAAAAATAAAAGTTACATTCTGCAGCTTTAATGCTGAACAAGTTTGTTATGGTAAAAAATGAAGTTTGAAGACTTTGCAATATTGTTTATTTAAAGTCAGGTTTACGTTTAAAAGCGTGAAAGAAAATTTGTCCTCACTTTTTCCCCTACATGTCCTCATGCTGTTCTCCTATTCAGGACCTTTAACTGTGGAAACCTCACTGCATGGATTTTGGCGCGAGACATATCTCAGTAAAGTTCAGCTCGCTTAATTTGGTTTAACAGAAAAATCATTAGGAGCTCTAAGCTTTACTAAGTTTAACCAGAGGAAAAACATGACACTTCCAAACATTTACAAGACATTTATGGTGCCTATTTTTGTATTACTAAGATCTGAAATTATTGTTTTTTTTTAAATTCAATTCTAATATAACCACCTGTTCTTAAGCAGACATGCTCTGAAACATGGCAAGGTACACTAGCAAACATCTCTGAACACACTTAGTCAGGAAGCTGTAAGATTTCTCAAAGTTAAGGAAATAAAACAGGTGACCCGTGTGTGTGTTCAGTCTTAAAAGGTCACAACTTTGCAGCACAGCAGCACAAACACTTTTGAGCCCACTTGAAATGCTAAATATTTCTTCTAGATGCTTTGTTTCAAGTGTTGGGTTTAAAAGAGTTGCCATAACGACTGCTTCTGGAGTTATGTCTCCATTTATTTTGTCTCGCTCCACTTCCCAGAAGATCCCATGTTGGAGGAGTTTAGTGTGAGACAGATCTTCTCCACCATTTTCAGCTTTTGGAGCAAGATTCCAAATCCTCTCATGGAGGACTTCAGAGGCTTTGGGACACAATGACATAACTGTCCCCTTCACACCTGTCCACCATCATCTAGACCTGTCCCACTCCCTGACCAGTTGACGGACCTCGCTGCTCTGAGGACGCTGGCTTCCTTTCTGTACGTCTTCACCTGTGTGCAGCCAGCCGTACTTCCTCGTGCCTTGCCAGCCTCCTTCTCCTCCCGTCCAGCTCTACTCCCATTTTTGCTCTCACTCTTGTGATTGGTTGGTTTCTCACGGTCTCCTCCTCTCTCACACTGAAGCGGTGCTTCGGTTGCAGCACTGGAAAACGGGTATCCATGTTTGTTCCTTTTCTATTACCCGGATTAAAATACGAACAAACCAAACTTCAGGCAGGTTTCTGTTCCAGCAACCTGAAACAATAACACACATAACATGCAAGGTAGGAAATCTGAAATTAATTTTAAAGCAAAATAAAACACCTCATAAGTCATTACAAAAGAACAATATTGTGTTATTTGCTGTAATGAACAGTAATGACAGGATTAGATGCTTCTCACATTCTAGTACTGGGACAGTCCAGTCACTCCATGTTGGTAGGCCCGTTCGCCCTGGTATGTGGAGTCCTGGGACAGAGCCACATCAAACTGGGACTTGAATTCATCTCCTAGGTAACTGTCCTGGAATGGGACAAGTACATCAAGTGGTCAGTTTTTTAAATGTTCAATTCTGGAAGGAATTAACCATGTGTACATCAAAACTCCTGGAAACAGGAAGATGAACAAACCTCAGTTTGTTTCATGTACAGTGGAACCTTAAAATATCATTTTAATTCATTCAAACAGGCAGCTTGTGTCTTGTGAGGAAAAAAAAGTTTCTCCGGATAAAATAATGAAAATTAAAATTGTTCCGTCCAACCCTCAACCACACCTTTGCCAAAACATCCACAGCACTAAAAAGAAATCACATTTTTAGTATAATACTGTTGTCCATCTTTTGCAGCAGCATAAGTACTTTTCGTTTAATTGGTGAATGACTTCCCTTCATGTTCCATGTACATATTCTTAGCATTTATAATCCAGAGTCATTATGCAATGCCACCCAAATAATGATTACGTACAAGGACTGCAATGTGCTGAGCTGAACAGGAACCAACCAAAACCAACAGATTAGAACCAAACTAAAACAGAAAAATGCACATTCCAGGCACGCATTCCCCCTAAACACACTCCCTGATGAAGACACACACAGGTAAACAAACCCAAAAGAGAAAGTCCATCACATATCCATCGTTGCCGCGCACCACTAAAAATCACAAGAAAGTACAGCTGAGCAGATCAGATTGAAATGAGTCATAATCATAATTACTCACATCACTTGTCCTTATGTGTGAAGAGGAGAACAAAAAGAATCAGAACATGCTTAGAGATCAGACCCCTGACACCGTCCGGTCCAGAGCCTTTGCCTCCATGATCTTCCGCTGGCGTCATTTCAGCCTAAACTGTCCATAAACTCCATTGCTTTATCCGGCGAAATAAAAATTTTTGCTTCCCCATTGCGCACAATCCTTAACCTGGCCGGGTAAAGAAGGGAGCACTGAATGCCTGCCTCCCACAACCTTCGCTTTACCGCATGCCTTTCCGCCTGCGCATGGTGTCTGCCGAGAAATCCTGGAAGAACATGATCTTAGAGTTCTGATGCACCAGGGCTGGTGCGAGCAGCTTCGAGAACCTGCTGTTGATCTCGGTAGTTATAAAATCTGATCAGCACCGGTCTTGGTCTCTGTAGGCCCGGGCTGTGGAGCCAGTCTGCGGTGCGTCTTCTCGAGCTTGATCCAGCCGCTCTTGGTCTCAACTTGTAGAAATTCGGGCAGCCATTTTTCAAAGAATTTTAGGGCTCTATCAGCCTCTATGCCCTCTTTTAAACCGAGCACTTGAATGTTCTTTCTCCTGCCTCTATTTTCAATGTCATCAATTCGTTGTGCCATCGTGAGGCCCTCTTTCTCCAACTTTTTTATGCGGGCCGTAGCCTGGTCCAGGCCGTCCTCCTGAGATGCAATCCTGTCCTCCGCATCTGTAGTGCGTCGGACCAGCTCCCTTATGCTTAAGAGCCAGGCCACGGAGATATCAGTCAGAATGTCTACTTTCTGGGAGATAACTGATGAAATGTTCCCAGTGATTTCCCCAATAATTTGGCGAAGAGCTAGATCGTGTGGGGTGGCCCCACCAGCCGCTGGCAGCTTAGCAGCTAGCTCCATGTTAGCCATGTTACCTGTGCCAGCCAGTTGAGACTCTACTTTGCAGGTCTTGTTAATTTTCTTTAGGATTTTGGGCGGCATTGTGCTAGAGTGAGTCGGAAGAGCATTTATCAGCGTTGTATTACCACATTTAGTTGGAAAGTCATAGTAAGAGGGTGGTATTCTGCTCAAATATAGAATATATGGTGCGTAGTCAACGAAGTCGACCGCTTGCTACGCCGCCATCTCGAACCCTCTTATTTTTAATTCTCAACAATTTTGGATTCTTGCATATTGTGTTTTGTTGACATAGGACACCCATTTGGACCACAAGATAGTGAACTTGTTCAGTTGAAAATGAATTCAAAATGTTAATCTTTCCATCTGATAGATTTCATTCACACACTCTTTCCATTCTTCTATAGTGGGAGGCTCAGGGAGGAGCCAGTGTCTGGTGACAATGTTTTTACAGGCTGCAATTAGTATTTGAAACAGATATTTTGCATTGTCAGGTAGGGATTCTGTGTCACCTAGAATAAAGATAGCGAGTTTAAAAGGTATTCTTATATTCAAGATATTTTCAATATTTTTGTGTATTTCTATCCAATAATGTCTTACAGTCCCAGAATATATGCCAGTGGTTGGGTTCTGTGGTTCCACATTGCCTCCAGCATTTAGGTTGCCCATTGGTACAAGAAATTTTCTGTTTCTGTGTTATAAAAAATCTAAGCAATCATTTCCAGTTAAATTCTCTCCATAAGTACAAATTGGTGTATCTCCAAACTGTCACGCAGTAACTGTTCCATTCTTCTGTGATTTCCATCTTACTCTCCTTTTCCCATTTTGTTTTCACATATAAAGTTGAATGTGTTTTTTTTTTACTCATAAGGCCCGTGTATAACCGTGATATAATACCTTTTTTGGATTTTGCCTTTTCTGCCATATTTCTTTAAGCACTGGTTCCTGCTCATCTGTATGCCTAATAATTTCCCGATTAAGATAATGAGATACTTGTAGGTATCTATAAAAATCCTGTTATAACTTGTTTTAAGTTTTTGAAAGTCTTTTATTTGTTCTTTATCAACAAATAAAGAGAAATGTGTTGTTGCCGAGTGTTCAATAAGGAATGGACAACTAAATACTTTTTCACTGAAGTCTGTTCAAAAGCTGTATGCCTTATCTGTCAAGAAACAGTTGCTGTTTTTAAAGAAAACAACATCAGCCATTTCTGATGCATGCTAATTATGCTAACAACCAGTCAACACAAGGACAGTCGTCTACCATGCAGAGGTTTGCAGTTAGTTTGCCGGCTCAGCAAAACACCTTTATCTGACAAACTGCCATCCAAGAATCAAGTACAAAAGCAAGTTATTTGCTGGCATCCAAATCAGCCAAGACCAGCAAGCCTTTCTCCAAAGGGGAGTTTCAGGACATAAGATACCTGGCATTACACCACGGATCTTGAAGACCTGCTCCATCCAGCTAGCCCCTGTACTGGCACACATGTACAACCTGAGCTTGAGGCTGGAGAGAGTCCCGCTGTGGTGGAAGACATCACATGTGGTTCCTGTTCCCAAGAAGCCAAGGCCAGCCGACCCAGAGGACTACAGACCAGTTGCTCTCACATCTCATGTGATGAAGGTCATGGAGAGACTGGTCCTGGCCCAGCAGAGGCCTCGGGTGAGGACGTTTCTAGACCCCCTGCAATTTGCCTACCAGCCCCACTTAGGAGTTGACGATGCCGTCATCTTCCTGCTGCAACGAGCACTGTTGCACCTGGATGGTGGAGGAGACACTGTGAGAATCACATTCTTTGATTTCGCCAGTGCCTTCAACACCATCCAGCCTCTGCTGCTGGGTGAGAAGCTGCGGAGGATGGGTGTCAACGACTCAGTGATCTCCTGGGTGACTGACTACTTGACAGGCAGGCCACAGTTTGTCCGTCTGGGCAGTGTCCTGTCTGATGTGGTGCTCAGTGACGTAGGAGCTCCACAGGGAACTGTGCTTTCTCCCTTTCGCTTCACCTTGTACACCACTGACTTCCAGTACAACTCTGAGTCATGTCACCTACAGAAGTTTTCTGATGACTCAGCGGTTGTCGGGTGTATAGGGGATGGAGGGGAGGGGGAGTACAGGACACTGGTGGACAGCTTTGTGGAGTGGTCTGACCAGAATCACCTGAGGCTCAACATTAGTAAGACCAGAGAGATGGTGATTGACTTCAGAAGGAAGAAGATACCTTCACGGCCACTAAAGGTCAAAGAGGAAGTGGTGGAGGAGGTGGAGGATTACAAATACCTGGGAGTTGTAATCGGCAACAGACTGGACTGGGCATCTAACACTGACGCTGTGTGCAAGAAGGGGATGAGCAGACTCTATTTTTTAAGGAAGCTGAGATCCTTCAATGTGTGCAGCAAGATGTTGGAGACCTTTTATCACAGTGTTGTTGCCGGTGCCATCTTCTTTGCTGCTGTGTGTTGGGGAAGCAGCATCAGAGCCAGCGACTCTAATAGACTGGACAAAATCATCAGGAAAGCTGGCTCTGTACTGGGACTAAGGCTGGAGTCCCTGGAAACTGTGGTGGAGAGGAGGACACTGAAGAAGGTTCTGTCTATTATGGACAATAAACAGCACCCTCTCCACCACATAGTGGACAGACAGCGGAGCACCTTCTCACATAGGCTGCTCCAGCTCCACTGTCGTAGGGACAGATACAGGAAATCCTTCCTGCCACATGCCATCTCACTGTACAATAAAAGCTAAATCATTGTTCTGCACTAATCAGTCCAATTTTGCACAACTGCACTGTGGCACACTTGCTGTACATATATTTACATATACATACTGTATCTGCATTTTTTGAATCTTTGCAAGGACTGCTCTAAGCTGCTTTTTATATTGACAGCATGTTATTTTTTATTTTATCTTGTCTACAATTGCTACTCAGTGGTGGTTGTTGTGTGTCTTGTCTCTATGCTGCTATAACTGCGAAATAATTTCCCTGCTGGGATGAATAAAGTAATTCTATTCTATTCTATTCTATTCCTGCTGTCTCCACCAGGCACTCTTTTAGAAAGCAAGAACATACTTGAAAAAATGAGTTTATCGCGCCGTGCTGAGCTAATTGATGAAGATTTAGCTAACAAGCTAAACAAAAAAGTGCAGTCATTTACATTATATTCCTTGGCACTAGACGAAAGTAGTGACATAAAGGACACTGCTCAGCTTTTAATTTTTATCAGAGGGATCACCGACAGTTGTAAGATAACAGAGGAGTCTTTGGCCATAGAATCTCTAAGGAGGAAAACACGGAGAGAGAGGACTTGCTTGACAGCGTGTTGCAGGTCATCGAGAGGCACAAGCTACCTTGGAGTACTCTCGCCAATGTTACCACAGATGGTTCACCAAATCTGACAGGCAAAAACATCCGGTTGCTCAGAAGAATCCAGATGAGGGTGAAAGAGGGCAACCTTGAGCAAGAGGTAATTTTCTTACACTGCATAATTCACCAGGAAGCTCTGTGTAAATCCATATTACATCTTGACCACGTAGGTAAACCAGTTGTAAGTCATTAACTTTATTTGAGGGAGGGGACTTCACCATCGTCAATTTATTAAGTTTCTTGAAGAAAGTGACCCTGATCATCAGGACTACCACTCCAAAGTCCACTGGTTAAGTTTTGGGGGAAGGATGTTAACAATTTTGGGAGCTAAAACAGGAGATTCTTTCATTTTTGGAGCTACTTGAGAAAGCTGATGATTTTCCTGAGCTAAGTGACACAGACTGGTTTTGTGATTTAGCTTTTGCTGTGGACATACTGACACATATGAACGAGCTGAATGCAAGGGAAAGGCTAGTTTGTGCATGAAATGTACACAAATGTCACAACCTTCGAAGACAAGCTAGTCCTATTCTGAAAGCAAATGTCAAGCAAGTTATTCACTCATTTTCCCACACTGGCTACACTGAAAGAGGCCCCTCGACTCGCGGGGCCTCTTTCAAACCACTGATAAAAAAGAACAATCTGGACAAATCACTACTGCAGACTTACAGGTCGATCTCCAACCTCCCATTCATCAGCAAAGTTATTGAAAAAGCTGTTTGAACAGTTAAATAACTTCCTAACTATATCCAACTGCTTTGACTCCTTCCAGTCTGGTTTCCAGTCTCACCACAGCACAGAGACCGCCCTCGTGAAAGTGTTCAATGACATCCATATAAACACAAACTGTGGGAGAACCACAGTGCTGGTTTTGTTGGACTTCAGTGCAGCTTTTGACACTGTTGACCATGACATATTACTGAATCGACTGGAGAGTTGGGAAGGACTCTCTGGCCTAGTGCTCAACTGTTTCGAGTCTTACATAAAGAACAAGGATTTCTTTGTTTCAATTGGAAACTTCTCATCAAAGAGGTCAGAAGTCACATGTGGGGTACCCCAAGGTTCAATCCTATGAGCCCTCTTATCCAATATTTAACACTAAAATTGAAAAAGTCTTGAGACCGCAGGCTGTAGGTTCTGTTGTTTAAAGTTAACAAAGATGAAATATAAGAATAGACTTGTAAATAAAACATATCAATGGCCAAGCCGGCAGACATCCATTTTATCTTAGCATAAAAGAAACGTGTACAGTGAACCCTCGTTTTTCGCGGGGATTACGTTCCAAAAAGAACCCGCGATAGGCGAAATCCGCGAAGTAGTAACCTTTATTTTTTGGGGCCTGCCATGCAAAGCAATGGCAGGAACCTATTACTATTGTCGGAGAAAGTGTTTCTTTAATCTTCTTTATTTTTCTTCCGTAACCGTTAATGCGGCTCATACCGCTGGGTGCACACCTACAAATGAGGTATCAAAACGTGCAGAAAATTCACGCCATTCCAGCTATTACTTTTGGTGGGATTTGGGCTTAACGTGGCGACATAATTCGCAAAAAACTACGAAAAAAACCCCATTATAAGTCAATGGGAAAAATCCTAGAAATACCCTATTTTTGAGGATTTTCTGTGTCGTCACGAATTCACGGAGAAATGCCATTCAAATTTCATTTTGTAGATACGTCTGTGATCTCTTCGAAAGTGAAGACGGCTCGTCGATACCAGTTACGGTTTGTCCACAATTTGCCTCTAAGCAACCCAAAGTTTCTCATTTTTCCTAAAGTTAGAGTGCGTCTCAGGCTGCTTAGAGTGAGAGATGAAGACAACTTTTTCAGCCCAAATCATTTTTGAAATTGCCATCACGCCCACAAATATCGCACGATTAGTATCAAAATCGGTCCTGACATTGATACGCCTGTCTGCTCCGGTAAAATGTTTTCGAAATTTA
Organism: Xiphophorus maculatus; assembly: GCF_002775205.1. Taxonomy (NCBI): domain Eukaryota; kingdom Metazoa; phylum Chordata; class Actinopteri; order Cyprinodontiformes; family Poeciliidae; genus Xiphophorus; species Xiphophorus maculatus. The sequence continues at coordinate 1,737,860 of NC_036448.1, forward strand.
TCTAGACCGTACGGTTTTCTGTCACGGTGCTTCAGAGCAAAGTCATGCGACAGGATTTTCTGAGGCTGTCTGAGGCTCTCTCCCATGTATTTGAATAGAATTTCAGATCTGGGCACAACATTTCTTTCTCTCATCGCTGTAAATGCTCTGAGTGAGGTACAGATATGAATCTCGGGACTGTCGCAGAAGACACATTGAACTGTCATACGCTCGAAACGCTTTTCGAATATGTATTACGGTTCCCGCACAGGAAGGATTTGTTTCCAATGCTTTTTTTCAGTAAAACGTGTTGGCTCAAACACACAATTGTGTGTTTGAGCATGTATGACTCACAGCTCACACCTGCTGAGACCATTATTTACCATGGCAACGGAACTCAAGAGGCTATTGGCTGGTGGTCAGGACTACAAATACGCATCACTGTAGTTCTATCTATAGTGGAATACTCAGTTGAAACAGAGGTTGACTGAACTGGCCTTTAGAACTAATTGCTGCTATGGGCTGTATATAACTGATTTAACTCAGTAACTGTTACACATGGGATTAGTTTGGAACTTTAAAATTAAGCATATTGAAAATTTCACAATAAAAGCCCTGAATATTTTTACATGACGTAATTGCTCTTTTTGGCTTTATTTGACTTTTTCATCCAAAGCACTGTTACACGTGGTATTAGTTCAGAACTTTAAAATTAAGCATACTGAAAATTTCTAAATAAAAGCCTTGAATATTTTTACATCAGGTAATTGCTCTTTTTGGCTTTATTTGACTTTTTCATCCAAAGCACTGTTACACATGTGATTAGTTCGGAACTTTAAAATGGAGCATAATAATAATTTCAAAATAAAAGCCTTGAATATTTTTACATCATGTTATTGCTCTTTTTGGCTTTATTTGACTTTTTCATCCAAAGCACTGTTACACATGGTATTAGTTTGGCCCTTTGAAATGAAGCATACTGACAATTTCAAAATAAAAGCCTTGAATATTTTTACATCATGTCATTGCTCTTTTTGGCTTTATTTGACTTTTTCATCCAAAGCACTGTTACACATGGTATTAGTTTGGCCCTTTGAAATGAAGCATACTGACAATTTCAAAATAAAAGCCTTGAATATTTTTACATCATGTTATTGCTCTTTTTGGCTTTATTTGACATTTTCATCCAAAGCACTGTTACACATGGTATTAGTTTGGCCCTTTGAAATAAAGCATACTGACAATTTCAAAATAAAAGCCTTGAATATTTTTACATCATGTTATTGCTCTTTTTGGCTTTATTTGACTTTTTCATCCAAAGCACTCTTACACATGGTATTAGTTTGGCCCTTTGAAATGAAGCATACTGAAAATTTCAAAATAAAAGCCTTGAATATTTTTACATGACGTAATTGCTCTTTTTGGCTTTATTTGACTTTTTCATCCAAAGCACTCTTACACGTGGTATTAGTTCAGAACTTTAAAATGAAGCATACTGAAAATTTCAAAATAAAAGCCTTGAATATTTTTACATCAGCTACTTGTGTTTTGAGCATTATATAACTATTTTAACCCAAGGACTATTACGCATGGGATTAGTTTGGCCCTTTGAAATGAAGTTTAACAAAACTTCCAAAATAAAAGCCTTGACAACATTTTAAATCGTACCGAATGGTGCACGTCCGCCTCGCTTAACGTTCTTGCGGTTCTCCGCTTGCCACTGATTACGTTGCGGCGTTCTTTTAGCGTCGACACCAATTTGTGGCGCGACGACGCCGGGCCCGAACCCCACGGGCGCGCCTCGGCAGGCCCCGGCTAAATTTCTTCTGAAATTTTGTTTTTTTACAATTATTATACAATAAAATACTCCATAATACATTTAAACCAAAGAACAAAACCTTTTTACAGGCACAAACATTTGTTTAACAAATAGAAAGTACTGTATAAACTTTTTCTTTTTTACAAATAATTACTGTACTGTAAAATAATTATTTTAATATGAACTGAAGGCGGATTCCAGTGCCCAAATTGCGGAGATCAGCGCCGCCCCACCGCGACCTGAGTTATTGGATTAGAACGGGAGAAAATAAAAAAACAAAACAAAGTACAGTAGGACAAATAGTGAGTCACGTGTATTTCACTGCTCTTCTGACTGAGCCGCTGCTTCCTGACTCTCTGTAGCGGGGTTTTTTCTTCTAAAGCCCGCGGTGCAGGTGTGTTTTTTTCGAGAGAAGAACATAGTTATCGGTAGTTGTTGTCGCTCTTTTTTCTTCTGGGCAAAAAGATTCTTATAAACCGACATGCCACCATCGATTATGTTAAATATGGCAAGCTGTTTTACGTACATGTACATATTAAACCGCAACGTTGTTGACACACAGGTAGAGAAGAAGCGGAGAGACTGTTGAGCCAATCAGAATGCAGAACACAATGCAGGATGCAAATTCGCGAAGCAGCAAGACCGTGAAAGGTGAACCGCGAAATAGCGAGAGTTCACTGTAAACCACACTAAAGGTGACACAACATGTCTAAAGGAAGAGCAATTACCCAATTAGGAATGGAGAAGGGACAACATGTTCCACAGTGGGATAGAGGGGATTGGTGAACATACCTGTGAGAGTTCAGGCTGGGAGAGCACGGGCTGGCTCATCTGGGAGGGCTGACTCATGCTGATGTAGCCTTGTGTGAGGGGCCCCTGGGAGAACGGCTGGGAGCCCTGGTCCTGGCTAGCCTGGCTGCCAGTCATGTGACCTCCGTCTATTCCCACATCTCCACGGTTTCTTTGACGAGCACCTCGAGTTCCACTGCCGCATGTGTTGGCTGATTTATTCTTCATGCTTCCACCACGACCTCAACATAAGAATCAGGTAAAGTGATTTGATCTAAACGATGTAGTTGGTCCATCACTGACAGGAACGCTCCTCTCACCTGCAGAGGGGCCGTTTAGCTGTCCTAAATAACCAGGTGGAGGGATAGGAGGCATCATAAGGTTGAAGGGAATAGGAAGGTTCAAGGACGACATTGGACCGGGTCCGGAACCGATCATACCGATCTGATCATGAGTCTGGAAATACATGTTGGAAGGTCGGCCTGTAGAGGGAAACAGTGTGTTTATCCTTCTTCTGTGAATGACTTCACAGTATTCATGTGTTTTTAGTGCTGGACAATGTGACAGAAAAACTTATCACGATATAAGCAATTCATGTCAGTCAATATCGATAACTGACGATATCGATAATTATCGATTCATTTTTTGTTTAAACTGTTTGAAATACTGTCAAACAGGAGGCTTGACTTACTGTGTTTTATCCAGTTTTCACTCCATGTTTTTTTAAGCCCGGTGGCAAAATCTGAAACTGCTGCTGTGCAACTTATTCAATAGGTTGTTCATAGGTAACCAATGAGTGAGTTAGTTGATGTCACCAAAATTGCTTAGCTGAGAGGTTGAGCATCTAAAGCCTTTCTTCTGCTTACATCACCCAGAATGCTGTGCAGCTCTGGATCGGAGTTCAGTGAATATTCTATATATTAAATATTCTATCAGATATATTGTCTGTTGATAATGATCATGTGTCGATTGCGATGTATATTGTTGCTGATTTATTGTCCAGCCTTTGTGTTTCACACAGACAGTTATTCCTGTCTCAATGAGACCAACTGACTGAATAGGTGGAGGCATTAACAATAACCTGGATCTGTTACTATCTGACAACCAGACCAGTTTGTGAGACTGAAGGACTGTGTGTCCAGCCAGGAGCACCACGGGGCACTGTACTCTCTCCATTCCTTTTCACTTTCTACACTTCAGATTTCCAGCACAAGTCTGACTTCTGTCATCTACAGAAATACTGAATTGACTCTGCAGTTGTTGGGTGATTCAGAGCTGGACAAGAAGCTGAGTACAGAGACCTGGTGGAACGCTTTGTGTCATGGAGGAAACAATCATCTCATCTTCAATGTAAACAAAACAAAGGAGTTAATTGCAGATTTCAGGAGAGATGGGGTCAGAGGTCAAACATTATTTCCATCATGGGAGAAGAAGTGGTGGAGGGATATAAATACGTCGGTGTTTATCTGGACAACAGACTGGACTGGAGAAGCAACAGTGAAGCTTATATAAGAGCAGACTGAACATTTTGAGGAAGACAAGATCCTTCAAGGTTTGCAACAAGATACTGAAGGTCAATAAGTCTGAGCATCATTTCTTTTGCCATTTTCTGTTGGATCAGCAGCTTCAGAATCAGGGACCTACAAAGGCTCAACAACCTAATAAAGAAGGCTGGTTCTGCTCTGGTTCTGTTCTGGGGACAACTTTGAAAAATCTGGAGATAATGATGCAAAGAAATATTCTTCATAAGATCAAGAAAATTATGAACAACCCTGACCATCCTCTTCATGAGACTGTTTTAGGGAAACAGAGTGTCTTCAGTCTGAGGTTTCTTCAAATTTGCTATAATACAAACCGCTACAGGGGATCTTTCCTGCCAACAGCCATCACCATCTACAACAACTCTTTCAAGAATTTGAATTAATATGCGTTATAACATTTCTTTTCCCTTTTGGATCAATAAAGTATTTTTGAATTTTTTAACTGAATTTGAAAAACATGGCTATCTGCATACTTCATTACAAAGATTTGAAACGTGTCTAGAAGAAATAAAATCTTGTTTCACCAAAGGATACATGTTCTGATGAAATGAGTCACAAGTTGTAGCATGGATATGTGGAATATCTTGGCTATCTCCTGACTTCAAACCGAAATGTTGCCAGATGAAGACAGACTCAAAGTTTTGCACTCAGTTTATTCCTGTTCAGCCTTGGATACATCTAAGCTCCTCATGAAATTAAAAACAGAAGCCTGCAGCAGGTGATCTAAGGTACATCATCTTTCGATTAAAAACATGCAAGATCAGGCTTTCTGGTAGAACATGTTCTGAAAGGGAATTTCTAATCATCAAAATCTTTAATATGTAAATAAAATTCTATATCTGCCACCCTAGAGTCTAGACAATTAATATCCAAGTATTAACAACTTTTGAACATTCCATTGACATTGAAGGTGTGTGTTCTGAGGGAAGACGTTCTCACCGTTGCTGCTGCGGTCATAAACAGAGCCAGGAATCAGAGCCTCCCTGGCATCATACATGGCTGTGCTCATGAAGCGGCCACCCTGAGAACAAACAACATGTCTACCGGCTTCTAAGTCTCACATTTGCACCCAGTTATAAAAGCCCTATGGAGTGAGGAAGCCTGAATGCCCTGAACACACATTTAACTCACCGGGTTAATGGCGTTGACCAGCTTCCGTGGCTTGTTGAACTGCATGAGGCTCTCTCTCAGGTTGTTTAACGGGCCTTCTACCAGAACCTTCTGCTCCTTGTAGTAGTTGAGCAGGTGGTTCCACAGAGGCTGCTTGGACAGGGCCTTCGGATTCCCCACAATGATCACTCCATATCTGTAGCACAATGGAGGAAATAGTAATAAACAGCATGTTAGCTACACCACATGCTGTGTGTAGCTAACACACAGAATGTGTGTACAGGACACACATTCAGGACAGGATGATGACATGAAGCTACTAGTATTATTGTGAAGAAGGTCAAAGTTCAAGTGTTCAGTGTGAAGTGGTGGTGCTGTACCGGGCCCTGGTGAGCGCCACGTTGAGACGTCTGGGGTCATTGAGGAAGCCAATGCCCTGGTGCTCATTGGCTCTCACACAGGAAAGGATGATGAAATCTTTCTCTCTGCCTTGGAAAGCATCCACACTGGCAATTTCCACTTCCTGTTATGAAACAGCAGTTTACCAACTCAGCTGACTGAATGACATTTCTTCTGGTTCAGGGAGTGAACAGTGGTAATTCAAACTGGGTTGTTTTTGTAGGTACCTATGAATGAATAAACAAACGAGCAAAGGAAGTGAAAATGTTAGTGCAAATGCTTTTATTCAACACATCATTTTCTTGTTCCCATGCTTATCCAGTCCTGAAAAATGCCAAAAGCGAATTCCAGGATTCTGAAGTGAAAACCCAACTGAACTGACCTGGTAGAGCTTGGTATGAAGGGAGCCACTGAACTGCATGTACTGGACCAGGTAGGACCGCTGTCCTTCATAGGGAGTGATGATGCCTATTTGGTCGGGTTTAGCCCCAGCTTTCAGTAACCTTGTGGTTATTTTCTCCACATTGGCAGCCTCAGTTCTGCAAAGGTATCACAGACATCTTAAAATAAGATGCATTATTAAAATTTCATTATTTCACCCATTATTTTTATCTATAAATCAAGTAATTAATAAATAAAAATTAATCACATTTTAATCAAAAACCATACATCGACAAAAACATTTATCATTCAAGAACCCCTTTTGCTGCTAAATTACTGAATGAGCTCAGAAACAAGTAAAAATGTTTTTAATGTGTTTAAGTTAATCAATCATATTTTCATTGAAAACCCTGTATTGACAGAATAAACACTTTCAATTCAAAAAATGTTTTTGCTGCTAAAATTTTTGAATAAATAGACATGAGCTCAACAACAAAGATGCTTAACAATAATTTTTTCAGCATCTAATCAGATTGTTTATTGAACCAGAAATTAACCACAGTGAGATTAAGAGAAGTGAGTTTGTCTTCCATCGCTGTTGGTGACTGTCGCTCGTGCGTCAGTTATGGGTGTACCAGGACTTTTTTTATGTAAAAAAAAAAAAGATTAATTGCATTAAAATCTATGCAAAAAATGCACTGAAATCCAACCCCTATGATACATAAATATCTGTTGAAACCTTACTAGTATGTCTATCATCTTCATACATATGTTGTCCAACAAAAACAGCAAGATGAATCTGTAAAGCTTTTTAACAAAGTGAAACCAAATCCAAACCTGTTCAGATAGGATGTTCCAGAGCTCGCTATCTCCTCTTGGCCTTGGGTGACATAGAAGAACATGGGCTTGTCTGGCTGTGGCCACTGGAAATCAAAGCCTTTTTTCACCCGATCAGCTGTAGATGGAGCAAAGAAGAACAGGAACACACCCCACATCTTTCATCGACTTCTCTCTATACATACAGGTCAGATTAGCCTTGAATTAAGAGACTGTTCAGCACAAAGTAAGTCCTAAATAATTAATTTCCTCATCCAGATCACTTTAGTTTTCTAATGCTCCTTGTATATGAATGCAAATTCAAAGTTTCTGCATTAGACATGGGTCACAAGAAATTTATAGTTAAACCTACAACAATGTGTCCACTCCAAGACCTTTCAGCTTGACAAGGAGAACATTAATTGACAGTCAGTCAAACTGACAGTTTGATTGACTGTCAGTTATAACAAACTACCATGAATTTACCAGCAGTAACTCCATTCTGCAAGGAGCCCTCATAGAAGATGTTGGAGGGGAAGGCGCTGAGGGCCGGGTGCATGCGGTACTGGACTTGCAGACGGATGGGCCTGATGCCCAGAACCACAAGGCGCTCAAAGAGAGACTGGGACAGGCCTGCTTTTGCTGCCTTCTTACACATCACCACAGGCCCCAGCTGGCAGTGATCCCCCACCAGAATCAGCTACAGAAAGAGAACACAATGAAGATGAAGAAGGTTCAAACAAGTAAGTTCAGTTGTGGATCTCAAAACAGCAGGAATAAAACAGCAGTAATACTCCTGCTGTCATTTCTGTTGGTTTCTTCACTGTTACCTGTTTGGTCCCAAGGACAACCGGCACCATGCACTCTGGTTCTGTGGCCTGAGTGCTTTCATCAATCAAGATCGATCGGAACTGCATTTTAGCCAGACGGGGATCTCCTGCTCCAACACATGTGCAGCAGATCACATCGGCATTCTGGGTGGAGGAGAAACCCAGAAAAACCCAGATTTCATTTGGATAAGCTTTGCTGCATCAGCTCCTTACTCTCATCAGGTTATTCAGTGTCACACTCAGCCAGTCATACCATGAGCAGCTCCCGCTCAGCAGTGCGTCTCAGAGCTCTGTAGCGCTTCTCGTCAGAGGACGACAGCTCTCCAGTCTCATCCTTCAGCTGCTGGAGTTTCTGCAGCTCCGGCATGCTGCCCACATCAACCAGAGAGAAACTACATCCATGAGGTTCTGTTCTCAATGTGAACCGGAGCTGGAATTACTTGCATCACTATGTGACTCTTATTAAAACAATGTTTTTTTTACTTTGTTTTTTTTTTATTTGTGAAAAACATTGAGCTCCTCTGCCTTCTCCGTATGAACCTGCTGCCTTCTGAACAAATACACAGCTCCGTCAGAAACACCCAATCAGAGCCAGGAGGAGGGTCTTAGCACTGTCAATCAACTCATGTACTGACTCACCCCCTCCATCTTTCTCACTGTTACATTACAACTTCTTCCTCATTGCAGTTTGCTATGAATGCTAGGCAAGTAAGCATAGCCATATGAGTTACAAGTTACAGTGTACGCAGAGCATCCAGCCCTTCATATGGAAAAGGCAGGTCATACCTTCTCTGTGTGAACCTCCGAGCTAGATGTTCTCGATTCATGAATTTATAATTAAGTTCATGCGTTGCTATTGGTTTACATCTTTTGACTGCATTACCTAAATCCAAAAGGTTGCACATTTTAAAAAATCAATTTAATCCATAGCAAAATAATCAGCTGATCTGAGTATTTATCATAATATTTGGGCCAGCAATGAATTTCTACAATCTCTGTTGCTGATTGTCGCTGCAAACATCAGTTGAGAGTTGGCCACGTCCCGCCCACATAGCAAGGAACAGAGTGTATAATGGAAAAGCTTTCTACCTGGGGTAGAACCGAACCGCACAATAACAGGTTAGTGAGCAACGTGCCAGTGGAAAAGCACCTTTAGAGATATTTTTAACAAATATGTAATAAAAATTTAAAAAAGTATTTTTGTAAAAGTTGAAAGTGAAACTGTAGCAAATTGTTGATTTGCCACTTTGTACATCGAAAGTTACCCCCAGATAAAAGGTAAATTTATTTATATCTCCTAATTTTGCTGGTCAAAACACAAATACCAGATTGCTTACAAACATCCACTGATTAATCAGTCAGCCAGAGATCAAAATTAGCTTATCAGATTTTCATTGGCTATGCCTGGTAAACGTATTCCACCCTCAGAATTCACAATGATGTTCTCTTTGAACTTTACCAAAAACATCTGATAAAATGTGCAGACCAATGCGTGGAAAGCATAAATGGTGGGAATTTTAGAATTTCTCCATTTTCAACTCAATTTAAAACTATTACCTCAATAAATCTCAAAGCCACATTTTTACTCTTGTACATTTCAATACAGTAGCAAAATAAAAAAAATTAAAAGACAGAACAGGCAGGGCAGATGGTAGAGAAAATAATATGTAGGGAAAAGCCTGATCTCTAATCACTTAACATGAAAACAGTGACTACACACACCGTCCCTTGAGGGTTACCTTTCCATGTTCCGGATCTGGTTGTGCAGAGCCAGGAAGGACACCGGAGAATCTATGGCTTCCCTGCTTTTGGCACAAAGTCTCACTACCTTCAGCCCCGTCTGGTGAATCTTCTCAGTCAGCTGATCAACAGCAATGTTACTGGGAGCACACACCAGCACTGGTCTGGAAGAACAACACATGGGCAACATGAAAACTGTCTTAGTTAGTCCTCAGAAATACAGCTTATGGCCAAAGAGATCAGTCATTTTCAACATCAGAGAAAATAAAAAGCCTAGTCCCAGTAAGGACTGGGGTATGTAAACTTTTGATCAGTCATTTTGGAAGTTTCTATTGTCATTATCATTTTAAAAAGATTAAAACAGTTCCATCCATCCATCCATCTTCTTCTGCTTATCCGGGGTCAGGTCGCGGGGGTAGCAGCTTCAGAAGGGAGGCCCAGACTTCCCTCTCCCCGGCCACTTCTTCTAGCTCTTCCGGCGGAAACCCGAGGCGTTCCCAGGCCAGCCGAGAGACATAGTCCCTCCAGCGTGTCCTGGGTCTTCCCCGGGGCCTCCTCCTGGTGGGACGTGCCCGGAACACCTCACCAGGGAGGCGTCCAGGGGTTAAAACAGTTGTTTGGCAAATTTATTTAACCACCACAAATAATGAGTGAAGAGATTTTTTTTATTTATATTTTTTGGAAAATGATCACAAAAAAAATGATCAAGGATTCTGATAGGGTATGAAAACTTATGAGCACAACTGTATCTTGCCAATGATTTTTTTTCTTCATTTAGAATCAAATTAATGTGAGTCTTGAAGGATACACCAGTTTAAAACACCCGGTCGAAAATAGAGGAAGAAACTGGTTTTCTGTAAGTCCAGTAATTAAACTGTTGTAGTTCCTTACCCGGTTCCCTGCCTAGCCAGATGGTACACTATGGTGGCTGAGGTGACCGTCTTCCCTGTGCCGGGGGGGCCCTGGATCAGACTGAGGGGCCGTTGCAACACTGTCTTCACAGCATAGACCTGCGTCACAACAAAGCATGTTCATTAAACCCAGTTAGTAAAAGTACCAGGCAGCAAACAGTAATGATCATTATGCTGTTAGTATTGTATCTCTCAAGGTCACCTGAGAGTGGTTGAGGTCAGGCAGGCCTTGAACAGTGAAGCGTTTAGGCAGCTGGCACTTAATGAGCACGTCCTCCACCTCGTGTCCCAGCAACTTGTGATAGATGTAGCCAGAAACTGAAGTCTCATCCACAGCAAATGTTTTCAGGGCGCTCTGCATCCTTCAGAATAAAAGCACGAAAAGGCAGCTACTACACTGCTTCTCTTCATCACAACAGGTGCAGACAAGGTTGTGTGCCTGTGGCTAAGTACCTGTCAAAGGAGGTGGACTTCCACACAAAGTCCACCTGGAAGTTATGAGGGATCTCCACCGGAGCTCCGGCACTACTCCGAAGCTCAATGGCAATCTCATCGCCATAGTCTTGGGTTAAATGTTAAGGAAACACCACGACTCCTCCACGTCTCCCAGACTTGAACTAACATATACAAAAACAAAATCCCACTAAAATATACTGAAGTCTGTGGATGTGAATACCTTTTATAGAATTGTAGCCGTGTAAAGTGGTTTCTGGCTAAAACATAATAATTTTAATTCATTGACTGGATAATTTATTAATTAGACTTTATAGCATTTCTATTTGTTATTTAGAAATGTTGGAAGGATGCTCTAAAGATAACGTGATATAATTTGTTCATATTGTTATAGTGTGTAAACATACAATACAAAAATAACCAGTATGACGTGAGTGAGATTATTATGGCTAACAGTCCAGCTTAGTTTAAGTAGTTTGCCAGAGCTGCCACTAGATGGTGCTATGCCTCCTTGTTTCACCCATTGCCTGTTCTGCCCATCAGAACAACACTTGTGAACAACTGTGTGCCTGTTGACAGTCAGAAGGATACTGTCAGGAACTTTGATGACATGTCCAATGCCTTTCCATGGAGGGGCCAGGTCTCCTTTATATCTGAGGCAGATTTCATCACCCTGCATCAGTCGCATATCTCAAAAAAAAACAGAAGATAGATGTTAGAAATTAGCCAAGAGAGACGTTCAGAGCATAATTCCTGCTGCAAGATGAACAAATATTAGGGTTGTACCAATTGCAGTTTCTGGCCAATCCCCGTTCTTTAAAAAAAACCTGACCTGCCGATTCTGATTTTGGCCAATATTGATTTTTTTGTCTGAAAACTTGCAAAATACAGCAACAGAGTTGCTAAGTTAGCAACAGTGAGGGGTGACTATTGTTAACCACAGAGGTTCAGATGTGACCTGGTGGCCGATCTGTCTGTCAGTTTCTCACTGCTGAGCAAAAGGGGACAGAAAATCAGACTAAGTGGCTGACTTTCAGTCCTTTGTGGAGAGAGAGAAGATCGGTGGATAAGATCGGCTTCACATTAATCAATCTCCCAAAATTGAGCAAATTGGGATGGATTTATCGGTGCTTTCCCAACAAATGTGTGTATGAAGATGGTAAAAACTTAAGATAGTTACCAGAGTCAGTCTTGGGAAGGGTGAAATAAGCAATCCTTTTTTTATTCAGGCCCAGGTCCCATCTAATCGTTATATTTTCTTGAGTCTGAAGAGGTAAAAATAATAATAATAATAAACTGATCACAATTATCTAATTTTTCTGCCTGTATGACAAGCATACATCAAACACTTTATGAATAATTGCCAGTCAACCTGTGACTCTTTCAGTTTCTTATCATAGTCAGCCTCCAGCTTTACAAGAGGACCAAAGATATTCTGGTACTGATAGGCGTCCTCGTAACGCAGGAGGACATGCTGTGGCTCCTCGTCCACTCCGGGCTTCTCCAGGTCCTCCAGAGTAGCAGTGGGATTTTCCTGTCAGGAAAAACAAAGACTAAGTCCAGCATGACAAGGGTCAAATAAAAAGCCACATAAACCAGTTCCATGGTTGTACTAACTCTAGATAGCTTCCCACTGAGCACATCAAGAGTAAAGAAGCCTTAGGAACTAAGGCACAGATAAATCTGATAAACTGGCCCAGATTTCCTCAACTTTGAGAGATTGGTGATTGGCCAATACTGATCTTATCCACCGATCTTATTTACCTCCACAAAGCTCTGAAAATCAGCCACTGTCCCCTTTTGCTCTGCACTGAGAGAGGACTGACTGACAGACTTGCCCAGTAGGTCAAGTCTGCAACTGTGCAATTACCAATCATCACCCCACTGTTGCCAACTTAGCTTCTTAATATTTACCATTATTTCAGAAAAAATATTGGCCAAAATTGGAATTGGTAGTCAGATTTTTTACAGATCAGTGATGAGCCAGAAAACTGCACCATTGTTATTGCCTGGTCTTTGCCTTCTTGTGCAACTAAAAAATTTTTTGCTTTCAGCACAGTCTGAGCTCTGTATCATCGATTCTCTACCGGGCCAATCAACGAACAGAAGAAAAAGTTGTGAACAATGACATCTGCGCTGTTTTGGAATTGTAGCCTGCCTGTAGTTTTAGCAATGGCAGCGGAGGAAGTGAAGGAAGCCATGTTGGCAACACTTCCAAATGTTGAATTAACATTAACATATTGGCTCTTCTCTCTTTGCATTGGAGGATGGTTGTTTACATCACAGGCAATTTCCGGTAAGCTTCATAGCATTGAACTGGCGCATTACATATGTCACAGGCAAGCGTTAGCAATTGGGTAAAATTTAAAACCTCAACACAGTCCACGTCTCCAGGAAGCGATCATTTCTCAACAGCTGAGAGCCCAGACCGTCTGGACAAAGCAAAGCGTACTAGGTACAGCCTATGTTTGTGTCACACTATGACCGCTGGCAGGCAACTGAAAACAACAGCATCAGAGGATTTTATCAGAAGCCTCTGAAAAAAACATTTTAAGGGACTAAGAGAAAAAGGAAACAATAAAAAAAACAGACAAATGGAAGAATGTAAATGAGAAAAAAAGAAAAATAGGAAAAATTAGAAAAAGAAATAAAATGGCCTCAGCAGATACTGTATACATGCACAAATTAACCTGACCATGCATGGAGTTCAAATGCAATACAATCCATACAGCTGTCTAGACAAATCAGATTCCATGCAAAGAAGAGTTATTGTAAATAAATGAGTGTGGGACAGAAAGGCTAACATTACCTTCCACAGCTCCTCCAGCTTATTGATCTGCTGGGCGGTGATCTGCCGGGCCCGGAGCTGCTCCTGTTCTGAAGGGATTTTAACCAGCCAAGACAGGAAGCAGCGGTCCTGGATGAGTGGCTGCCACTGGGAGCTGTCCCAGTTAATGTCCTTCAGGCTACTCTGACTAGCACACGGTTGTCTGGGATTCATTTGGACAGAAATAAGTATTCTTTTAAAGCGAGCCTATGATCAGGAATATGTGAGAGCAGTGTGAGCGGGGCACCTGCACAGCAACACCACCACTGAGTCGGCCTTGGCTGGGATGAAGCCCAGCAAGAAAACGTTGCGGCAGCCACAGTTGTAGCACTCCAACACCGTCTCTCCCAGAGGGCCATCTTTGTGCAGGGTCACCTCCTTGGACTTGGCCCTCACCAGGTGGTTCACGATATGGCTGCAAAGGCAAGCCAATGAAAATTATCGCAGAGTACAGGAAGTGACATCACTCCTGTACTTACAGCGCACTCAACATGCCTCTAGAGTGCAAGTCGTTTTTTAGTTGTGTGCAGTTCCAAACACTTTGGCAGGAAAAGCAGCAAGATACAGCGACAAAATGTAAGGAACCAAAAAGTAATGCAGGTGAATATTTTGTGTTCCTAATGTAGCATTCTATACAAAATGATTCTGTTATTGGTGCAGCACTGATAAGAATGACTCTCCAGTGCCTTGTTTCTTACGCTTTTACACAATTTGTCATGTTACAACTAAAAACTAACAGGTATTATTCAGGATATTAACAGATAGACCAATACTAAAGTAGTGCATACTAAAGTGAAAAAGTATCATTTTCAAATATAGTAACAAATAAAAATCTTTGGAGTTTTCTGCACTTGTATTCAGCCTCCATGAATTAATTCCCTCTAACTACTGTTAACTGTCATCACGGCTGCTAGACTTTTGGAATATGTTTCTACCAGCTTTGCACATCAAGAAATCAAGATTTTATTTTTTGTCAATTCTTCTTCACAAAATAGTTCAAGTTTAGTCAAATTTCATGTGCAATGGCTGTGAAAAATAATGTTCTCCTTGAACTTACTGTAGGTCTCTTTAACTAGGCCATTTCAACACTTAAGTATGCAATGATCTAAGCCTAGCTGTGTCTGGATGTGTACAGGTGAAGATCCACCCCAGTCTCCAGTCTTCTTCAGCCTCTAACAGGTTTACTTCCAGGATTGTCCTGATTTAGCTCTGTCCGTCTTCTATTGTCTCTGGTCAGCTTCCCAGTCCTGGCTCAAGAAACATTTCCCCCCAGCATTATGCTGCCACCACCACCAGAATAATAATAATAATGTTTATTGTTATTAATACTGCTATTATTGTTATTTATAGAAGTTGAAATTTGCTTTTGATTCTGCATGGTGGGTAAAAACCATAAAGCACTTTGTGAAACATTACTGTGTTTGGGAAAAATGATTCCCTGTGTCACCTTCCAGAGGTGAGCTTAACAAACTCCCCCAAGTAATTACAAATTGAAATTCAAAAATAGTTTAAAAAGGGAAATTAAATCTTGTTTTTGTTTTTTGTTGGAAAACCAAAAACCAACTCTCCCAGAATCCTTTGCTCTGTGTTGACGATCTTATTGGTCATACTGATGATTCATCAGCGTGTGTGCAATGTTTTCTGGGTGATGTGCAATGTTCCATCCTCCACACATATCATTTAACCTCCAGGCTAAAAAATTTAATTTGATTAATACTTCTTTATTATCATGAGTTACTTTGCTTTGGTCTGTCACCTAAAAAACAATAAAGGTTGTAGCTGTAACAAGTTAAAGGTTATGTGAATACCTTTGCAAGAAACTGTACCAGTATTCATTTCAATCAAATTTAGAATTACATCAAGTTTTTAAATGCATTTTAGCAATGAAACAACCAAAAAGCTCAATTTAATGAACAAATGCTTTCTTTGTTGTGCATGTGACTGATACCTGCCGGATGTATTTCCACGGCCGTTACAGAACCATTTCTTGCTGGTGTTGCAGTAGACCACACAGGCTGGATCATGAATTCCACAGTAACTACAGAAATGCCAGGAAGAAAAAACAGAAAACTACACTGAGGTGACATATGAAACCTCAGTAAACAAAAGACAGAAATGCATGACCAGGCTGTCAAAGTTGGTCACTACATTCTACACTCTGAATGTCATGGATTTTATATTAATATTTTGAAATAAGTACTCAGGTGTTTTCAGAGACATTTGTTTTTTACAAAGACCCATCTACAGATGTACAAGGCTAATAAAGCTTATAAAGCTTAAAAACATCACTTGTTTCATAATCCCATTTGACTCTAGCAGTTCATGGTTATTATTGGTCTGTGATTTGTTAGTAAGTGGGCTCATTGATTAAGTTCTGCCTAGAAACTCAGGCTGAACCTGAGGGTGAAACAACAACTGGACGAGGCACATGCAACACTCAGGTCTTTTACCAGCAGGCATGCAATGGGAGGTCCTTGCTGTAGTAAGCATCCTCTTCATCTTCTTCAAAGTTTAATTCTGCAAGGAGCTGGCTGGCTTTCCCCACAGGGTCATCTCCATTCTGCAGCACAACATCCGAACCGTTGACCTGAGGAGACAGATGGCTGGATCATAAAAAAACCCATATACAACACTAAATCCACTCACTGGAAACCTCTGTTTTAGAAAGCCTGGACACAGTTAACTGGATGTGATGATCAATCAGCTGTCATCAGTTATATTATATTACAGGGACGCCGCTCTGACTGTGTACTGTACGATTAAATAACTGTTGACAGCCTTGAGATACAGCTTGTGTCGGTGTTCAGTAAACTGACTGCGTTCGTCTCCTTTTATTATTGAGCCATTGGAAATGAGCAGTGACTGCTTGCACAGAGCAATAATTAGCACTCTTGCTCTTAGGCAAATAAAGCTCGAACTCTAACATGCTAACTGTAAAGGCAGAGCAGCTAACCTCCTAGGCAACCAACGGCATTAGAGCAACACATCAGGCATCTTCCAGGCTGTTAGCCACCATCAGCTAACTTGTATTGTGTCAACACAGCAGGAGACGCATTTTCTAAACAAATGGTGAAAAAAATTTAAAGAATTTCACAAACCTGGTTATCCAACTGGCCGTGGGTCTGGCCCTGCGTTTGCGTCTGGCTGGGCAAGGTAAAATCGGTGAAGTCGTACTCGGAGCCCTGGGTGTCCGCTCCCAGCAGCTCCGACTCCTCGGAGTCCAGGAACGTCAGGGTCTGCGAGCTCGGCCCGTACGCCTCCACGCTCATGTTTCCTGCTTCTTCTCGATGGTATTCCTACCGTTTCGACAGTATTCCATAAAGCATCGGCATCCCAGAGTCGTCCCAACCACAGACACAAGATAATGAACGCAGAGGGTGGCTAAGGAGATGGAGTCTCGCTGTGGACAAGTGGATAGTGTTCCGTTTCCTGTGGTTCATCACTAACACTCGACTCCTAAACAGGCACGTGCAGACGGGAGGGCGAGGGGGGCTTGAGCTCCTGCCCTTTTTATCCTTTTTATCCTTGATGCCCCTAGTGCCCTTTTTGAGTTTGTTTTTTTCCAAAGAATTTATTTATTTATTTTAATCTGTTTTATTTTCAAGCTAAATATAATAATTTAGTAAAAATAAACTAGTCTGGCTGCCCTCAGTGTACTTTGCTGTATTGTAAAAAATACAGCAAAGGCTAACAGTGTACAGTCTCCTTGCTTCTTTCGTTTTTAGCAGATATTTGATACCCTATAGCAGGCATGTCAAACATACGGCCCGCGGGCCGGACCCGGCCCGTTGGATGATTTAATCCGGCCCGGCATAAATTTCTGAGTATGTCAAAAAAAAAGCGAGTCTCTAGCTCATTTCTATCAAAAATTGTGATTTTTTAAAAATAAATACAAACCAAATGCTCCCTCCGGCCGCTAGAGGGCAGTAAATGTGTAAAAGCGCTCACGTCCAGCATGCGGCACTGATACGAGTTAGTAACAGGATGTAAGCATTCGCAATGTGATGCGTCCAAGTAAAAATAAACTGGCAATCTTACTTCACCATTCACCACTACTAAACAAGTTATCGGTCAACACACCCTTCCCAAAATGGCACTGTCAAAAAAAAGAAAAGTGGACACAGAATGCAGAGGGTTCCAGGAAAAATGGACTGAGAGGTATTTATTCACGGAAGTGAACGCAAAACCAGTGTGCTTGGTATGTAATCAGCAAGTTGCAGTATTCAAAGAGTTTAATATTCGGCGCCACTATGAGACTCATCATAAAGAAAAGTTTGACCACTTGAATGGACAAATAAGGAAAGACGAGATAAACAAATTGGTCGCTGGTCTGAAGAAACAGCAGTCTACTTTTACACGCAGCCGCGATATTTCTGATGAGGCTGTAAGAGCCAGCTACATTATTGCCAACGAGCTAGTGCAGGCATCCAAGCCATTTTCTGATGGGGAGTTTGTAAAAACATGCATGCTGAAGGCTGCAGAAGTCGTGTGCCCTGAAAAGCGACCTGCTTTTGCCAATATTAGTCTAACAAGGAACACTGTCGCAGATCGGGTGACAGAACTCTCAAGTGACTTGAGCAGCCAACTGAAAGAGAAAATCAAGTCATTTATCGCATTTTCAATTGCAATAGATGAGAGTACCGATGTCACAGATATTGCTCAACTGGCCATATTCATTAGAGGTGTTGATGAAACTTTGACCATCACCGAGGAGCTTCTTGAAATGGTGCCTATGAATAACACCACAACAGCAGATGACATTTTCAGCGCTCTCGTTGGCGCGCTGGACAAGGTGGGAGCGGACTGGTCCCGTGCCGTGAGCCTGGCTACCGACGGTGCGCCATCAATGATCGGGAGAAAGGCAGGCGTTGCCACAAAATTCCGTGACAAAGTACAGACTGCAAATGGAGGACAAGAGTTTTGGATATTTCACTGCATTTTACATCAGGAGGCGTTATGTTGTAAAACACTGCAAATGGACCATGTTATGAGTGTGGTTGTGAAAACTGTCAATTTCATCAGAGCGCGCGGGCTAAATCACCGTCAGTTTGACACATTTCTCAGTGATAATGACATTCATGCTGGCCTACCATACCACACTGACGTGCGGTGGTTAAGCAGAGGTGCAGTACTTAAGTGCTTCTTTGAGCTACGAGGGGAAATTGGACAGTTCATGGAGAAGAAGGGATGCCCAGTAAAGGAACTTAAATGCAAGGAATGGGTGCAGGATCTTGCGTTCATGGTTGATATTACACAACACTTGAATACACTTAACACTAAATTGCAGGGCCGTAACAGAGTTGTCACTCAATATTACGACAGCTTAAGTGCGTTCAAGATGAAACTGTCACTGTGGGAGACGCAGCTATCCAACAGTGACACCGCGCATTTCTCTTGTCTCACAGCTGTGCGTCCGGAGGCACCGGGCCGTCCCGATAATGATTTGGATAAATATAAAGATAACATAACAGATTTGCTGCAAGAGTTTGAGCAGAGGTTTCAGGTATTCGGTGAACTTCAAAACAAATTTGGCTTTTTTCGCTTGCCATTTACAGCGAAGCCTTCTGATATGCCAGCTGACATTCAACTCGAGCTTATTGACTTGCAGTGTGATTCCGCTATGAAGGATAAATTTAGGTCAGTGGGATTGGATACGTTTTATCAATATCTCGTGCCAGGTTACCCCAAATTAACAGCCATGGCTGCAAAGGTTCTATCCATGTTTGGGACTACTTATCTTTGTGAACAGATGTTTTCGGTAATGAATAATAATAAAACAAAGCAGCGCTCAAGGTTAACAAATAAACACTTGAATGACATTGTTAAATGTGCTGCTACTCAGGATTTGACACCTAATATCGATGCACTTGTGAAGGCAAAAAGATGCCAAGTTTCAGGAGCCAGCAGCAGCAAGTAGACTGCAGGAGTGCATTGAGAGAGAGAGAAAAAAAGTGGGATGACACAAAATTTGTTTGCACTCGTGAATACAGATAATTAAAAATAAGATTCATCTGATTTCATATTAAAGACAATTGATATTGTGCAGTTTGTTCTCAGCTTCAGTAGGCCCAGCCTAGTAGTTTGATCTGACGTAGTCTAATCTTATTGCCCATGCACTGCACTTTTTGTATTTACTTCAAAGCAGTATGACAATTAAGGCGAAAATATTTTTTTCATAGCTCCCACTTGAGTTTGTTATTGTGGTGAGTTGGTTCAGGTGTAAAACTGCATTCAATCAACTGTTAAAATAAACCAGTTAACACCTTCATACCCAAACATGAAAATCATTTTTTTCCATTGTTTGTTGAATAAATGTGTTGTGCTCAGAAAAGATCCCTTGTCATCTATAATTATAATATGTAGGGTAGGCCACAAATGTAGGCTGAATGATAACACGTAGTACTGAAAAACAAAGCTAAATATTTGGAGTTGACATTCTTTTACTGATCCGGCCCACCTGAGAACAGAAAGTCTGGATCCGGCCCCAGAGTCAAACTGAGTTTGACATGCCTGCCCTATAGGAAAAAATAATCATTCTTCAGATTGATTTTTTTAATATGAAAATAGTTTTAACATATAGCTTGATTATGCTTCATATGTGGACTGGTTGGTAAACTGATGCAGATCCAGATTTATTAGAGCTAATTGAGAATGAGTGTCTCTGGGTCTTCATGATGAATACCACAGACTTGTGGATTGTCGACCCACAAAGACATTGTTTCTTTAGGCGCTGTTCCATTAGCCCGTCTCTAACCGATTCGGTTCCGGTCCGCCTCGGCCGGATTTGTTTTCCATTAGTAAATCCGGCGCGGCTCAGCCCGGCTGTTCTCAGATTTTCGTACTAGAACTAGCAGCACCAAGCAGGGTGCAGCTGTTAGGTATCGTTTTTTTTTTTTTTTCCTTTTTGGGGTTTTCTTTTTCTTTTTGTTCGTCTGTGGTTCCGTTGGTTGTCCACCGGATAACGCCAGGGGCTGCCTCCCGGGCAGGGCATTACCTGCGGTTCAGCACACCTGTTGGTCATCATCTAATCATCCTGAGGTTTAAGAGGAGCGGACTGACTGCACTTCTTCGCCTGAGTGTTTGCCAGTGATGGTACCTTGAGCCTACCCGGAGTTACTCTCTTTTCTCCCAGCGAATCTTCTCTAAGTAATCCTTTGTTGCCTCCCTGTTCCCAGGTGTTCCTAGCGACTCCTCGTAAAGATCTCGTTCTGGCCCTTTGGATAACCCATCCTCGTGACGCCGTGGTGAATACCCACTGGTTGCCCGAGTCCCACTTCCATCTCCTCAGTTGGATCTCGAGCCGAACCCGGACCTGCCAGTTAGCAGTAGGACCGCTTCTCTGCCTCCCTCCACGCCTGGATCTACCTGTCCGTCCTTCACCGCAGCCTCCACGTAGCAACCTGGAACCACCCTCATCGAGCAGTACTCTGGAATCCAGATCACCTCCCAGGACCTGCAAAATAGGAGACGAACCCCGAGCCCGCAGCCTACCCTCTCCCAGCAGTCATTATTTGACAACACAAGTAAGACCGTTCCAGTAGTACCCGTGTAGCTGTCATTTCCTACAACCTTGAACTCAACATTTTATCTGTTCTTCAGTATGCCAGCGACTCCGTGATCCCCCCACCCCCTGGAAAGACCCTGATCCATCTTATTTTGCTCAATTGTATTCAATAAACATTATACTACTGATTTCTTTACTCCTGTCTTGTTCTGCATGTGGGTTAAAAAACTAGATCCAAACATGACAGCAGCACTGAAACCACTTCACTGACAACTGACTGTAATCATTGATTGGCTCATTATTTACTTCACTGAAAGTGTTAATTGGGGCCTGCCATGCAAAGCAATGGCAGGAACCTATTACTATTGTCGGAGAGAAGCGTCTCTTTAATTGGGGCCTGCCATGCAAAGCAATGGCAGGAACCTATTGCTATTCTCCCAAGAAAAGTTTCTTTATTGGGGCCTGCCCATAGCAATGCATAAGGAGAGCAGTACTGACTTGCGAAGCAAGTCAGTACTGCCTCCATGCATTGCATGGCAGGCACCTATTATTCTACACCCAATAGAATGTCTCTTTATTATTATAGTTGGGGCCTGCCCATAGCAATGCATAGGGATGTAATCCCTATGCATTGCATGGCAGGCACCTATTGTTCTACACCTCAAAATAACTGCCGCTTCCTACTACCGTTAATGCGGCTCGTACCGCTGCATGCCCCCTCACAATATATATATCAAAACGTGAGGCTCAATCCCGTGAGGGGAGCTATTACTTTTGTTGGCATTTCGAGTAACTGTGGCGACATAATTAACAAAAAACGAGCCAAATTTAACTCAAAACAAAAGTCTAACTGACACAAAACAGTGTCAGTTAGACTCAAAATAGACATAGAATTTAGTCTGCCTCTCTGAACTGCTCTTTAGAACTACAATGACTGAAGGTTAGAACTACAACATGGCGGACACTGAGTGCCTACAAAAGAGGTCTGAGCTGAATGTCAGAACTACAACATGGTGGAACTGTCAGTTACTACAGAGGAGGACTGAGCTGGCCTTTAGAACTACTTGTGTTTTGGGCATTATATAACTGATTTTATCCAACCATTGTTACACATGGATTTAGTGAGGCAATTTAAAATGAAGCTTACTGAAAATTTCAAAATAAAAGCCTTGAATATTTTTACATCAGATAATTGCTCTTTTTGGCTTTATGTGACTTTTTTATCCAAAGCACTGTTACACATGGGATTAGTGTGGCAATTTAAAATTAAGCTTAACAAAAATTTCAAAATAAAAGCCTTGACAATTTTTACATCAGATAATTGCTCTTTTGAGCATTATATAACTGATTTAACCCAGCAATTGTTACACATGGGATTAGTTTGGCACTTTGAAATGAAGCTTAACAAAAATTTCAAAATAAAAGCCTTGAGAAGTTTTACATTAGGTAATTGCTCTTTTGAGCAATAAATAACTGATTTAACCCAATGACTATTAGACATGGGATTAGTTTGGACCTTTGAGATTAAGCTTAACAAAAATTTCAAAATAAAAGCCTCATCATGCCCCTGAGGTTAGTGCACCGCCGCAGGCGGTGCAATAATATTATTCTGCATTATCTTTTTCTCTCAGGTTAGGGAACTGCCTTGCGCAGCAAGGCAGTTCATTAGCATTAGCATTTTAGCTTAAATAAGCTATTAGCTATTTATTTGACTTATTAGCCATGTTTTTTCTACTTCTTGGAGTAAGTCCATTATAGAGAACATCCTAGTGATATCCCACATGCTAGTGACAGCAATCATGCTAACATTAGCATTTTTGCTAATTTTAGCTGATACACTTACTTTATCATACTGAATGGTGCAAGTGAATGTTAGTCAACAGTCTTGTCATTGGGGCCTGCCATGCAAAGCAATGGCAGGAACCTATTGCTATTGTCGGAGAAAGTGTTTCTTTCTTCTTCTTTATTTTTCTTCCGTAACCGTTAATGCGGCTCGTACCGCTGGGTGCACACCTACAAATGAGGTATCAAAACGTGCAGAAAATTCACGCCATTCCAGCTATTACTTTTGGTGGGATTTGGGCTTAACGTGGCGACATAATTCGCAAAAAACTACGAAAAAAACCCCATTATAAGTCAATGGGAAAAATCCTAGAAATACCCTATTTTTGAGGATTTTCTGTGTCGTCACAATTTCACCTAGAAATGCCATTCAAATTTCATTTTGTAGATACGTCTGTGATCTCTTCGAAAGTGAAGACGGCTCGTCGATACCAGTTACGGTTTGTCCACAATTTGCCTCTAAGCGACCCAAAGTTTCTCATTTTTCCTAAAGTTAGAGTGCGTCTCTGGCTGCTTAGAGTGAGAGATGAAGACAACTTTTTCAGCCCAAATCATTTTTGAAATCGCCATCACGCCCACAAATATCGCACGATTAGTATCAAAATCGGTCCTGACATTGATACGCCTGTCTGCTCCGGTAAAATGTTTTCGAAATTTATCTAGACCGTACGGTTTTCTGTCACGGTGCTTCAGAGCAAAGTCATGCGACAGGATTTTCTGAGGCTGTCTGAGGCTCTCTCCCATGTATTTGAATAGAATTTCAGATCTGGGCACAACATTTCTTTCTCTCATCACTGTAAATGCTCTGACTGAGGTACAGATATGAATCTTGGGACTATCGCAGAAGACACATTGCCCTCTCATACGCTCGAAACGCTTTTCGAATATGTATTACGGTTCCCGAACACGAAGGATTTGTTTCCAATGCTTTTTTTCAGTAAAACGTGTAGGCTCAAACACACAATGGTGTGTTTGAGCATGTATGACTCACAGCTCACACCTGCTGAGACCATTATTTACCATAGCAACGGAACTCAAGAGGCTATTGGCTGCTGATTTGGACTACAAATACGCATCGCTGTAGTTCTATCTATCCTCAGTTGAAACAGATCAGGACTGAGAACTGGCCTTTAGAACTACCTGCTGCTATGGGCTGTATATAACTGATTTAACTCAGTAACTGTTACACATGGGATTAGTTTGGAACTTTAAAATTAAGCATATTGAAAATTTCAAAATAAAAGCCC
This sequence comes from Xiphophorus maculatus, assembly GCF_002775205.1. NCBI lineage: Eukaryota > Metazoa > Chordata > Actinopteri > Cyprinodontiformes > Poeciliidae > Xiphophorus > Xiphophorus maculatus. The sequence goes on from NC_036448.1 coordinate 1,762,048, forward strand.
TGAATATTTTTACATGACGTAATTGCTCTTTTTGGCTTTATTTTACTTTTCCATCCAAAGCACTGTTACACATGGGATTAGTTCGGAACTTTAAAATGGAGCATAATAATAATTTCAAAATAAAAGCCTTGAATATTTTTACATCAGCTAATTGCTGTTTTTGGCTTTATGTGACTTTTTCATCCAAAGCACTGTTACACGTGGTATTAGTTTGGCCCTCTGAAATGAAGCATACTGAAAATTTTAAAATAAAAGCCTTGCATATTTTTACATCATGTAATTGCTTTTTTTGGCCGTATATGACTTTTTCATACAAAGCACTGTTACACATGGGATTAGTTTGGAACTTTAAAATGGAGCATAATAATAATTTCAAAATAAAAGCCTTGAATATTTTTACATCATGTAATTGCTCTTTTTGGCTTTATTTGACTTTTTCATCAATTTCAAAATAAAAGCCTTGAATATTTTTACATGACGTAATGAAGCATACTGAAAATTTCAAAATAAAAGCCTTGCATATTTTTACATGACGTAATTGCTCTTTTTGGCTTTATTTGACTTTTTCATCCAAAGCACTCTTACACGTGGTATTAGTTCAGAACTTTAAAATAAAGCATACTGCAAATTTCAAAATAAAAGCCTTTAATATTTTTACATCAGCTACTTGTGTTTTGAGCATTATATAACTATTTTAACCCAAGGACTATTACACATGGGATTAGTTTGGCCCTTTGAAATGAAGTTTAACAAAACTTCCAAAAATAAAAGCCTTGAATATTTTTACATCATGTAATTGCTCTTTTTGGCTTTATTTGACTTTTTCATCAATTTCAAAATAAAAGCCTTGAATATTTTTACATGACGTAATTGCTCCAAAATAAAAGCCTTGACAACATTTTAAATCGTACCGAATGGTGCACGTCCACCTCGCTTAACGTTCTTGCGGTTCTCCGCGTGCCACTGATTACGTCGCGGCGTTCTTTAGCGTCGATGCCGATTTGTAGCGACGACGCCGTGCCCAAACCCCACGGGCGCGCCTCGGCAGGCCCCGGCTAAATTTCTTCCGAAATTTTCTAGTTCTCCTCATACTATTGCAGCTTTCTCTAGCATTGATGCTAATTGCTAGCATCAGAACGCTGGGTCCAAACCGACGGGCACACTGTGGCAGGCCCCGGTTAAATTTCTTCAGGAATTTTCTAGTTACTTATTCCGCTACCGTTAATGCGGCTCGTACCGCTGCGAGTCCACCCACAAAAGTGGTATCAAAACGTGCGGCTTATTCCCGGCATTGGAGCTATTATTTTTATAAGGAATCGGACTTACGATGGCGACGTAAAAAGCGAAAAACGAGCAAAATTACCAACTGCCGAAACGCAGAGCCTAACTGACACCAACTGCCGCTTTTTTAGAGTGAGAAATGAAGAGAATTTTTGACCCCACATTAGTTTTGAAATCACCGTCACACCCACAGATATCGCCCGATTGGTATCAAACTCGGTCATGACATCGATACGCATGCCTGCTCCGGTAAAATGTTTTCGAAATTTCTCTAGGGCTTACGGTTTTCTGTCAAGGTGCTTCAGAGCGAAATCATGCGCCAGGATAACTGACGATCTCCCAGATTCACTTCCATGTATTTCTGAAAAATTTCTGAGCTCTGCATGCACCATTTTTGTCTCATCACTGCAATTACTGTGAGTGAGCTACAAATATGAATCGCGGGTACTATGGGAGACGACAAATAGCCCTCTCATATGCTTCAAACGGTTTTCCAATATGTCTCTCGGTTCCTGAACGGCAAGGAGTTGTTCAGGCTGCTTTTTCCATATAAACCAATGGGGTGTCTCACAAAGATAGAAATCTTTTTCCACCTCTCTGTGTCACACACACATGACAGTTAGCAGAGGATTGATAACTATAGCAACGGAACACAGGAGGGGATTGGCTGCTGTTTAGAACTACAAATACGCATCACTGTAGTTCTAATCAATACTCAGTTAAAACAGAGGGTTGAGCTGCCATTTAGAGCTACTGGCTGTTTTGGCCAGTAAATAATGGATTTAACCCAAACACTGTTAGACATTTTAATTAGTGTGATCATTTAATATGAAGCTTATGTTTTTTTTCAAAATAAAAGCCTCATTATCCCCCTCAGGTTAATGCACCGCCAAAGGCGGTGCAATAATATTAGCATGCATTATATTTTTCTCTCAGGTTAGGGAACTGCCTTGCGCAGCAAGGCAGTTCATTAGCATTAGCCTTTTACCTTAAATAGGCTATTAGCTATTTTCTTACTTATTAGCCATGTTTAATATACTGAGTGGAGTAAGTCAATTACAGACAACATTCTAATGATATGCCACTGCTTCAAACAGTTACAATTCTGTCTCTCCGTCTCTGTCTCACTCACATGACAGCTGAACTGCTCTTTAGAACTACAATGACTGAAGGTTAGAACTACAACATGGCGGACACTGAGTGCCTACAAAAGAGGTCTGAGCTGAATGTCAGAACTACAAACATGGAGGAACTGTCAGTTACTACAGAGGAGGACTGAGCTGGCCTTTAGAACTACTTGTGTTTTGGGCTTTTTATAACTGATTTTACCCAACCATTGTTACACATGGGATTAGTGTGGCAATTTAAAATGAAGCTTACTGAAAATTTCAAAATAAAAGCCTTGAATAATTTTACATCATGTAGTTGCTCTTTTTGGCTTTATTTGACTTTTTCATCCAAAGCACTGTTACACCTATTAGTTTAGCTCTTTGAAATGAAGTATACTGAAAATTTCAAAATAAAAGCCTTGAATATTTTTACATGAGATAATTGCTCTTTTTGGCTTTATGTGACTTTTTCATCCAAAGCACTGTTACACATGGTATTAGTTTAGCTCTTTGAAATGAAGCATACTGAAAATTTCAAAATAAAAGCCTTGAATATTTTTACATCAGATAATTGCTCTTTTTGGCTTTATTTGACTTTTTCATCCAAAGCACTGTTACACCTATTACTTTAGCTCTTTGAAATGAAGTATACTGAAAATTTCAAAATAAAAGCCTTTAATATTTTTACATGAGATAATTGCTCTTTTTGGCTTTATGTGACTTTTTTATCCAAAGCACTGTTACACATGGGATTAGTGTGGCAATTTAAAATTAAGCTTAACAAAAATTTCAAAATAAAAGCCTCAACATGCCCCTGCGGTTAGTGCACCGCCGCAGGCGGTGCAATAATATTATTCTGCATTATCTTTTTCTCTGAGGTTAGGGAACTGCCTTGCGCAGCAAGGCAGTTCATTAGCATTAGCATTTTAGCTTTAATAAGCTATTAGCTATGTATTTTACTTTTTAGCCATGTTTAGTATACTGAATGGAGTAAGTCCATTATAGAAAACATCCTAGTGATGTCCCACATGCTAGTGACAGCAATCACGCTAACATTAGCATTTTTGCTAATTTTAGCTGATACACTCAACTCACTTTATCATACTGAATGGTGCAAGTACATGTTAGTAAACATTCTTGTGATTCTCCTCATATGATTGCAGCTTTCTTTAGCATTGATGCTAATTTCTAGCATCATAACGCTGGGTCCAAACCGACGGGCACACTTTGGCAGGCCCCGGTTAAATTTCTTCAGGAATTTTGTAGTTATTGGGGCCTGCCATGCAAAGCAATGGCAGGAACCTATTACTATTGTCGGAGAGAAGCGTCTCTTTAAGTATTATTGGGGCCTGCCATGCAAAGCAATGGCAGGAACCTATTGCTATTCTCCCAAGAAAAGTTTCTTTATTATTATTATTATTGGGGCCTGCCATGCAAAGCAATGGCAGGAACCTATTACTCTACACCCAACAAAGTGTCTCTTTATAATTGGGGCCTGCCATGCAAAGCAATGGCAGGAACCTATTGTTATTGTCGGAGAAAGTGTTTCTTTATTGGGGCCTGCCATGCAAAGCAATGGCAGGAACCTATTACTATTGTCGGAGAGAAGCGTCTCTTTAATCTTTATTTTTCTTCCGTAACCGTTAATGCGGCTCGTACCGCTGGGTGCACACCTACAAATGAGGTATCAAAACGTGCAGAAAATTCACGCCATTGGAGCTATTACTTCTGGTGGGATTTGGGCTTAACGTGGCGACATAATTCGCAAAAAACTACGAAAAAAACCCCATTATAACTCAATGGGAAAAATCCTAGAAATACCCTATTTTTGAGGATTTGCTGTGTCGTCACAAATTCACCTAGAAATGCCATTCAAATTTCATTTTGTAGATACGTCTGTGATCTCTTCGAAAGTGAAGACGGCTCGTCGATACCAGTTACGGTTTGTCCACAATTTGCCTCTAAGCGACCCAAACTTTCTCATTTTTGCTGAAATTACAGTGACAGCCCATCTCGGTTCATATCTGGGCACAACATTTCTTTCTCTCATCGCTGTAAATGCTCTGAGTGAGGTACAGATATGAATCTCGGGACTAGGGTTAGGGTAAGGGTTAGGGTAAGGGTTAGGGTTAGGGTTAGGATATAGGATGAAAACCAGAAAATGAGTGTGATCAAGCTCAATAACTCCAAAAGTATTTGAGGTAGTGGGCCCATACTTGGCCTCCAGAGTCCTCGGGAACATGTCCACGTAGCCTGTAAGTTTGGTGGTTGTGGGTCCTTCCGTTGACATAGCTGCCATAGACACCCATACAAAAAAAAAAGTGATCAAGCTCCATAACTTCCGAACCATAGGATGACATGTGACCAAACGTGGTGTGTATACATGTGTCGACCCCCTCCAGGTCTCCACCGAGTTTGGTGGCTGTGGCCCCTTCCTATGACATAGCTGCCATAGACTCCCATTGATTTTGAATTTTTGCTAGGAGCGTCGGATCGAGCTGGGATTGTGTTTTCCGTGCTCAGCCGATCCCCCTGAGTCCGCAGACATGTCATTTGCCACGGTTGGTGGAGTTTGCAAAAAGGGTAAAAATTGCTCTAAGTGTTGTGTTTTTGGGTACTTGTGGGAACCTTACCAGAGTGCGTTTTGGAGTGTCCTGAGTGCCTGGAGAGTGGTCCTGGGAGAGGATTTTGGGCGACGTTCTGACCCCTGTGAGGTTAGGTTAAGTGAAGAATCTTGGGTTTGGTTAGGTTAAGGGAAGAATTTTGGGCTTGGTTAGGTTAAGGGAAGAACCTTTGGTGAGGTTAGGTTAAGGGAAGAACCTTGGGTGAGGATATAGGATGAAAACCAGAAAAGTCAGTGGTACACTCTCTGTAAGTGAAAAACTAAAAGACTTATGGGTCCCATACTTGGCCTCCAGGCACTCATGGAGGGTCCCCAGGTACCCTGTGAGTTTGGTCGCTGTAGCTCATTCCTAAAGCATAGCTGCCATTGACACCCATACATTTGAAAAAACGGTTCACTCTCTGTAAGTCCCAGACGGTAAGGGTTCTCGGGCTGAAACTCGTTGTGTATACAGCCCTTGCCCCCACCTACCTTCCCTGCAAGTTTGGTGGCCCTCGCCCCTCCTCTTCCTGTAGCTGCCATAGACTCCCATTGATTTTGAATTTTTGCTAGGAGCGTCGTATCGAGGTGGGAGTCGGTTTTCCGTGCTCAGCCGGTCCCCCCGAGTCAGAAAAGGTATGATATGTCATGCTTGTTGGAGTTTGCAAAATGGGCTAGGGTTACACTAGGATATAGGATGAAAACCATGAAATTGAGATGGGCAAGCTCAATAACTCCCAAAGTATTTGAGGTAGTGGGCCCATACTTGGCGTCGAGAGTCCTTGGGAACATGTCCACCTTCCCTGTAAGTTTGGTTGCCGTGGCCCCTTCCTAAGACATAGCTGCCATTGACTCCCATTCATCGGGCAACTTCGGACAAGCTGGATAACTTGTAAAGGGTAAGTGGCAAGCTAATGAAACTCGGTGTGTATACAGCCCTGTAGGTCGGCCACCTTCCCTGCAAGTTTGGTGTCCCTGGCCCGTTCCCTTCCTATAGCTGCAGGGTAAGGGTTAGGGTTAGGGTTAGGGTTAGGGTTAGGGTTAGGGTAAGGGTAGGGGGTAAGGGTTAGGGTTAGGGTTAGGGGTTAGGGTTAGGGTAAGGGTTAGGGTAAGGGTAAGGATATAGGATGAAAACCAGAAAAGTCAGTGGTACACTCTCTGTAAGTGAAAAACTAAAAGACTTATGGGTCCCATACTTGGCCTCCAGGCACTCATGGAGGGTCCCCAGGTACCCTGTGAGTTTGGTCGCTGTAGCTCATTCCTAAAGCATAGCTGCCATTGACACCCATACATTTGAAAAAACGGTTCACTCTCTGTAAGTCCCAGACGGTAAGGGTTCTCGGGCTGAAACTCGTTGTGTATACAGCCCTTGCCCCCACCTACCTTCCCTGCAAGTTTGGTGGCCCTCGCCCCTCCTCTTCCTGTAGCTGCCATAGACTCCCATTGATTTTGAATTTTTGCTAGGAGCGTCGTATCGAGGTGGGAGTCGGTTTTCCGTGCTCAGCCGGTCCCCCCGAGTCAGAAAAGGTATGATATGTCATGCTTGTTGGAGTTTGCAAAATGGGCTAGGGTTACACTAGGATATAGGATGAAAACCATGAAATTGAGATGGGCAAGCTCAATAACTCCCAAAGTATTTGAGGTAGTGGGCCCATACTTGGCGTCGAGAGTCCTTGGGAACATGTCCACCTTCCCTGTAAGTTTGGTTGCCGTGGCCCCTTCCTAAGACATAGCTGCCATTGACTCCCATTCATCGGGCAACTTCGGACAAGCTGGATAACTTGTAAAGGGTAAGTGGCAAGCTAATGAAACTCGGTGTGTATACAGCCCTGTAGGTCGGCCACCTTCCCTGCAAGTTTGGTGTCCCTGGCCCGTTCCCTTCCTATAGCTGCAGGGTAAGGGTTAGGGTTAGGGTTAGGGTTAGGGTTAGGGTTAGGGTTAGGGTAAGGGTTAGGGTTAGGGTTAGGGTTAGGGTTAGGGTTAGGGTTAGGGTTAGGGTTAGGATATAGGATGAAAACCATGAAATTGAGATGGGCAAGCTCAATAACTAGGGTAAGGGTTAGGGTTAGGGTTAGGGTTAGGGTTAGGGTTAGGGTTAGGGTTAGGGGTTAGGGTAGGGTAGGGTAGGGTTAGGGTTAGGGTTAGGGTTAGGATATAGGATGAAAACCAGAAAATGAGTGTGATCAAGCTCAATAACTCCAAAAGTATTTGAGGTAGTGGGCCCATACTTGGCCTCCAGAGTCCTCGGGAACATGTCCACGTAGCCTGTAAGTTTGGTGGTTGTGGGTCCTTCCGTTGACATAGCTGCCATAGACACCCATACAAAAAAAAAAGTGATCAAGCTCCATAACTTCCGAACCATAGGATGACATGTGACCAAACGTGGTGTGTATACATGTGTCGACCCCCTCCAGGTCTCCACCGAGTTTGGTGGCTGTGGCCCCTTCCTATGACATAGCTGCCATAGACTCCCATTGATTTTGAATTTTTGCTAGGAGCGTCGGATCGAGCTGGGATTGTGTTTTCCGTGCTCAGCCGATCCCCCTGAGTCCGCAGACATGTCATTTGCCACGGTTGGTGGAGTTTGCAAAAAGGGTAAAAATTGCTCTAAGTGTTGTGTTTTTGGGTACTTGTGGGAACCTTACCAGAGTGCGTTTTGGAGTGTCCTGAGTGCCTGGAGAGTGGTCCTGGGAGAGGATTTTGGGCGACGTTCTGACCCCTGTGAGGTTAGGTTAAGTGAAGAATCTTGGGTTTGGTTAGGTTAAGGGAAGAATTTTGGGCTTGGTTAGGTTAAGGGAAGAACCTTTGGTGAGGTTAGGTTAAGGGAAGAACCTTGGGTGAGGATATAGGATGAAAACCAGAAAAGTCAGTGGTACACTCTCTGTAAGTGAAAAACTAAAAGACTTATGGGTCCCATACTTGGCCTCCAGGCACTCATGGAGGGTCCCCAGGTACCCTGTG